>NC_053397.1:180717460-181048960 GCF_905171765.1 Bufo bufo
AGGTGGTCCAGGAGGAGGAGGAGGAAGAGGGGTCATTTTTAGCACTTTCAGGCCAGTCTCTTCGAAGTGACTCAGAGGGAGGTTTTTTGCAACAGCAGAGGCCAGGTACAAATGTGATCAGACAGGGCCCACTACTGGAGGACGAGGATGAGGAGGAGGTGGAGGAGGATGAGGATGAAGCATGTTCATAGCGGGGTGGCACCCAACGCAGCTCGGGCCCATCACTGGTGCGTTGCTGGGGGGAAACGCAGGATGATGACGATACGCCTCCCACAGAGGACAGCTTGTCCTTACCTCTGGGCAGCCTGGCACACATGAGCGACTACATGCTGCAGTGCCTGCGCAACGACAGCAGAGTTGCCCACTTGCCCACATATTAACGTGTGCGGACTACTGGGTTGCCGTCTGCTGGATCCATGGTACAAAGACAATGTGCCCACCTTACTTCCTGCACTGGAGCGTGATAGTAAGATGCACGAGTACAAGCGCACGTTGGTAGACGCGCTACTGAGAGCATTCCCAAATGTCACAGGGGAACAAGTGGAAGCCAAAGGCGAAGGCAGAGGAGGAGCAAGAGGTCGCCAACGCAGCTGTGTCACGGCCAGCTCCTCTGAGGGCAGGGTTAGCATGGCAGAGATGTGGAAAAGTTTTGTCACCACGCCACAGCTAACTGCACGTAATATAGCAGGCTAGTTTTTTAAAATCTGTAACAAAACAGATGGGCGCACCATAGGGTAATTCTGTGAGTGTATAGTAATATACGGAGAAAGATGGTAAGGCTCACCTTGTGTGGTTGTGCAAATGTAGGCACAACACTATTGCAAGTATTTTCAAACAAGCCTGGACGTCTGGATATGGCGGTCTGCAGCCACGGGACCACAAGAAATCTTCAAAAGGAGAAGCCTGGAGCCCCCAAGAAGATGATGATGCAAAAGAACAAACCACGTCCCACGGCGCGAATTACCGTCAGCCAGTCACCAGGATCAAGAAGGAATCTTTTATTGCAGCGATACAACGCGTTTCGGGGAATCACTCCCCTTCATCAGGTACAAAAAAAGCTGCACAACGTTGTGCAGCTTTTTTTGTACCTGATGAAGGGGAGTGATTCCCCGAAACGCGTTGTATCGCTGCAATAAAAGATTCCTTCTTGATCCTGGTGACTGGCTGACGGTAATTCGCGCCGTGGGACGTGGTTTGTTCTTTTACAGCTAACTGCACCACCACCTGATACGGAACGTGTTAGCAGGAGGCAACATTTCACTAACATGGTGGAACAGTACCTGTGCACACCCCTCCACGTACTGACTGATGGTTCGGCCCCATTCAACTTCTGGGTCTCCAAATTGTCCACGTGGCCAGAGCTAGCCTTTTATGCCTTGTTGGTGCTGGCCTGCCCGGCGGCCAGCGTTTTGTCTGAACGTGTATTCAGCACGGCAGGTGGCGTCATTACAGACAAACGCAGCCGCCTGTCTACAGCCAATGTGGACAAGCTGACGTTCATAAAAATGAACCAGGCATGGATCCCACAGGACCTGTCCATCCCTTGTGCAGATTAGACATTAACTACCTCCCCTTAACCATATATTATTGTACTCCAGGGCACTTCCTCATTCAATACTATTTTTATTTTCATTTTACCATTATATTGCGGGGCAACCCAAAGTTGAATGAACCTCTCCTCTGTCTGGGTGCCGGGGCCTAAAAATATCTGACAGTGGCCTGTTCCAGTGGTAGGTGACATGAAGCCTGATTCTCTGCTATGACATGAAAACTGATTCTCTGCTGAGTCGCTGACATGAAGCCTGAATCTCTGTTATGGGACCTCTCTCCTCTGTCTGGGTGCCGGGGCCTAAATTATATGACAATGGACTGTTCCAATGTTGGGTGACGTGAAGCCTGATTCTCTGCTATGACATGAAGACTGATTCTCTGCTGACATGAAGCCAGATTCTCTGCTATGGGACCTCTCTCCTCTGTCTGGGTGCCAGGGCCTAAATATATGACAATGGACTGTTCCAGTGGTGAGTGACGTGAAGCCTGATTCTCTGCTATGACATGAAGACTGATTCTCTGCTGACATGAAGCCTGAATCTCTGTTATGGGACCTCTCTCCTCTGTCTGGGTGCCGGGGCCTAAATTATATGACAATGGACTGTTCCAATGTTGGGTGACGTGAATTATGATTCTCTGCTATGACATGAAGACTGATTCTCTGCTGACATGAAGCCAGATTCTATGTTATGGGACCTCTCTCCTCTGTCTGGGTGCCGGGGCCTAAAAATATCTGACAGTGGCCTGTTCCAGTGGTGGGTGACATGAAGCCTGATTCTCTGCTATGACATGAAGACTGATTCTCTGCTGAGTCGCTGACATGAAGCCAGATTCTATGTTATGGGACCTCTCTCCTCTGTCTGGGTGTCGGGGCCTAAATTATATGACAATGGACTGTTCCAATGTTGGGTGACGTGAAGCCTGATTCTCTGCTATGACATGAAGACTGATTCTCTGCTGACATGAAGCCTGAATCTCTGCTATGGGACCTCTCTCCTTTGCCTGGGTGCCTGGGCCTAAATATCTGACAATGGACTGTTCCAGTGGTGGGTGACGTGAAGCCTGATTCTCTGCTATGACATGAAGCCTGAATCTCTGCTATGACATGAAGACTGATTCTCTGCTGACATGAAGCCAGATTCTATGTTATGGGACCTCTCTCCTCTGCCTGGGTGCCGGGGCCTAAATATCTGACAATGGACTGTTCCAGTTTTGGGTGACGTGAAGCCTGATTCTCTGCTATGACATGAAGACTGATTCTCTGCTGACATGAAGCCTGATTCTCTGCTATGGGACCTCTCTCCAATTGATATTGGTTAATTTTTATTTATTTTATTTTTATTTTTATTCATTTCCCTATCCACATTTGTTTGCAGGGGATTTAACTACATTTTGCTGCCTTTTGCAGCCCTCTAGCCCTTTCCTGGGCTGTTTTACAGCCTTTTTAGTGCCGAAAAGTTCGGGTCCCCCATTGACTGCAATGGGGTTCGGGACGAAGTTCGGGTCGGGTTCGGATCCCGAACCCGAACATTTCCGGGAAGTTCGGCCGAACTTCTCGAACCCGAACATCCAGGTGTTCGCTCAACTCTAGTAGCCAACACTGATTTGTGTTATTTTTTATTTTTAAATATTGGGACATATAACAAAATAAAACTAAGAATAAGTCCACTTAAGTACAAGAATGGATGGTTGAGGCTGGTATAAATGTCTATTCTGCACAAGGTACAGACAAGTCCTGTGGGATCCATGCCTGGTTCATTTTAATAAACGTAAGCTTGTCCACATTGGCTGCGGCCTGTGATAATGCTCTCTGCCGTGCTAAACACACGTTCACACTATACACTGGCTGCAGGGCAGGTCAGCACCTCCAAGGCTGACAAAGCTTTTCCACATTTGGGCCATGCTAACCCTGCATTCTCAGGTGCTGGTGGTGCCCCAGCTGCGTTGGCGACCTCTTCCTCCTCCTCTGCCTTCGCCTTGTGCTTCCACTGTGTCCCCTCGCTGTCAGGTGGGAATGCTATCATCAGCGTGCGCTTGTAGTCGCGCATCTTCCGATCAGTAACAGATGTTTTCACTAAATTTTGTTCCCTGTCAGCAATGCAGAGCAGGGGTTCATTCACGGCAAAAGGGGGTTCATGTCACCCATCAATAGAACAGAGGATTTTGAGAGATTTAGGCCCCTGTCAGCAATGCAGACCAGGGGCTCATTCACGGGAAAAGGGGGTACATGTCACCCAGCAATAGAACAGAGGATTTTGAGAGATTTAGGCCCCTGTCACCCAGGCACAGCAGGGGTTCATTCACGCAAAAGGGGGTTCATTTCACCCAGCAATACAACAGAGGATTTTGAGAGATTTAGGCCCCTGTCAGCAATGTAGAGCAGGGGTTCATTCGCGGCAAAAGGGGGTACATGTCACCCAGCAATAGAACAGAGGATTTTGAGAGATTTAGGCCCCTGTCACCCAGGCACAGCAGGGGTTCATTCACGGCAAAAGGGGGTTCATGTCACCCAGCAATACAACAGAGGATTTTGAGAGATTTAGGCCCCTGTCACCCACGCACAGCAGGGGTTCATTAACGGCAAAAGGGGGTTCATGGCACCCAGCAATAGAACAGAGGATTTTGAGAGATTTAGGCCCCTGTCATCCAGGCACAGCAGGGGTTCATTCACGGCAAAAGGGGGTTCATGTCACCCAGCAATACAACAGAGGATTTTGAGAGATTTAGGCCCCTGTCACCCACGCACAGCAGGGGTTCATTCACGGCAAAAGGGGGTTCATGGCACCCAGCAATAGAACAGAGGATTTTGAGAGATTTAGGCCCCTGTCACCCAGGCACAGCAGGGGTTCATTCACGGCAAAAGGGGGTTCATGTCACCCAGCAATACAACAGAGGATTTTGAGAGATTTAGGCCCCTGTCCCCCAGGTACAGTAGGGGTTTGTATACGCCAAAAAATGTAAAATGTCACCCGACAATTGAAAATAAGAATTTTTTCAATTTAGGGCACAAAAATTTGCATTTTTTTGCATTAAAATGGCTCTAAAATAGTCCTTGAAAAGGCTAGAGGGATGTAAAAGGCAGTAAAATGTGCTTAAGAGCATAGCAACTGCTCTGCAAACAAATGTGGATATGGAAATAACTTAAAATGAAATAAAATAACTAAAAATTACAAATTATTAACCTGCAACTCAGAGAAAGAGGTGGATATGGAGTCGGAGGTTGAGGAGGCGGTGAATGTAGTGTTGTAGGCAGGGCTTTTTTTCTGGCGGAACGCCCCGGAACGGTGCGGAGGAGGGAGGCGTGTCCCTTCCCCTTCCTCTGATAGGCTGCAGGCACTAGGCCGGCAGCCTATGAGAGGCCGGCGTAGGCGGCACGATTACGTAATCGCGCCGCCTGAGTCATACAGCGCGGGAAACAGGCCGGAAGAGGGCTGCATTGCTGACACTGAGGTAAGCAGGGCCGGTGCAAGGATTTTTGCCGCCCTAGGCAAGATAAAAATTGCCGCCCCCCCCCCCCCCCTTATCAGATGATCTACCCATATCATGTTCCACCCCTTTCTCAGCTTTTAAATTAAAAGAACTGCTATGTTTCCCTTAGGGTTAATCCAGCTTCTTGTAGCCGTCTCTTTTTGCGATCCGGAACTGCGGACCCAGATCCGCAATTCCGATCCTGAAAAAAATAGAACATGTCCTATTCTTGGCCGCAATAGTGCCGGCAATGTGCGGTCCGCAAAGTGAGGAACGCACATTGCTGCTGTCCGTGTTTTGTGGATCCGCAAAACACACACGGATGTGTGAATGGACCCTAAATGTGAGGTAAATTAGTCTCCAATGTAGTATTAATAACTAAACAATTACATAATAAACATATTGCATTGTCTACTTACCACCAGGACAATAAGATGATCTGCTCTCTGGCTGCAGTCTGGCTCTGGGGACTCCCTTGTCACTCTCTTCTCCCCCCTCCCTCCTTTGTAGCTCTCCCCCCCCCCCCCCCTTGTCACTCTCATTATTCCCCCCCTCCCTTGTCACTCTCTTCCCCCCCCCTCCTTTGTCACTCTCTCCCCCCTCTCCCTTGTCACTCATTATTTCCACCCCCCCTCCCCCTTGTCACTCATTATTTCCACCCCCCTCCCCCCTTATCACTCATTATTTCCACCCCCCTCCCCCCTTGTCACTCATTATTTCCACCCCCCTCCCCCTTGTCACTCATTATTTCCACCCCCCTTGTCACTCATTATTTCCACCCCCCTCCCCCTTGTCACTCATTATTTCCACCCCCCTCGTCACACATTATTCCACCCTCCCCCTTGTCACTCTCTTTTCCCCCACCTCTAATGTAGCTTGGCCGAGCTCTGTTCGGTCCGCGGTTCAGGAGCATTTGTTTCCTGTACCCGGCCGGACTGACAGGAAGTGCTCACTAAGTGAGCACTTCCTGTCAGTCTGGCCAGGTACAGGAAACAAAAGCTCCTGTACCGCGGACCGAACAGAGCTCGGCCACGCTACACTAACAGCACACAGCAGGCGCAGGCAGGATTCTTTAGAGAGGCAAGCGCTCAGCCTCAGCTGCATGGCACCCTAGGCGACTGCCTAAGTCGCCTTACTGGTGGCGCCGGCCCTGGAGGTAAGTATAAGTTGTTTTTTTGTTTGTTTTTTACAATAGTGTTACTGGCACATTGGGGGGCTTATTACAATACTGGCACATGATGGGGGGCGGGGGGGGGCTTAATGGCACATGATGGGGGGGCTTAATACTGGCACATGATGGGGGGGCTTAATACTGGCACATGATGGGGGGGCTTAATACTGGAAAATGATGGGGGGGGCTTAATACTGGCACATGATGGGGGGCTTATTACTGGCACATGATGGGGGGGCTTATTACTGGCACGTAATGGGGGGCTTATTACTGACACGTAATGGGGGGGGCTTATTACTGGCACCGGCACGTAATGGGGGGGCTTATTACTGGCACGTAATGGGGGGTTATTACTGGCGCGTAATGGGGGGGCTTATTACTGGCACGTGATGGGGGCTTATTACTGGCACGTGATGGGGGGCTTATTACTGGCATGTAATGGAGGCTCTTGTTACTGGCACGTGATGGGGGCACTTATTACTGGCAGTGGCACGTGATTGAGGGCACTTATTACTGGCACATTATTGGTAGGCACTATAGGGGCATCTACTGAGGTCACAAAGAAGGGGTATTTTATATGGGGGGCTCTGTACAGTAGCATTTTATACTGGGACACATGGTGGGTACTATGGGGAAGGGGGGAGAGGAGTACTATGGAGTCATCTATGGGGGGCACTAAGAAGGGGTATTTTATACTTGCAAATTATGGGGGACACTGAGGGCATCTACTGGGGCACGATATATGGGGCATTTTATATTGGTACATTATGGGGGCACTAGGAGGAAGGGGGAGAGGAGCACTATGTGGGCATTTACTGGGGGCACTATATAGGGGTATTTTATACTGGCACATTATGGGGGACATTAGCTCAACTGGGGGCATAAGGGGGTATTTTTTGCATTGTCACATTATAAGGAGAATTATTTCTACTGGGGGGCATTACGGTGGGCTTTATTACTCCCCCATGGTATGACCCCCCCTAGTAGCAGCACTTGCCTCTCCCTGCTCTGTGACCCCTCAGCCCCTTCTCCAAATCCTTATTATGAAATCTCTCTCATTAGGATAAAACACAACATCAGCTCCGCCGAGCCCCCGGCCAAAGTGTTGAAGTGGTGTCCGAGATCCCCAAGGGCCAAGCCAAGTAACAGTAAGTTTTCATGTGAAATATGTTTATGTTATAGACATATAGCATACACTGTGCCACACAATATACAGTATACCGCTACACTGAGCCCCACAATGTACAGTATACCTCTACACTGTGCCACACAGTATACCTCTACACTGTGTCACACAATATACAGTATTGTGTGGCACAGTGTATCCCTGTTCTCTAAAGGGGCAGTTTTAGGGGGCGGTCCTAGGGGTGGGTAGGGGCATGGCCAGGGGAGGGGGGGTGAGTTCCACCACTTTTTCTCTGAGAAAAAAAGCCCTGGTTGTAGGTGGAGGCAGCAATGGAGGAGGAGGAGGTAGCCAACAATGTTTATTTGTATTTTTTATTGGGTAGGTAGCCCCCAAAATATTGGGACAAATAAAAAAAAAGAAAACAAAGAATCATTGCACTTGACTTGAGTACAAGAATGTATGTTTCTTAGTGGTATAAATGTCAATTCTGCACAAGGTACAAGTCTTGTGGGATCCAAGCCTGGTTGATTTTAATAAACGTGAGCTTGTCCACGTTGGCTGTGGACAGGCGGCTGCGTCTGTCTGTAATGACGCCTCCTGCCGTGCTAAATACACGTTCAGAGAGTACACTGGCTGCAGGGCAGGCCAGCACCTCCAAGGCATACAGGGCAAGCTCTGGCCATGTGGACAATTTGGAGACCCAGAAGTTGAATGGGGCAGAACCATCAGTCAGTACTAGGGATGAGCGAACCCGAACTGTATAGTTCGGGTTCGTACCGAATTTTGGGGTGTCCGTGACACGGACCCGAACCCGAACATTTTCGTAAAAGTCTGTGTTCGGGTTCGGTGTTCGGCGCTTTCTTGGCGCTTTTTGAAAGGCTGCAAAGCAGCCAATCAACAAGCGTCATACTACTTGGCCCAAGAGGCCATCACAGCCATGCCTACTATTGGCATGGCTGTGATTGGCCAGTGCACCATGTGACCCAGCCTCTATTTAAGCTGGAGTCACGTAGCGCCGCACGTCACTCTGCTATGATCAGTATAGGGAGAGGATGCAGCTGCGACGTTAGGGCGAGATTAGGCAGATTAACTCCTCCAAAAGACTTGATTCTGTGATCGATCTGCAGCTGTGGATCATTGAACTGCTATTATTGACTTGCTCACTTCTTTGAGGCTGCCCAGAGCGTTTTTAGATCACTTTTTTTCTGGGGTGATCGGCGGCCATTTTGTGACTTGTGGTGCGCCAGCACGAGCTATCACCAAGTGTATTTAACCATCGATAGTGTGGTTATTTTGTGCTATATCCTACATCAGCTGCAGGCTGAGCCTGTGTCACCCAAGTGCATTTAACCATCAACAGTCTGATTATTTTTTGGCCATATACTACATCAGCTGCAGGCTGAGCCTGTGTCACCCAAGTGCATTTAACCATCAACAGTGTGGTTATTTTTTGGCCATATATTACATCAGGGGCAAGTTGAGCCTGTCACCCAGCGCCTAAAAAATAGACCTGACATTTCTATTCAACCAAATCTGCACAGTTTTAGCTGGTCAAGTTATTTGTAGTGACCGTAAAAGCAGACTTTTTGTTCTGGGTTGAAAAAGCATTCCCAAATTTGCCATTCTGAAAATAACTAGTTTGTGGTATTTGAGGCCTACTTGAAATCTATCCCAAAAAGAAAATCTTACATTTAAGGTATTGATAGTGTGATTCAGAAAAACCTAAGACACACGCTAGCGTGCTGATAGAAGTGTCATTCTGTGATTAAACCTATAACTGTCACACAGCGCAAAAAAAAAACAGGTCTCACATCTCTATTCAACCAAATCTGCACAGTTTTAGCTGGTCAAGTTATTTGTAGTGACCGTAAAAGCAGACTTTTTGTTCTGGGTTGAAAAAGCATTCCCAAATTTGCCATTCTCAAAATTACTAGTTTGTGGTATTTGAGGCCTACTTGAAATCTATCCCAAAAAGAAAATCTTACATTGAAGGTATTGATAGTGTGATTCAGAAAAACCTAAGACACACGCTAGCGTGCTGATAGAAGTGTCATTCTGTGATTAAACCTATAACTGTCACACAGCGCAAAAAAAAAACAGGTCTCACATCTCTATTCAACCAAATCTGCACAGTTTTAGCTGGTCAAGTTATTTGTAGTGACCGTAAAAGCAGACTTTTTGTTCTGGGTTGAAAAAGCATTCCCAAATTTGCCATTCTGAAAATAACTAGTTTGTGGTATTTGAGGCCTACTTGAAATCTATCCCAAAAAGAAAATCTTACATTTAAGGTATTGATAGTGTGATTCAGAAAAACCTAAGACACACGCTAGCGTGCTGATAGAAGTGTCATTCTGTGATTAAACCTATAACTGTCACACAGCGCAAAAAAAAAACAGGTCTCACATCTCTATTCAACCAAATCTGCACAGTTTTAGCTGGTCAAGTTATTTGTAGTGACCGTAAAAGCAGACTTTTTGTTCTGGGTTAAAAAAGCATTCCCAAATTTGCCATTCTCAAAATTACTAGTTTGTGGTATTTGAGGCCTACTTGAAATCTATCCCAAAAAGAAAATCTTACATTGAAGGTATTGATAGTGTGATTCAGAAAAACCTAAGACACACGCTAGCGTGCTGATAGAAGTGTCATTCTGTGATTAAACCTATAACTGTCACACAGCGCAAAAAAAAACAGGTCTCACATCTCTATTCAACCAAATCTGCACAGTTTTAGCTGGTCAAGTTATTTGTAGTGACCGTAAAAGCAGACTTTTTGTTCTGGGTTGAAAAAGCATTCCCAAATTTGCCATTCTGAAAATAACTAGTTTGTGGCATTTGAGGCCTACTTGAAATCTATCCCAAAAAGAAAATCTTACATTGAAGGTATTGATAGTGTGATTCAGAAAAACCTAAGACACACGCTAGCGTTCTGATAGAAGTGTCATTCTGTGATTAAACCTATAACTGTCACACAGCGCAAAAAAAAAACAGGTCTCACATCTCTATTCAACCAAATCTGCACAGTTTTAGCTGGTCAAGTTATTTGTAGTGACCGTAAAAGCAGACTTTTTGTTCTGGGTTGAAAAAGCATTCCCAAATTTGCCATTCTGAAAATAACTAGTTTGTGGTATTTGAGGCCTACTTGAAATCTATCCCAAAAAGAAAATCTTACATTGAAGGTATTGATAGTGTGATTCAGAAAAACCTAAGACACACGCTAGCGTGCTGATAGAAGTGTCATTCTGTGATTAAACCTATAACTGTCACACAGCGCAAAAAAAAAACAGGTCTCACATCTCTATTCAACCAAATCTGCACAGTTTTAGCTGGTCAAGTTATTTGTAGTGACCGTTAAAGCAGACTTTTTGTTCTGGGTTGAAAAAGCATTCCCAAATTGCCATTCTGAAAATAACTAGTTTGTGGTATTTAAGGCCTACTTGAAATCTATCCCAAAAAGAAAATCTTACATTGAAGGTATTGATAGTGTCATTCAGAAAAACCTAAGACACACGCTAGCGTGCTGATAGAAGTGTCATTCTGTGATTAAACCTATAACTGTCACACAGCGCAAAAAAAAACAGGTCTCACATCTCTATTCAACCAAATCTGCACAGTTTTAGCTGGTCAAGTTATTTGTAGTGACCGTAAAAGCAGACTTTTTGTTCTGGGTTGAAAAAGCATTCCCAAATTTGCCATTCTCAAAATTGTGGTGAACGGGAACAATGAGGAAAACATCTAATAAGGGACGCGGACGTGGACATGGTCGTGGTGGTGTTAGTGTACCCTCTGGTGCTGGGAGAGGACGTGGCCGTTCTGCCACAGCCACACGTCCTAGTTAACCAACTACCTCAGGTCCCAGTAGCCAGCAGAATTTACAGCGATATTTGGTGGGGCCCAATGCCGTTCTAAGGATGGTAAGGCCTGAGCAGGTGCAGGCATTAGTCAATTGGGTGGCCGACAGTGGATCCAGCACGTTCACATTATCTCCCACCCAGTCTTCTGCAGAAAGCGCACAGATGGCACATGAAAACCAAGCCCATCGGTCTGTCACATCACCCCCATGCATATCAGGGAAACTGTCTGAGCCTCAAGTTATGCAGCAGTCTCTTATGCTGTTTGAAGACTCTGCTGCCAGGGTTTCCCAAGGGCATCCACCTAGCCCTTCCCCAGGGGTGGAAGAGATAGAATGCACTAACGCACAACCACTTATTTTTCCTGATGATGAGGACATGGGAATACCACCTCAGCACGTCTCTGATGATGACGAAACACAGGTGCCAACTGCTGCGTCTTTCTGCAGTGTGCAGACTGAACAGGAGGTCAGGGGTCAAGACTGGGTGGAAGACGATGCAGGGGACGATGAGGTCCTAGACCCCACATGGAATGAAGGTCGTGCCACTGACTTTCACAGTTCGGAGGAAGAGGCAGTGGTGAGACCGAGCCAACAGCGTAGCAAAAGAGGGAGCAGTGGGCAAAATCAGAACACCCGCCGCCAAGAGACTTCGCCTGCTACTGACCGCCGCCATCTGGGACCGAGCACCCCAAAGGCAGCTTCAAGGAGTTCCCTGGCATGGCACTTCTTCAAACAATGTGCTGACGACAAGACCCGAGTGGTTTGCACGCTGTGCCATCAGAGCCTGAAGCGAGGCATTAACGTTCTGAACCTTAGCACAACCTGCATGACCAGGCACCTGCATGCAAAGCATGAACTGCAGTGGAGTAAACACCTTAAAAACAAGGAAGTCACTCAGGCTCCCCCTGCTGCCTCTTCTGCTGCTGCCGCCTCGGCCTCTTCTGCTGCTGCCTCGGCCTCTTCTGCTGCTGCTGCCGCCGCCTCGGCCTCTTCCTCTGCCTCTGGAGGAATGTTGGCACCTGCCGCCCAGCAAACATGGGTTGTACCACCAACACCACCACCTGCGTCACCAAGCATCTCAACCATGTCACACGGCAGCGTTCAGCTCTCCATCTCACAAACATTTGAGAGAAAGCGTAAATTCCCACCTAGCCACCCTCGATCCCTGGCCCTGAATGCCAGCATTTCTAAACTACTGGCCTATGAAATGCTGTCATTTAGGCTGGTGGACACACACAGCTTCAAACAGCTCATGTCACTTGCTGTCCCACAGTATGTTGTTCCCAGCCGCCACTACTTCTCCAAGAGAGCCGTGCCTTCCCTGCACAACCAAGTGTCCGATTAAATCAAGTGTGCACTGCGCAACGCCATCTGTGGCAAGGTCCACCTAACCACAGATACGTGGACCAGTAAACACGGCCAGGGACGATATATCTCCCTAACTGCACACTGGGTAAATGTAGTGGCGGCTGGGCCCCAGGCGGAGAGCTGTTTGGCGCACGTCCTTCCGCCGCCAAGGATCGCAGGGCAGCATTCTTTGCCTCCTGTCTCCTCCTCCTCCTACTCAGCTTCCTCCTCCTCTTCTTCCACCTGCTCATCCAGTCAGCCACACACCTTCACCACCAACTTCAGCACAGCCCGGGGTAAACGTCAGCAGGCCATTCTGAAACTCATATGTTTGGGGGACAGGCCCCACACCGCACAGGAGTTGTGGCGGGGTATAGAACAACAGACCGATGAGTGGTTGCTGCCGGTGAGCCTCAAGCCCGGCCTGGTGGTGTGCGATAATGGGCGAAATCTCGTTGCAGCTCTGGGACTAGCCGGTTTGACGCACATCCCTTGCCTGGCGCATGTGCTGAATTTGGTGGTGCAGAAGTTCATTCGCAACTACCCCGACATGTCAGAGCTGCTGCATAAAGTGCGGGCCGTCTGTTCGCGCTTCCGGCGTTCACACCCTGCCGCTGCTCGCCTGTCTGCGCTACAGCGTAACTTCGGCCTTCCCGCTCACCGCCTCATATGCGACGTACCCACCAGGTGGAACTCCACCTTGCATATGCTGGACAGACTGTGCGAGCAGCAGCAGGCCATAGTGGAGTTTCAGCTGCAGCACGCACGGGTCAGTCGCACTGCGATCAGACACACTTCACCACCAATGACTGGGCCTCCATGCGAGACCTGTGTGCCCTGTTGCGCTGTTTCGAGTACTCCACCAACATGGCCAGTGGCGATGACGCCGTTATCAGCGTTACAATACCACTTCTATGTCTCCTTGAGAAAACACTTAGGGCGATGATGGAAGAGGAGGTGGCCCAGGAGGAAGAGGAGGAAGAGGGGTCATTTTTAGCACTTTCAGGCCAGTCTCTTCAAAGTGACTCAGAGGGAGGTTTTTTGCAACAGCAGAGGCCAGGTACAAATGTGGCCAGACAGGGCCCACTACTGGAGGACGAGGAGGACGAGGATGAGGAGGAGGTGGAGGAGGATGAGGATGAAGCATGTTCACAGCGGGGTGGCACCCAAAGCAGCTCGGGCCCATCACTGGTGCGTGGCTGGGGGGAAACACAGGACGATGACGATACGCCTCCCACAGAGGACAGCTTGTCCTTACCTCTGGGCAGCCTGGCACACATGAGCGACTACATGCTGCAGTGCCTGCGCAAAGACAGCAGAGTTGCCCACATTTTAACGTGTGCGGACTACTGGGTTGCCACCTTGCTGGATCCCCGGTACAAAGACAATGTGCCCACCTTACTTCCTACACTGGAGCGTGATAGGAAGATGCGCGAGTACAAACGCACGTTGGTAGACGAGCTACTGAGAGCATTCCCAAATGTCACAGGGAACAAGTGGAAGCCCAAGGCGAAGGCAGAGGAGGAGCAAGAGGTCGCCAACGCAGCTGTGTCACGGCCAGCTCCTCTGAGGGCAGGGTTAGCATGGCAGAGATGTGGAAAAGTTTTGTCACCACGCCACAGCTAAGTGCACCACCACCTGATACGGAACGTGTTAGCAGGAGGCAACATTTCACTAACATGGTGGAATAGTACCTGTGCACACCCCTCCACGTACTGACTGATGGTTCGGCCCTATTTAACTTCTGGGTCTCCAAATTGTCCACGTGGCCAGACCTAGCCTTTTATGCCTTGGAGGTGCTGGCCTGCCCGGCGGCCAGCGTTTTGTCTGAACGTGTATTCAGCACGGCAGGGGGCGTCATTACAGACAAACGCAGCCGCCTGTCTACAGCCAATGTGGACAAGCTGACGTTCATAAAAATGAACCAGGCATGGATCCCACAGGACCTGTCCATCCCTTGTGCAGATTAGATATTAACTACCTCCCCTTAACAATATATTATTCTACTCCAGGGCACTATTTTTAATTTCATTTTACCATTATATTGCGGGGCAACCCAAAGTTGAATGAACCTCTCCTCTGTCTGGGTGCCGGGGCCTAAATGTGTGACAGTGGCCTGTTCCAGTGGTGGGTGACGTGAAGCCTGATTCTCTGCTATGACATGAAGACTTATTCTGTGCTGACATGAAGCCAGATTCTCTGTTACGCGACCTCTCTCCTCTGCCTGGGTGCCTGGGCCTAAATATGTGACAGTGGCCTGTTCCAGTGGTGGGTGACGTGAAGCCTGATTCTCTGCTATGACATGAAGACAGATTCTGTGCTGACATCAGGCCAGATTCTCTGTTACGGGACCTCTCTCCTCTGCCTGGGTGCCTGGGCCTAAATGTGTGACAGTGGCCTGTTCCAGTGGTGGGTGACGTGAAGCCTGATTCTCTGCTATGACATGAAGACAGATTCTGCGCTGACATCAGGCCAGATTCTCTGTTACGGGACCTCTCTCCTCTGCCTGGGTACCTGGGCCTAAATGTGTGACAGTGGCCTGTTCCAGTGGTGGGTGACGTGAAGCCTGATTCTCTGCTATGACATGAATACAGATTCTGCGCTGACATAAGGCCAGATTCTCTGTTACGGGACCGCTCTCCTCTGTCTGGGTGCCGGGGCCTAAATGTGTGACAGTGGCCTGTTCCAGTGGTGGGTGACGTGAAGCCTGATTCTCTGCTATGACATGAAGACAGATTCTGCGCTGACATAAGGCCAGATTCTCTGTTACGGGACCTCTCTCCTCTGCCTGGGTGCCTGGGCCTAAATGTGTGACAATGGCCTGTTCCAGTGGTGGCTGACGTGAAGCCTGATTCTCTGCTATGACATGAATTCAGATTCTGCGCTGACATAAGGCCAGATTCTCTGTTACGGGACCGCTCTCCTCTGTCTGGGTGCCGGGGCCTAAATGTGTGACAGTGGCCTGTTCCAGTGGTGGGTGACGTGAAGCCTGATTCTCTGCTATGACATTAAGACTGATTCTGCGCTGACATAAGGCCAGATTCTCTGTTACGGGACCTCTCTCCTCTGCCTGGGTGCCTGGGCCTAAATGTGTGACAGTGGCCTGTTCCAGTGGTGGGTGACATGAAGCCTGATTCTCTGCTATGACATGAAGACAGATTCTGTGCTGACATCAAGCCAGATTCTCTGTTACGGGACCTCTCTCCTCTGACTGGGTGCCTGGGCCTAAATGTGTGACAGTGGCCTGTTCCAGTGGTGGGTGACGTGAAGCTTGATTCTCTGCTATGACATGAAGACAGATTCTGCGCTGACATAAGGCCAGATTCTCTGTTACGGGACCGCTCTCCTCTGTCTGGGTGCCGGGGCCTGAATGTGTGACAGTGGCCTGTGCCAGTGGTGGGTGACGTGAAGCCTGATTCTCTGCTATGACATGAAGACAGATTCTGTGCTGACATGAAGCCAGATTCTCTGCTATGGCATGAAGAGACTGATTCTCTGCTGACGTGAAACCAGATTCTCTGCTATGGGACCTCTGTCCAATTGATATTTGTTTTTTTGTTTTTTTTTTTAAATTCATTTCCCTATCCACATTTGTTTGCAGGGGATTTACCTACATGTTGCTGCCTTTTGCAGCCCTCTAGCTCTTTCCTGGGCTGTTTTACAGCCTTTTTAGTGCCAAAAAGTTCGGGTCCCCATTGACTTCAATGGGGTTCGGGTTCGGGACGAAGTTCGGATCGGGTTCGGATCCCGAACCCGAACATTTCCGGGAAGTTCGGCCGAACTTCTCGAACCCGAACATCCAGGTGTTCGCTCAACTCTAGTCAGTACGTGTAGTCGTGTGCACAGGTACTGTTCCTCCATGTTGTTCAAATGCTGCCTCCTGCTAACACGCTCCATATCAGCAGTTGGGGCCGGTTGTTGCGGCGAGGTGACAAAGCTTTTCCACATGTCGGCCATGCTAACCCTGCCTTCTGAGGTGCTGGCGCTGACACAGCTGCGTTGGCGACCTCTTCCTCCTCCCCTGCTTTCGCCTTGTGCTTCCACTTGTCCCCCGGCGTCAGTCGGGAATGCTCTCAGGAGCGCGTCTACCAGCGTGCGCCTGTAGTCGCGCATCTTCTGATCACGCTCCAGTGAGGAAATTAAGGACGACACATTGTCTTTGTAACGGGGATCTAGCAGGGTGGCCACCCAATAGTCAGCACACGTTAAAATGTGGGCAACTCTGCAGTCGTTGGGCAGGCACTGCAGCATGTAGTCGCTCATGTGTGCCAGGCTGCCCAGAGGTAAGGACAAGCTGTCCTCTGTGGGAGGCGTATCGTCATCGTCCTGCGTTTCCCCCAGCCACGCACCAGTGATGGGCCCGAGCTGCGTTGGGTGCCAACCCGCTGTGAACATGCTTCATCCTCATCCTCCTCCACCTCCTCCCTATCCTCATCCTCCTCGTCCTCCAGTAGTGGGCCCTGTATGGCCACATTTGTACCTGGCCTCTGCTGTTGCAAAAAAACTCCCTCTGAGTCACTTCTAAGAGACTGGCCTGAAAGTGCTAAAAATGACCCCTCTTCCTCCTCCTCCTCCTCCTGGGCCACCTCCTCTTCCATCATCACCCTAAGTGTTTTCTCAATGAGACATAGAAGTGGTATTGTAACGCTGATAACGGCGTCATCGCCACTGGCCATGTTGGTGGAGTACTCGAAACAGCGCAACAGGGCACACAGGTCTCGCATGGAGGCCCAGTCATTGGTGGTGAAGTGGTCTGTTCCGCAGTGCGACTCACCCGTGCGTGCTGCAGCTGAAACTCCACTATGGCCTGCTGCTGCTCGCACAGTCTCTCTAGCATGTGCAAGGTGGAGTTCCACCTGGTGGGCACGTCGCATATGAGGCGGTGGGCGGGAAGGCCGAAGTTACACTGCAGCGCTGACAGGCGAGCAGCAGCAGAGTGAGAACACCGAAAGCGCGCACAGATGGCCCGCACTTTATGCAGCAGCTCAGACATGTCGGAGTAATTGTGAATGAATTTCTGCACCACCAAATTCAGCACATGCGCCTGGCAAGGGATGTGCGTCAAACCGGCTAGTCCCAGAGCTGCAACGAGATTTTGCCCATTATCGCACACCACCAGGCCAGGCTTGAGGCCCACTGGCAGCAACCACTCGTCGGTCTGTTGTTCTATACCCTGCCACAACTCCTGCGCAGTGTGGGGCCTGTCCCCCAAACACATCAGTTTCAGAACGGCCTGCTGACGTTTACCCCTGGCTGTGCTGAAGTTGGTGGTAAAGGTCTGTCGCTGACCGGATGAGGAGGTGGAAGAAGAGGAGGAGGAAGCCGAGTAGGAAGAGGAGGCAAAGAATGATGCCCTGCGATCCTTGGCGAAGGACGTGCGCCAAACAGTTCTCCGCCTGGGGCCCAGCCACCACTACATTTACCCAGTGTGCAGTTAGGGAGATATAGCGTCCCTGGCCGTGCTTACTGGTCCATGTATCTGTGGTTACGTGGACCTTGCCACAGATGGCGTTGCGCAGTGCACACTTGATTTTATCCGATACTCGGTTGTGCAGGGAGGGCACGGCTCTCCTGGAGAAGTAGTGGCAGCTGGGAACGACGTACTGTTGGACAGGAAGCGACATAAGCTTTTCGAAGCTGTCCGTCTCCACCAGCCTGAATGACAGCATTTCAAAGGCCAGCAGTTTAGAAATTATGGCATTAAGGGCCAGGGATCGAGGGTGGCTAGGTGGGAATTTACGCTTTCTCTAAAAGCTTTGTGAGATGGAGAGCTGAACGCTTCCGTGTGACATGGTGGAGATGCTTGGTGACGGAGGTGGTGTTGTTGGTGGCACATCCTCTGTTTGCTGGGCGGCAGGTGCCAACGTTCCTCCAGAGGCGGAGGAAGAGGCCGAGGCAGCAGCAGAAGAGGGAGCAGGAGGGGCCTGAGCCCTTTCTTGGTTTTGAAGGTGCTTACTCCACTGCAGCCCGTGTCTCGCATGTAGATGCCTGGTCTTACAGGTTGTGCTAAGGTTCAGAACGTTAATGCCTCGCTTCAGGCTCTGATGGCACAGCGTGCAAACCACTCGGGTCTTGTGGTCAGCACATTGTGTGAAGAAGTGCCATGCCAGGGAACTCCTTGAAGCTGCCTTTGGTGTGCTCGGTCCCTGTGACGGTGGCCAGTAGCAGGCGAACTGTTTTGGCGACGGCTGCTCTGCTTTTGCACCCTGCTCCCGCTTTTGCTACGCTGTTGGCTCGGTCTCACCACTGCCTCTTCCTCCGAACTCTGAAAGTCAGTGGCACGACCTTCATTCCATGTGGGGTCTAGGACCTCATCGTCCCCTGCATCGTCTTCCACCCAGTCTTCCTCTCTGACCTCCTTTTCGGTCTGCACACTGCAGAAAGACGCAGCAGTTGGCACCTGTGTTTCGTCATCATCAGAGACGTGCTGAGGTGGTATTCCCATGTCCTCATCAGGAAACATAAGTGGTTGTGCGTCAGTGCATTCTATGTCTTCCACCCCTGGGGAAGGGCTAGGTGGATGCCCTTGGGAAACCCTGCCAGCAGAGTCTTCAAACAGCATAAGAGACTGCTGCATGACTTGAGGCTCAGACAGGTTCCCCGATATGCACGGGGGTGATGTGACAGACTGATGGGCATGGGTTTCAGGCGCCACCTATGCGCTTCCTGCAGAAGACTGGGTGGGAGATATTGTGAACGTGCTGGATCCACTGTCGGACACCCAATTGACTAGCGCCTGTACTTGATCAGGCCTTACCATCCTTAGAACGGCATTAGGCCCGACCAAATATCGCTGTAGATTCTGGCGGCTACTGGGACCTGAGGTAGTAGGTTCAGTAGGACGTGTAGCTGTGGCAGAACGGCCACGTCCTCTCCCTGCAACAGAGGCTCCACCAACACCACCACCACGACCATGACCACGTCCCTTTTTAGATGTTTGCCTCATAATTAGCGTTTACAAAGCAAAGTAAAAAGTGGTTAAGTCTGTTAAAAAAAACGCCAATAAAACCCTGATGTAGGGTATTGCACTCAATTTTTAAAACTCTATATGACAGCGGTATTTGTGGCCTAAATGTGACACTCACTTATCCACGTCTTATCCCAGATGTGCAGTGTATCAGAGGCTTTTTTTTCACCCCAGTAACCAAAAAGGCGTATTTCTGGCCTAAATGTGACAATCACTAATGCCCATGTAATCCCAGATGTGCAGTATATTAGAGGGGTTTTTCACCCCAGTAACCAAAAAGGCGTATTTCTGGCCTAAATGTGACAATCACTTATGCACGTGTAATCCCAGATGTGCAATATATTAGAGGCTTTTTTCACCCCAGTAACCAAAAAGGCGTATTTCTGGCCTAAATGTGACAATCACTTATGCACGTGTAATTAGAGATGTGCAGTATATCAGAGGGTTTTTTCACCCCAGTATGACAAAGCAGGATTTCTGGCCTTAATGTGACAATCACTTATGCATGTGTAATCACAGATGTGCAGTATATCAGAGGGTTTTTTCACCCTAACCAAAAATCTGTATTTCTGTCCTAAATGTGACAGTGACGTGTAATCACACAGTATATCAGAGTTTTTTTTTCACCCCAGTATGCCAAATCAGGATTTCTGGCCTTAATGTGACAATCAGTTATGCACATGTAATCACAGATATGCAGTATATCAGAGAGTTTTTTCACCCCAGTAAGCCAAAGCAGGATCTCTGGCCTTAATGTGACAATCACTTATGCACGTGTAATCAAAGATGTGCAGAATATCAGAGGGGTTTTTCACTTCAGTAAGAAAAAAGCTGTATTTCTGGCCTTAATGTGACAATCACTTATGCACGTGTAATCACAGATGTGCAGTATATCAGAGGGTTTTTTCACCCCAGTAAGCCAAAGCAGGATTTCTGGCTTCAATGTGACAATAACTTATGCACGTGTAATCACAGATGTGCAGTATATCAGAGGGTTTTTTCACCCCAGTAGGACAAAGCAGGATTTCTGGCCTTAATGTGACAATCACTTATGCACGTGTAATCACAGATGTGCAGTATATCAGAGGGTTTTTTCACCCAATTAAAAAAGCTGTATTTCTGTCCTAAATGTGACAGTGACTTATACACGTGTAATCACAGATGTGCAGTTTATCAGAGGGTTTTTTCACCCCAGTAAGAAAAAAGCTGTATTTCTGTCCTTAATGTGACAATCACTTATGCACGTGTAATCAGAGATGTGCAGTATATCAGAGGGTTTTTTCACCCCAGTATGCCAAAGCAGGATTTCTGGCCTTAATGTGACAATCACTTATGCACGTGTAATCACAGATGTGCAGTATATCAGAGGGCTTTTTCACCCCAGTAAGCCAAAGCAGGATTTCTGGCCTTAATGTGACAATCACTTATGCACGTGTAATCAAAGAAGTGCAGTATATCAGAGGGTTTTTTCACCCCAGTAAGAAAAAGCTATATTTCTTGCCTTAATGTGACAATCACTTATGCACGTGTAATCACAGATGTGCAGTATATCAGAGGGTTTTTTCACCCCAGTAAGCCAAAGCAGGATTTCTGGCCTTAATGTGACAATCACTTATGCATGTGTAATCACAGATGTGCAGTATATCAGAGGTTTTTTTTCACCCCAGTAAGAAAAAAGCTGTATTTCTGGCCTTAATGTGACAATCACTTATGCACGTGTAATCACAGATGT
Source organism: Bufo bufo (assembly GCF_905171765.1). NCBI lineage: Eukaryota > Metazoa > Chordata > Amphibia > Anura > Bufonidae > Bufo > Bufo bufo. The sequence goes on from NC_053397.1 coordinate 180,738,672, forward strand.
GCATTATATCGGAGAGTTTTTTCACCCTAACCAAAAAGCTGTATTTCTGTCCTAAATGTGACAGTGACTTATACACGTGTAATCACAGATGTGCAGTATATCAGAGGTTTTTTTCACCCCAGTAAGAAAAAAGCTGTATTTCTGTCCTTAATGTGACAATCACTTATGCACGTGTAATCAGAGATGTGCAATATATCAGAGGGTTTTTTCACCCCAGTATACCAAAGCAGGATTTCTGGCCTTAATGTGACAATCACTTATGCACGTGTAATCACAGATGTGCAGTATATCAGAGGGTTTTTTCATCCCAGTAAGCCAAAGCAGGATTTCTGGACTTTATGTGACAATCACTTATGCACGTGTAATCACAGATGTGCAGAATATCAGAGGATTTTTTCACCCCAGTAACAAAAAAGCTGTATTTCTGGCCTTAATGTGACAATCATTTATGCACGTGGAATCACAGATGTGCAGTATATCAGAGGGTTTTCTTCACCCCAGTAAGCCAAAGCAGGATTTCTGGCCTTAATGTCACAATCACTTATGCACGTGTAATCAAAGATGTGCAGTATATCAGAGGGTTTTTTCACCCCAGTAAGAAAAAAGCTGTATTTCTGGCCTTAATGTGACAATCACTTATGCACGTGTAATCACAGATGTGCAGTATATCAGAGGGTTTTTTCACCCTAACCAAAAAGCTGTATTTCTGTCCTAAATGTGACAGTGACTTATACACGTGTAATCACAGATGTGCAGTATATCATAGGGTTTTTTCACCCCAGTAAGAAAAAAGCTCTATTTCTGGCCTTAATGTGACAATCACTTATGCAAGTGTAATCACAGATGTGCAGTACATCAGAGGGTTTTTTCACCCCTGTATGCCAAAGCAGGATTTTTGGCCTTAATGTGACAATCACTTATGCATGTGTAATCACAGATGTTCAGTATATCAGAGGGTTTTTTCACCCCAGTAAGAAAAAAGCTGTATTTCTGGCCTTAATGTGACAATCACTTATGCACGTGTAATTACAGATGTGCAGTATATCAGAGGGTTTTTTCACCCCAGTAAGCCAAAGCAGGAATTCTGGCTTTAATGTGACAATCACTTATGCACGTGTAATCACAGATGTGTAGTAGATCAGAGGGTTTTTTCACCCCAGTAAGAGAAAAGCTGTATTTCTGGCCATAATGTGACAATCACTTATGCACGTGTAATCACAGATGTGCATTATATCGGAGAGTTTTTTCACCCTAACCAAAAAGCTGTATTTCTGTCCTAAATGTGACAGTGACTTATACACGTGTAATCACAGATGTGCAGTATATCAGAGGTTTTTTTCACCCCAGTAAGAAAAAAGCTGTATTTCTGTCCTTAATGTGACAATCATTTATGCACGTGTAATCAGAGATGTGCAATATATCAGAGGGTTTTTTCACCCCAGTATGCCAAAGTAGGATTTCTGGCCTTAATGTGACAATCACTTATGCACGTGTAATCACAGATGTGCAGTATATCAGAGGGTTTTTTCATCCCAGTAAGCCAAAGCAGGATTTCTGGACATTATGTGACAATCACTTATGCACGTGTAATCACATATGTGCAGAATATCAGAGGATTTTTTCACCCCAGTAACAAAAAAGCTGTATTTCTGGCCTTAATGTGACAATCACTTATGCATGTGTAATCACAGATGTGCAGTATATCAGAGGGTTTTCTTCACCCCAGTAAGCCAAAGCAGGATTTCTGGCCTTAATGTCACAATTACTTATGCACGTGTAATCAAAGATGTGCAGTATATCAGAGGGTTTTTTCACCCCAGTAAGAAAAAAGCTGTATTTCTGGCCTTAATTTGACAATCACTTATGCATGTGTAATCACAGATGTGCAGTATATCAGAAGGTTTTTTCACCCCAGTAACAAAAAAGCTGTATTTCTGGCCCTAATGTGACAATCACTTATGCATGTGTAATCACAGATGTTCAGTATATCAGAGGGTTTTTTCACCCCAGTAAGAAAAAAGCAGTATTTCTGGCCTTAATGTGACAAGCACTTATGCATGTGTAATTACAGATGTGCAGTATATCAGAGGGTTTTTTCACCCCTAACCAAAAAGCTGTATTTCTGTCCTAAATGTGACAGTGACTTATGCACGTGTAATCACAGATGTGCAGTATATCAGAGGGTTTTTTCACCCCAGTAATAAAAAAGCTGTATTTCTTGCCTTAATGTGACAATCACTTATGCACGTGTAATCAGAGATGTGCAGTATATCAGAGGGTTTTTTCACCCCAGTAAGCCAAAGCAGGATTTCTGGCCTTATTGTGACAATCACTTATGCACGTGTAATCACAGATGTGCAGTATATAAGAGGGTTTTTTCACCCCAGTAAGTAAAAAGCTATATTTCTGGCCTTTATGTGACAATCACTTATGCACGTGTAATCAGAGATGTGCAGTATATCATAGGGTTTTTTCACCCCAGTAAGCCAAAGCAGGATTTCTGGCCTTAATGTGACAATCACTTATGCATGTGTAATTAAAGATGTGCAGTATATCAGAGGGTTTTTTCACCCCAGTAAGCCAAAGCAGGATTTCTGGCCTTATTGTGACAATCACTTATGCGCGTGTAATCGCAGATGTGCAGTATATCAGAGGGTTTTTTCACCCCAGTAAGAAAAAAGCTGTATTTCTGGACTTAATGTAACAATCACTTATGCACGTGTGCAGTAAGCCGGATTGGGACTGATGCACACTGGCGCAATATTAATAGTTTTTGTTCGTGACGCCAATTGCAATGTGCGTAGGTTATAGTCTCAGGGCCCTTTAAGATGATGTAACTCACGTAAAAGGTGAGGAATGCCAGAGTGGGGATAATGTCTCGGTGTAGTGTCAATGGTGTCTCCTACCTTGGTACGGCTGGACTCCTGGATCCTGGCTCACATGCAATAAAATGAGTGTTGCTAGTAGGAGTAACTGAGGAATGAAGGAAATCCAGACTTGGAATAAAGTTCAACTTGCCTTTGCTTAATGGAAGCATAATCCATACGAGTACAGCAATAGTCTTGGGTCCCAGCAGGTATTTGGCAATATGTGACAGGAATCAATATATATTCTGCTTCTTATCATATGCCTAGTGAATCTGGCAGGTATCTATCTTCTGCTCTGTCTGTCTGCTTGGTGGGGGCCTGACTAGCTGAGGAGGAATTTGGCTTCTCCTGGTCTCTGGATAAGTTACTCACAGAACTGCTCACAGGGAATGGTCCTTCCTGGAGTTCTGGAGGTGCTGCTTTCTGGTCCACAGTCGAGGCTGAAGGACTCAGACTGGGAAGAGGGATTTTTGGCCTCAGCCGAGGCTGGATCCTAGGTTGGGATCCCTATGTCTGGGAGCTCCTACTAACGCAGCCTACCCCTGCTTGGGCTGGTACACTAACTAGAACTTTCCTTCCTCCCCATGAGACAGGACATGGGCCAGCCCACTTCTGCTCAAAGAGGGGGGAGCTAGACTGGAATGAACTATTCCAGTCCAGATATACTAAACTGTATAAGGTCCTGCTACATACTGCTACCACCTGCTGGTGTACATGGAAATTACAGCATAATATATAAAACAGGCCTAGAAAATACATATAATTAAGAATGCAGTGTTAGATTACACCAGATGACAATATACATACACCTAGCATGTTGTAGCGGGGAGAAAGAGTTTAGTGACATACTCCGGGATGTTACACGTGTAATCAGAGATGTGCAGTATATCAGAGGGTTTTTTCACCCCAGTATGCCAAAGCAGGATTTCTGGCCTTAATGTGACAATCACTTATGCACGTGTAATCACAGATGTGCAGAATATCAGAGGGTTTTTTCACCCCAGTAAGAAAAAAGCTGTATTTATGGCCTTAATGTGACAATCACGTATGCACGTGTAATCAGAGATGTGCAGTATATCAGAGGGTTTTTTCACCCCAGTATGCCATAGCAGGATTTCTGGCTTTAATGTGACAATCACTTATGCACGTGTAATCACAGATGTGCAGTATATCAGAGGGTTTTTTCACCCCAGTAAGAAAAATGCTGTATTTCTGGCCTTAATGTGACAGTGACTTATGCACGTGTAATCACAGATGTGCAGTATATTAGAGGCTTTTTTCACCCCAGTAGCCAAAATGCTGTATTTCTGTCCTAAATGTTACAGTGACTTATGCACGTGTAATCAGAGATGTGCAGTATGTAACCAAAAAGCTGTATTTCTGTCCTAAATGTGACATTGACTTATGCACGTGTAATCACAGATGTGCATTATATTACAGACTTTTTTCACCCCATTAACCAAAAAGCTGTATTTCTGTCCTAAATGTGACAGTGAATTTTGCATGTGTAATCACAGATGTGCAGTATATTAGAGGCTTTTTTCACCCTAACCAAAAAGCTGTATTTCTGTCCTAAATGTGACAGTCACTTATGCTTGTCTAATCCCAGATGTGCAGTATATTAGAGGTTTTTTCACCCCAGTATGCCAAAGCTGTATTTCTGGACTTGCAGATAGCCTATGCTGGTGCACTATCGTTGCATAAAATGACTGCCGATCAGGTATTTATATTGATGAAATGAAGAAAAAAAAGTTCGTTTTCAATAGTAGTTGACTCAGGGCAGGCTTAAAAAAATTGTGCACTGCACCCACAAAACACTTTTTCTGTAGATCGCTGAGTACATAAACCAGTTCTTGATAAGATCGCTCCCTGTTCTCTCCTTCACAGCAGCTGCAGCCTCTCCCTACACTAATCCGAGCAGAGTGACGGGCGGCGCTAAATGACTCCAGCTTAAATAGAGGCTGGGTCACATGCTGCAGTTGGCCAATCACAGCCATGCCAATAGTAGGCATGGCTGTGATGGCCTTTTGGGGCAAGTTGTATGACGCTTGTTGATTGGCTGCTTTGCAGCCTTTCAAAAAGCGCCATAAAAATCGCTGAACACCGAACCCAAACTTTTACGTAAATGTTCGGGTCCTGGTGCCGAAAAACCTAAAGTTCGGTACTTTACAGTTCGGGTTCGCTCAACTCTAATAGTAAACATTACAATAACCAATTGATTGATTAAATTTAAAAAGTGCACATGGAAAGCTTGATAGAGTGAGAAATGCATTTCAACTTTTATTTATTTATATAGCACATTTAATTGCAATGTTGTTGCCCAAAGTGCTTCACAGTTACATTAAAACATACATTTATAAAAACATTAGCAGCCGATTTGTGTAGGTGGGCTTGAAAATGAGGGAGTGGTGGCAGTTTAGAAATCATGTCCTGATTTTTCAGCTCACACTCTAGCTTTTGTCACTCTGCTGGCTGCTCACACACCTGGGTTCCTATGGCAACTTACTCTACAGCAAGGGCAGAGAAGAGCGGTTAAAAACAAACTGCTCCAACTTGCTCACTTCACTGGCGGTTGCCATCTTCAAACGGTTGTAGTTTAAAAATTATGAATCGTACAGCAAAGACCTTTATATTGTGAGAATGACAAGACCCAGACCTACATCTTGATGTATAGTATGTCTCTGAAATACTAAAAATTAAGGCACAGTCACAGTTTAGAAATTGCCCTTCAAATTTGAGGTGGCTAGAGTGGAGTTTCAATAAATGTCAATGGGCAGCGTGAGTTGCAAACAAATTGTCATATTGTAAAAACTTTTAGGACTATGGCTTAGCTGGACATTTTTAGTGACAGCAGGGATAGCTGAACGTTTTGATATACGATTTGTGTAGGTGGGCTTGAAAATGAGGGAGTGGTGGCAGTTTAGAAATCATGTTCTGATTTTTAAGCTCACACTCTAGCTTTTGTCAGCTCCCACTCTAGTTTTGAACATTCCGCCTTTCTTCCTATGGGACCAATTTCACCACAAAAATGCTGATATTTTGTGAAAAATTTGGCGAAACGTTCCACAAAGTAATAGCACACCAATCGGGAACAATCCGCACATTTCGGTATATTATTGTCTTTGTAGTGTAAAAACTGTGGGAGGAGTTAGGGTGGTAAATTTGGCATAATAATAAGAATATATATGTGAGATACACTTATTGCAAGAACACTTATTGAAAGAGGCAGGTTCAGAACAGGTGGGGGCACAGAGCTTGTTCCTGGGCCATGCCAATAAAGCATGGTTTTAGAGAAACCCACCAACTCCTGGCTGGGGGCACATCAAAAAAAGAGCACATGTGCACTCTACTTTGGCTGCAACACAATAATACACGTAGAACTACATGTTGCAGCACACTGCTTAATGCACAAAGACATAAATAAACACTGAATTCATGAAAAAAGTAAACTGCATGACTGCTATACTTACTGTAATAAAAAATAGAAGCTCTTTGCGCATATTGTTGATCTAAATTTTGTTGGGCCCATCTGTCGCTGGTAGATGGGCGCTACATTTTTTTTGCTGGTCAAAACACAATGACACTGGCAGCTCAGGCCTGTTGCTGCGAGTTCTGTTACCACCCCACTCCCTTATTCTGCTGCTACTTAGAAGGGCCTGGCACCTGTCTGTTGGACATACTGTACTGTAACAGTTATTGTAAGGGTAAAAGAGCAGTAGTGTCAGGCTGAAATTTCACCCCCAAAACAAGGATGAATGGATGTACTGATATATAAAAGAATGTGACCACTCTAAAATCTGTAGTATCAAGCCATCATTTCACCCCAATTAACATATTTATTTATGTATAAAAGAATGTGAACACCCTAAAATCTGTAGTATCAGGCCTCAATTTCACCCCAGAATCAAAGATGAATGTATTTACTTATATATAAAAAAAACATGAGCATACTAAAATCTGTAGTATCAGGCCGCATTTTCAGCCAAATTACACAATTAAGGAATAACAGATTTATTTATGTATAAAAGAACGTGAACACCCTAAAATCTGTAGTATCAGGCCGCAATTTCACCCCAATTACATAATTAAGGATTAATGGATCCAATTATGTGTAAAAGAATGTGAACCGCCCAAAATCAGTAGTATCAGACCGCAATTTTACCACAATAACAGAATCAAGGATTAATGGAATTACTTATGTATAAAAGAATGTGAACAACCTAAAATCAGCAGTATTAGAACAATTTTTAACCCTAATTAGTGCAGCAAGGTGCAATAGAATAGCTCCTATCAGCAGGCTTTGCACTGTTCTATTGGTCCCTGCTCTCTCTCCCTATAGTGTCAACAAAGCCTCCGTATTATATCCCTACACTATCTCCAAACTGTCTCTGCACTGCTCAATAGTAATATATTGGGAATAATGTCTTTCCTAATCACTGTCCCTAGAGCCTGTCAGCTCTCTTCTGCACTAAGTTCACTGGACAATGGAGATCAGGGCTAGATGAAGCTTTTTATAGGGCTGTCACATCACAGGGGCTGGCTAGCTGCTAATTGGCTCTCTGCATGGCATTATGGGTGATCCCTCGCATCTTACTTCCTCTTTCTAACATGTGCAGCAGCCATTTTACAAAAAATCTGATTTGTTACTACGAAACTCAAGAAAATTAAACTTCATGACAAATCAAATTTTTCCTGAAGTTTGGATCAAATTCCACTTCATCAACTTCGATTTGCTCACAACACTAGTAAAACTATAGCTAAGGCTGAGTTCACATCAGCATCCAGCCTTTCTGTTCTTCTGCTCCATTATAGGAACAGAAGAACTAAAATAACAGATTCAGCACATAACTGAGCCAGACTTTTGTCTTCTCTTCAAAAATCTTTCTCTGAGTGGAAACCTAATGGACCCCATTATAGTCTACTCCGTTCGGCTCAGTTATGTGCTGAATCCATGCTTTGCGTTCTTCTATTCCTATAACGGAGCAGAAGAATGGAAAGGATGAATGCTGATGTGAACTCAGCCTAAACCAGACATCCGAAAGAAAAGTTTATCTGGTTTTGGTGGTAAACAAGTCTGCCTTTTTCCCTCCAAAACATATTCTTCTTTAACCCTAATGGCAACTATGGAAAATTATTAGCTTTTCAATATTAGCTAGAAAGTCCCAAAAGTCTCTCAGTATTCATTAACCCTTTCCACAGTGCTGTGCAAATACATTGCAAATGAACAGCATATATTTCACAAAAAACACATAAAATGCAGTTACACGGTATTAAACAACATAAGTCAGTTCAAGTTAACCCTTTAAAGGGCAATAAAGTAAGGAGTTGAGGACGTTGCATAGGTGAAATAGGGGTAAGCATCAAGAAAAGTCCAGACTTCAAAGTACCCCTGCTCCAGGGCAATACACCTGTACCCTAGTTGGCAAGTGTAATTCATCTGTATCCTGCTCCAAATTTAGAATTACCTTTCTAACTATAGCATTGGTAAAAACATACAGTTGGAGCGGCACAGCGAAAAAAAAAAATAGGGAGACAGAATCCAAATCTTCACCAAACAACAAATAAATAGGAAGAAGGCAGCATTTTCAAGCATTTATAGCTTTGGTAAGATGCTCTCTGACCACACATAACATATGCCTAGGCAAGACATCATTGAAATTTAATTATCAGAACTACGGATATAGCAGGGTTAACACACATGCTTTATGAGACGTGTTATCTAAACTAAATGCAACTAAATGCGTTAAGCAATTGCTTTTCAATGAATGTTTCAAGATAACGCGATGAGTTAAGAAATTTGAGTTGAGTGTGTGTGTTACCCCTGCTACATCTATACATATTGCCTGCAGACATTGACTAAAGTACTATCTTTAAGATGTATATTTATTTTATAAGTAAAGTCTTCCCCTTCCATAAATACCTACATTTGATTTTATTAAAGGGGTTGTGCCAACTGCCAAGTTTTTAACTTATCCCCAAGTATCTGTTCAGTGGGGGCCCCGTTCCACACATATACCGTATTTTCCGGTGTATAAGACGACTAGGCGTATAAGACGACCCCTAACTTTTCCAGTTAAAATATAGGGTTTGGGGTATACTCGTCGTATAAGACTACCCCTCCAACGCTATTTACTTTGGCATCAAGATCTGCAGGTAATTGTTGTGCAATTTTCGTCTTTTGCCTCAGTACCATATTATGCCTTTCCAATAATCTAGTACACCAGGATACAGTGGCCTTAAATCTGTTGCTGTGATCTGGGTTAGATTTGCCCCACTGAAGTGCAAACAAACGTATTTTATTTCGTGTCACTACGTAACCGTTTTGGCTATGCTCATTCACCATGTCTGCTACATGTTTTTCGAGTTCTGGCCAATGGGGTGCCTCTTCTTAATGCACACTTACCCCTTGGCATACTCTTTAATGCTTTTTCATTTGCTTTCCAGTCCCGAACCATCTTTGCTGTTACTCCATATTGTCTTGCGGCGCAGTTCTTATGTTCCATGGCTGTAAAGTTTACAACTTTAAGTTTGAAACTGGCTTCATATTTCTTTCTTCTTGCTGGTAGAGCCATGATGAGGTCTTGACTGTTAGCCATTTGTACACTGTACTGTATGTACTGGTGCTGTACTGTATGAACCGGTACAGATACTGGTGCTGTACTGTATGTAAAGATACTGGTGCTGTACTGTATGAACCGGTACAGATACTGGTGCTGTACTGTATGTACAGATACTGGATCTGTACTGTATTCACCACCACATGTATCTGCTCCCCAGACAGACTCTGTTTTTGTCACCACAGATAAGATGCACACCAAACTTCATTAGAGATCTGCCGTTCCAACATTAGAATTGGCTGAAGTGCAGATGCTCCTGCTTTTCCCTGCCTTCCCTCAGAATTGCCAATCCAACCCAGTATACAACAACCAGCCAATCACGACAATCGATGTACCGGTATTTTCTGTGCACACTGCATACAAAGCCTGCTTGGATTGGGTGGGTCAGCTCTCCCTGTATGCCCAGCCCTCCCTGTCTTCAAGGCGATCTGTGCGGTAGTACGCAATGTGATACTGTCGGCATGAGAAAACCACTGAGAGCAAGGAGAGAGGGCTGCTTCAGGAGCGGCTGGCCGGGATGCAGCGCACGGTGGCTCAGCTATAGGGCGCCTGTCCGGCTAGGAAGTAAGTTTCAGCACGCTGTATACCGCCGTATAAGACAACACCCGGCGTATAAGATGACCCCCGACTTTTGAGAAGATTATCATGCGTTAAAAAGTAGTCTTATACGCAGGAAAATACAGTAAATGGAGTGGCAAATTGCACTTACACACACTGCCATTTCATTCATTTTATTGGACTGTCAGAGACAGCCAAGCACAGTCCTCTCCTATTTCTAGTAGTCCCATTCATGCCAGGGTACAGGTCCCCTGTTCTCAGGATCAGTGGTGGTCCCAACGGTCATATTCCCATGATCAGATAGTTATTCTGTATCCTGTGAAGGGGGGTTAAGTTAAAAACTTGGCACAAGCTGTGTACTAGTAGTAGAGGAAAGAGGTGACATTTCAACCTCATATTAATTCTCTCTCTATTCCAAGTTCAGTTGTGCAGAAGACTGCAGAGAAAATACAAACCACTCTCAACTTCCCTTTAAATAAAGACACTGGCAACAATATATACATATATAAAACCCTTTATTGTTGGAAGGGGGTCGGTCATAGCTTTATTGAAAATAAGATTAACCACCCATTTAAACCACAATATTTTTACAGGAGAATGCAAAGCGGTATGCCAACCACTGTTCCTGATGGACAAGTCACCTTCAGCTTTCTGAAGGGAAAACATCACTCAAAAAAAAAAGCATTATAAAATAAATAAAAATAAATAAAATAAATGCTAATCAGTGTCGTGCCCAGGGGGGGGGGGGGGGGGGGGGGCGGTGCGCTCCGGGTGCCGGCTCTGACGGGGGTGCCAGCAGGTGAAATCCGGGCGCAGGCGTCATCGCGCGCCCCTGTGCCGGGACTCAGCAGCACAGTGCCGGGACTCTGCAAGCAAGTGCAGGTAAGTATTTTGCTTTTAGGGTTTCTTTATTTCTTTTTTCTTTTATGTGGCAACTTTGGGGGACATGAGGGGGCCGGGGTGGACAGAGGACGTGTGGGGGCAAACTTTTATTTTATTTTATATTATAATGTGGCAACTTTAGGGGACATGAGGGGGCCGGGGTGGACAGAGTACGTGTGGGGGCAAACTTTTATTTTATATTATGATGTGGCAACTTCGGGGGACATGAGTGTGCTGGGGTGCACACAGGACAGAGGACGTGTGGGGGCAAACTTTTATTTTATAATGTGGCAACTTTGTGGGACATGAGGGGGGTGCACACAGGAGGACGTGGGGGGAATATGGTGTGATACTGTGTGACACAGTGGGGGGGAAATTTATTATGGGAGGGATGGCAGTGTGGGGGACACTACTGTGTGGAGGCCTGTGTGGGGGGACTACTGTGTGGGGGGCAGTGTGGGGGAAATTACTGTGTGGGGGACACTACTGTGTGGGGGGCAGCGTGGGGGACACTACTGTGTGTAGGGCAGCATGGGGGACACTACTGTCTGGGGGCAGTTTGGGGGAAATTACTGTGTGGTGGACACTACTGTGTGGGGGGCAGTGTGGGGGAAATTACTGTATGGGGGCAGCATGGGGGCCTTGCTATTAAGGAGGCACTGTAGGGGCCATTCTATTATTTCTGGGGACACTATACAGGGATTATTACCTGGAGCACAATATAGGGTGTTATTATTACTGGGGGCACTCTAGGGGACATTATAGCTGCTGTAGACACTATAGGGACATTTGGGGTAATTTATCAAACTGGTGTAAAGTAGAACTGGCTTAGGTGCCCATAGCAAACAATCAGATTCCACCTTTCATATTTGACAGCTCTTTTGGAAATCCAGTTCTACTTTACACCAGTTTGATAAAGGACTCCAATTATGTCTATTAGGTTCACTATTTTTTCAGCAGTATAGTACCTGGGGCATTGGGGGGCACAACGGGCACAGTATTGGGGGTGACAGCAGCATGACACTGTGGGGACACCAGGATGGGGAGGTTGATGGAAAAATTGAGAAATCTAACGTGTCTGTGTTACAAACTCTGTAGAGACGAGATGCGGCTGAAAGAATTTCTCATGGCGGTCTAATGGAGGAGAAGAGGAAAGAGAAGGTCTACATGACAGGAGATATCCCTGGATGTAAGAGGTATGTGGTCAAGTATTGGGGGGGGGGGTGCCAGAGAAATGACCCCGCCCCGGGTGCCAAACACCCTGGGCACGCCACTGATGCTAATATAAAACATAACTCCCCAAAAAAACAAAAAAAGGTGGAGGGTGGGAGGTTGGGAAGCTCCTAACAGCCAGGGGTTGAAAGAGTAGTGACCAAAGTTTTATTAACTCCAACAGGGAGGGAAGGAAAAGGGTTGAATAATTTAGGCACAGACCAATTATACCATATAAAGGGGAGGGGGGCTTAGGCTTTGATGACAAATAACCTAAGTTAAAAGAAAACCTACTTTCCCCTAGAAACAATTAAACTGATCCTAATGGGACGGACCACCAACTCCATACTCCATCTTCAATTCAAACTTGCCTGTCTCATGCAGTCAGAGACAACTTCCATAGATGGTTTGTTGTCCATCAGGACTGTAATGTATACTGTAGCACGAGCAATGTCAGAGGGGGATAGGGCACGGAGTGTGAAGCAATTGAACTATTGTTATTTTGTGTTGCTTTGCTTCAAAGTACAACCATACACATGATGTGAAACATACAGTAAGTACATATGAAGCAGCTACATGTCATTTGGTTGGACTGTACATAGAGGTAAGCTGTCATTATGTGTAAGCATGTATTCTTTGGGTTCTTCTAACTGTGGTTTCTTTACCCTTAGAGATTCTGCTGTCAGAAAACGGAAATCGCTCTGTTCTCCTTGATGTTCTATTAGGAACATAACAAAATATTAAAAGAATTGTCCAACGTAAGTGAAACTTAAATGGTAGGCAGAAGTGTGCTAACAAATAAATAAATAAATAAGAAAAAAAACACTAATTCACCTTTTATAAAGCTTCTGCTCCCAGGGGATCAGTGCAGTGGAAATGTAGTTTGAAGAATCAGGCCAGAAATAAACAGTCTCTTTTACTTAGGGCAAAATATAACTTGTGATACTTCTAGCAGTATTACATACAAAGTGCAGATTTGAGAAGTTATGTTGGCAGGTTGGACATCTATATATTGGCACTAGCAGGAACTTGTGGGTATAGGTGTCCACTGTAAGATTCTGACTTGAGTTTTGTCTGAATTAATGTTGGTATAGGTGATGGATGTCTGATCATAGTCCCTCAGCTTGCAGCAGTTTCTGTAAAGCTGTATTTTGCTGATTGCTCTGGTGGCTTGTCAGTGATGCTTTTTGGAAGCAGAACTTGCTGATTTCTCTTGAGTGTTGGTCTCACAGGAGAAACATCTCTGGTTTCCAGGAGCTCTGACATGTGACTCCTCTCCTCTCTCTCTCTCTCTAGACTGAAACTCCCCCTCCTGGCAGGAAGCAGGAACAGCCCACTCCCACCAAGAGGGGAGGAGCAAGGTGTTTAGCCCTGTTCATGCCAACCATTGCCAACCATTACCTCCTCTGCTGGAATGAACAGCTAATACATGAAATACATAACATTATACAATACATAACTATAAGCAATATATGCAGATATTCACAGGTCTAGGGTACTCCATATGTGTGTCCACCTCAGAGAGGTAGATAGATAAATACTAATGGTTATACTAAAATGTTTTGATGTACATATGAAAGAGTGATTGGCAGCAATATTTATACAGAGCAATTATTGGAAAGGAGAATTCCTAGGAACATTCCTTCTCTTTGATTTGTGACCATGTAAAAGGGCCTTTAGAAAAGGCCAGTAGCTCAATTCCAACACAATTAAAATTGAACATCAGCTACAGTATAAACCGATTACGGACAGATTGAGAGATAAAGGCCGCTTTACACGGGTCAACAATATGGGTCAACAATCGAAGGAATTATAGGGAAAGAATAGTCCTAGGAATGCTCTGTCCCCATAATTGCTGTGTATAAATGTGCCACTAATCACTTTTTCATTGTGTGAAAGCATATTTGATGTGGACACCCAAATCAATGTTTTTAGACAGAAAATTGTTCTGTGTAACTAGCGATCTTCTGCCCAGAAGCAATGGATATATATGGGGGCGAGCAATTGCAGCAGCGATCACTCATCCCCATGCAGTATAGGTGATTGCTGCTTAGAAATGCAACTCTCCCCTCTGATGGACAGGCAATTACTGGAGGGAAAAAATTGTAATCCATTCGTGATACTTGATATCTGCTCTGTCAGCCTGTGTGAAGATGTCTTAGGTAGCAACCTGTCCTAAAATCTGAGCAGGCCTGGTTGCCTCCACTTGCTGAGCGGTCAGGGGCAGAGAGGTGAGGGGTTTGGGTAGTCACCACTACACAATAAATTGTTCTACAATAGATGGTAATGATGCAAGACTGCCTACGATACTATCATGGCTGAGAAGCCTGACAGGAAAACAGTATATTTGAGTGCCAGAACATAGTAGATAGTCACATCCCCTCACCCCCTAGGCAGCTCTGCAAGTAGTCAACCAGTCCTTCTCACACTCTAGGACAGGTTGCTGGAGCTAATTTTAAATAATTTCTGGAGAACTCCTTTAAGGCTGCAGTTAGGCCTCTTTCACACTTGCATTGTCCGGATCCGGCGTGTACTCCACTTGCCGGAATTACACGCCTGATCCGGAAAAACGCAAGTGTACTGAAAGCATTTGAAGACGGAGCCGTCTTCAAAATGCGTTCAGTGTTACTATGGCAGCCAGGACGCTATTAAAGTCCTGGCTGCCATAGTAGGAGCGGGGAGCGAGGGAGCGGCATACTTACCGTCCGTGCGGCTCCCGGAGCGCTCCAGAATGACGTCAGAGCGCATCCATGCGCTTGGGGCGCCCTGACGTCACTCTGGAGCGCCCCGGGAGCCGCATGGACGGTAAGTATGCTGCTCCCCTGCTCCCCGCTACACTTTACCATGGCTGCCAGGACTTTAGTGTCCCGGCAGCCATGGTAACCATTCAGAAAAAGCTAAAAGTCGGGTCCGGCAATGCGCCGAAACGACGTTTAGCTTAAGGCCGGATCCGGATCAATGCCTTTCAATGGGCATTAATTCCGGATCCGGCCTTGAGGCAAGTCTTCAGGATTTTTGGCCGGAGCAAAAAGCGCAGCATGCTGCGGTATTTTCTCCTGCCAAAAAACGTTCCGTTCCGGAACTGAAGACATCCTGATGCATACTGAACGGATTTCACTCCATTCAGAATGCATTAGGATAAAACTGATCAGGATTCTTCCGGCATAGAGCCCCTGTGACGGAACTCTATGCCGGAAGAAAAGAACGCAGGTGTGAAAGAGCCCTTAGTCATGATTATAAACAGAATTATTGCCAACATATAACACTGTGCTAGTAATTGATGTTGCACCCTTAAGGCTGGGTTCACACGAGCGTGTCCGGATTAGTTCCGGATGCGTCCCGGTGTGTTGCGGCAAACCCGCGCGAGTAGGAATGCAATTGCAGTCAGTTTTGACTGCGATTGCGTTCCGATGTTCAGTTTTTATCTCGCGTGTGCAATGTGTTTTGCACTCGCGTGATAAAAAACCGACTGTGGTACCCAGACCCGAACTTCTTCACTGAAGTTCAGGTTTGGGTTCGGTGTTGTGTAGATGTTATTATTTTCCCTTATAACATGGTTATAAGGGAAAATAATAGCATTCTGAATACAGAATGCTTAATAGGTGATCAATTGAGGGTTAAAAAAAAAATAATTAACTCACCTTCTCCTCTTGTTCGCGTAGCTCCCTGTCTCTTCTTTACTTCTCAAAAGATGAACTATGGGCTAAAGGACCTTTGATGACGTCAGATCACATGCTGCAATCGCATGGTACATCACCACGGTGATGGACCATGTGATTGGAGCATGTGATCTGACGTCACCAAAGGTCCTTTAGCCCATAGTTCATCTTTTAAAGAACTAAAGACCGGGAGAACTACGCGAACAAGAGGAGAAGGTGAGTTAATTTTTTTTATTTTTTAACCCTCAATTGATCACCTACTAAGCATTCTGTATTCAGAATGCTATTATTTTCCCTTATAACCATGTTATAAGGGAAAATAATACAGTGTATAGACTGTCACCTAGCAACCATGCATGAAAATCGCACCGCATCCGCACTTGCTTGCGGATGCTTGCGATTTTTACGCAACCCCCATTCACTTCTATGGGGCCTGCGTTGCGTGAAAAACGCAGAATATAGAGCATGCTGCGATTTTCACGCAACGCATAAGTGATGCGTGAAAATCATCGCTCATCTGAACAGCCCCATTGAAATGAATGGGTCCAGATTCAGTGCGGGTGCAATGCGTTCACCTACCGCATTGCACCCGCGCGGAAATCTCGCCCGTGTGAACGCAGCCTTACTCGTGTTCATCTGAGGGTTTGCTTCCCTTCTAATCCACATAGTTTATGTCAGACCCAAGTGACAAGGAGGTACTAAAAAGGGGGCAAAGAGAGGTATAGTATTGGATCAAAATAAGCAACAATAGGAGAAAAGGGTATAGCCTCATCTGAAAATCAACCTATTAGCCCAATTCCATACAACACACAATGGTCAAAACACCTATATCCCGGGGAATCAAATTCCTATGCCACATTAACAGCACAGTAATGCCACAACAGGTTCTTAAGTTGCCATTGTAGATATAAGTTCATTAAAAAAAGATAACTTCTATTCTAGCTCATGGAGCCCAAATGAAATTACCTGATGAAGGTTCTAATTCAAGCATGAAACATGTTGTACAGTTACTAAGAATAAAGAAATCGTGATCAGTTTTTTTCTTCTCAATCTTACTTTACTTTGGTTCTATGGATAGTGCCCTTTGAAGTTGCCTTTTGTTGAATGATTGACTTCAAATTATTAAGTTGTAGGGGAATGCATATTTCATACTTCTGGATATTAAACAAAGAGGCATGACTATTTAATGTGCTGTCATCAAGTTTATGCTGACCGTACTGAGGGCAGTATAAAATAGTGACAGAAATGCTGATCTCAGCGGTGTGTCACACATCAGCTAAAAGTAAGTGGTTGCCGAGAACCAGCATCATAACCATTGCAGCCCTCGCCTTGAAAAGAGTCAAATCTACCTGAGAAGAGTCCTGGTTATTCATAGTGTTGATCACGAATATTCGAATTGCGAATTTTAATCGCGAATATCGGCACTTCGAGAATTCGCAAATATTTAGAATATCGCTAAATATATTCGTAATCGCGAATATTCAATTTTTTAAAAAATACCAGTTCATGCGAATTTTATGCGAATTTTCGCAATCAAGAAAATAATGCCTGGAGATCATGAATTCGCGAATATTGCCCCTGCCGCTCATCACTAGTTATTCATAATCTCCTGTTTTCCCGCCCATCTGCTGACGACCTGACAGGCTTCTACCTAGTATTCTCTCTAGGAGATAACTGTCAGTCATCAGCAGGTGGGCAGGAGAGCAGGAATTCATGAATAACTATGACTCTTCTCCAGTAGATTTGACTCTTTTCAAGGCCTGGGCTGCAATGATTATGATGCTGGTTCTCGGCAACCGCTTACTTTTAGCTGATGTGTGACACACCGCTGAAATCAACATTTCTGTCACTACTTTATACTGCCCTCAGTACTATCAGCATAAAGTTGATGACAGGTTCCCTTTAAAGTCTAAAGCTACTTCATAGACAAAAGGAGCAATAGTGACAGTGAGTTTTTTCTAAAACACAATTAAAAATTCAAACTTTAAAGTAAAGAGAATGAACACACAAGAAAAACCAAAACCAAAATAGATCATAAATTTTTATTGTTTTTCCCTAACTTTTAGACTTTTTCTATCACCTCTGAACAAATTGCTTAAAACTATGTAGGAAAAAAAAATCAACCATGCTAGTGTGTGTTAAAAATAGACAATCTAATATTCTCCTGTTCACCTTCCGATTACCGCCAGCTTCCATATCTTCACTGCTTCCTTCGGCATATCTAATATGATATTATGAGGAGTCCCCCCTACTCAATTAACACACAGGCACTGAGTGCAGCTCAGTCTTTTCCTTTTTATCTGTGAATCAAATTCAGAATGTTTCCTGTTATTGATATGTGGTGTTCTTTATGTTTCGAAGCAGCGGGGTCTGATTAATTATACGCTTCCCCACCACTGTTATCAGCAAAGTTTTCTTAGTTTGAATTTGGGCCAAGTTGTTTTTCGTAATACTGTGTGAGGGGAAATGAACTAGAGACATCCTGACTGTAAGGGTGAAAAGATTCTCCTGAAGGCTGAAACAATACAGTCATAAAGTAACATTCCAAACTAATTTATTCTCCTTTGGAGACCGTCCAGGTGTGCGCTATCCTTTTTGGAAGAATGAAATCTTTCATACCTGCAAACGCACACCAGGTGTTACATCTATATATTATTAATGCTTATTAAAGGGATTATTTGTTTTTTCTAATGATGATGGTGGTGGTTGTGAATCAGTCTGTGGGAGAACCTGGCAGCAAGGATTCCATTTCCCTGCAGCACCACCACAGGGGATATGGAGCATTACATGATGCTAATTAAGATCAATGTGCTGAATCCTCCAGAGACTGGAACACTCTTTGCAGCTGCAACCTGTTCCAGCTATTGCTACACTGCATTTTTTGGTCATGCTGCCAGGCGTAATTAATTATGTTGATTTTCGTCACTCAAGAATCCAGTAGGGTTGGATTTCTACAATCAGGTCAATGTCAAGACACCCTTTAGGTTGCAACAGGACTACATTCACTATCCATAGAGTTAGATGCGGTGCAGCATTACAATACTATTTTGTTGGATGACTATATGTAACGTACAGTAGATGGAAGCCCAGATTTAAGAATATCCTCTCAGAATATGATATACACATTTTTAAGTACATACAGAAAGTGTTTAGACCACCTCACTTTTTTAATATTTAGTTTCATCCCAGCATTACTGTAAAATTGATTTGTTAATGGCCACATGGTTTGCCTAAATCCACATGTCCATTATCAAAGAGCAACCAGTTAACACTCAATTCATTTGCAAACGACGTGTACGTGGGGCTTTTGGACACACTGTGGCCAAATCACTCACTTGGTCATACAAAGTATACCACTATCATAGTTCAATTTTCATTGATCATTCTTTATGCAGTGCCCTAGAGGACCACTGCAAAGGGTTAATATTTTCTATTTGGGTAAATGTATTTTCTGTGCTCTAATGTTATCGCACTGAACTTAGTAGCACTATTTATGTGATTGTGCCCTACTCAGAACGAGGAATAATGGACCTGCCCCCACTGAGCGAAATGCTGAGGAGTGTAGCTGAAGAAGCCAGAGAGTGAGGAGCCGCATATTGCCTGTGCAGTATGAGGCCTACTCCAAAGAGCCTTTATCCTTGCATTCTGAGATAAAGATACCATTCTCTGATTTTAAAAAAATGCAGTATATACAAATTGTTGAGGGCCAATTTAAAGAATTGGTGCAAAGGACAGATGGTAAGTACAATGGTCTATTTATGGCAACAGGCCTTACTGCTAGTAGAAAATGTATATTTTTACAGTGGATTGGTTACCCATTGGAAGATCTGCACCCCACGGTAGGAACTGAATCGTGAATGATTATGCACCCCTTTGGTCAACTTGGAAAGCTGTTTGGAATTAAGAGAGATACCCAGAGTCAGCCATCTTGCAGTTTGCTATTTCCTATAGAGCCTTGAAAATATTGTGTGTGTACACGGAAACTGACTGAACTGAATGCTACCAGTGTCTTTGTTTATAAACTGTCTAAACTACATGAGAAAGGGACACTGGGTATGTTATCACTGAAATGACCTGATTATTCCCTTACACCGCAATTGTACCTCTGCCATTATTCTTCCTTGTACCTGCCCTCTTGGCTCTTGAAGAAGGGGATTCTTAGACGAAAATCCCCGAAACGCGTTGGGCTCTCTTTTTCTTCACCACTTAACCTTATGTTTAATAAAGCTATTTGGAATTTCAAGACATCCAGAATTTGGACTGCTGTTTTTCCTGAAAAATCTTCCAAGCGAACCAGGCGCAGGAGGTAGTTGATGAGGGTGTTATGTGCTTATCCCTCATCTCTCCTCCTGGGTGAAGTGAGTAAATCTGATTTTATCCAGATTTTATATTTATATTATTTATTTATTATCAGTAATTCATTTTATTCAGGTGGCGCCTTGTAAGTGGTAAAAACTTTTTACTGTTTCTCCAATTTTAACATTGGATCCTGCCAACCGTTCACTATCAAAGACACCCCAACTACCAGGTGGGAGTCCCCCAAAGGCATAGGGTGCGCCCTGAGGGGAGAAATCGTGCACCCTCCATGCACTGCTGTACGGCCCCAGGGACAGCAAAAGTAAAGACAGTCTTCATGAACCACTACTATGCCACCATTGCCATTCCTGTTCTCTTCACTGCACTCTCCTGCTGACATGTTCGGGTGTGGAAGGGAAACACAATACCGAACATAGGAGGGAAAGGGGTGAGGGAATAAAGCCTGGAAACTAGGGAAAGGAGATGGACACCTCCTAGTAAAACCCTAATCAAAGTCCTAACTAACTACCAGTATGAACAGACCCCAGAGGTAGGTGAGTTCATACACCGAGATACCTAGTGTCCTTGCTCACCCTATAGGACCCTGGTACTAATGTCAGGACTGAGACAACCTGTTCCTCCAAAGGAAGGACGAACAAGAGTCTCTCTCAGGCCTTAATACAAATGACAGTGAAATGCAACGCACAAAATAAGTAAATATTAATCGCGAATATCGGCACTTTGAGAATTTGTGAATATTTAGAATATAGTGATATACACTCACCCAAAGAATTATTAGGAACACCATACAAATACGGTGTTGGACCCCCTTTTGCCTTCAGAACTGCCTTAATTCTACGTGGCATTGATTCAACAAGGTGCTGATAGCATTCTTTAGAAATGTTGGCCCATATTGATAGGATAGCATCTTGCAGTTGATGGAGATTTGAGGGATGCACATCCAGGGCACGAAGCTCCCGTTCCACCACATCCCAAAGATGCTCTATTGGGTTGAGATCTGGTGACTGTGGGGGCCATTTTAGTACAGTGAACTCATTGTCATGTTCAAGAAACCAATTTGAAATGATTCGAGCTTTGTGACATGGTGCATTATCCTGCTGGAAGTAGCCATCAGATGATGGATACATGTACTCATTCTGTTTACGCCAAATTCGGCAACATTTTTCCAGTCTTCAACAGTCCAATTTTGGTGAGCTCGTGCAAATTGTAGCCTCTTTTTCCTATTTGTAGTGGAGATGAGTGGTACCCGGTGGGGGTCTTCTGCTGTTGTAGCCCATGCGCCTCAAGGTTGTGCGTGTTGTGGCTTCACAAATGCTTTGCTGCATACCTCGGTTGTAACGAGTGGTTATTTCAGTCAACGTTGCTCTTCTATCAGCTTGAATCAGTCGGCCCATTCTCCTCTGACCTCTAGCATCCATAAGGCATTTTCGCCCACAGGACTGCCGCATACTGGATGTTTTTCCCTTTTCACACCATTCTTTGTAAACCCTACAAATGGTTGTGTGTGAAAATCCCAGTAACTGAGCAGATTGTGAAATACTCAGACCGGCCCGTCTGGCACCAACAACCATGCCACGCTCAAAATTGCTTAAATCAACTTTCTTTCCCATTCTGACATTAAGTTTGGAGTTCAGGAGATTGTCTTGACCAGGACCACACCCCTAAATGCATTGAAGCAACTGCCATGTGATTGGTTGACTAGATAATTGAATTAATGAGAAATAAAACAGGTGTTCCTAATAATTCTTTAGGTGAGTGTATATTTCGTATTTTTTAATATTCTATATTATTTTTCATCTGAACCCATGATCTCTCCCTGCTTCTTGCTTATGGACCAATGAGGAGGCTGCAATGTCTTTGTCTGAGCTTAGCAACATCCCTAGCAACCAATAGGAAAGTTGCCTACCCCTTATTATATAAGAACCTCCCCAGCAGCCATTTTCTACAGCTTTTTAAAGTTCTGAGAGAGACAACAATGCCATTGCTGTGCTCTGTGCTTTCCACTCATTACATTAGATAGATAGTTAGCTTATTTATATAATACAGATAGTTAGTGGGAGATAGTCAGTGTAGGTTATATCCTGATATAGTGTAGCTCTTGCAGTGCAGTGTGTTAGGTAGTGTGATAGGGTCTGCTGTCCATACATACATGCTACAGACATCGTTATATGTGGTCAGACCTGCTAAAATTTGAAGTTTTACGTATTGCGCCAAAATATTAGCATCATTAGTGCCAATTAGCGAATATATTGGAGCACTCTGACTGCATATAAAGCTATTTTTAATGTTCTGCCGTGCCAACCATTTTCTCCAGTCTCAGGAAACTTCTAGCAGCTTGAAAAATGTAGCAAACATGAACCACGCCTGTATTGCACGCGCATTACACGAATATTACATTGCTGATTTTCGCAATCAAGAAAATAATCGTGAATTTGCAAATATATGACGAATATTCTACAAAATATTCGCAAAATATCGCGAATTTGAATATCGCCCCTGCCGATTATCACTAGTGGCAAGCACCAGAAAGAACACAGACATCATTTGATCCAAACGGAAAGCCTGTCAGATCAAACCATCAATCTCACCAATCTCCTGCCATCTGTCGCGGGAACGTCTGTGACACCTGCAGGCTGTTTCTGCATTTACGCATGTCAATAAAGTGGCTCTACACCCTTTCGGTTGTGGGATCAATATGCAGATTAACACTAACTGATGGGCTGCACCTGTACTTGCCATTTGAAAAAATAGTAACTTCAGGTGTAGCCCAAAAAGTACAGGTGTGGCCCAGTAATTAGTGGCCTCCAATACATGGATCCTGCCGGGAGATGAGCATCCTAACTTTTTTTTTTATTTATATTTTTATTATAAGTTTTCAAGTATAACAATAGGTAACAGGGATACCAAGGTTTCGGCTCGCAGGCCATATTAAAATAGTATAGATACAGAGTAGATAAATGGTAGATACAACAGTGTAGCGCCTTTTACTATATGGTACACAAATCAATCCCTATCCATCTTTGAAGTGGTATAGATCAAGGAGACACATGTAGTGGAAAGTAGTCAAGAGGCTGTCATCAGAGCATTAAAGACTATAACATGGAGAGATTACGCCTTTCACTCTAGAGCCCTAGAGTGTAAGATGGTTTGCTAAGTGGTTACGTTGTGGGGGATCTATACTTGGACCACAAGGTCCATTTTTTAAGGAAAGTTACATGGGTACGTGTTTCCCAGGATGACAATTCTTCAAACCTATGGATCTGATCCACTTTTTGAATCCATTGTTCTAGGGATGGGGCTACAGGTTGTAACCAGTGTTTCGGGATCTGTAATCTAGCTGCGAGCAGCATCTGTGTGAATACAAATGGGGGTTTTGCATCTCCCATGCCATGGAAAAAAGATAGAAGAGCAATTTGTGGAGAGGGAGGGATTGAGGTGCCACAAATTTTGTTTACAACCGAAAAGACCTCGCCCCACCATTTAAGGATAAGGGGGCAGGTCCACCAGATGTGGAAAAAAGTTCCCTTCTCTCCAAGGCACCTCCAGCAAATGTCAGAAGCAGACACGGCATATCTTGATGTTTTATCTGGCGTATTGTACCATCTAGTAAGAATTTTATATCCATTTTCCTGGATTCTGACACAGCGGGAGGCCCTATGAGGAGAATCCAGCAGTTTGGGTAGAGATTCATAGGGAATTACAATGTTCAAGTCTTGTTCCCATTGCGTCACAAAGGAAGGTTTAGCTATCATGGGGGGTAACCGCAGTTTACTGTAGATTTGTGAGACGAGTTTTCTGGGTGGTGAGTGTAAGGATATCTGGGATTCTAGCCAGACCCGCGGTAGAAGGAGATCCCTAAATTTAATGTGTTGTTTCAAGTAGGCTCTGATGTAGGTGACTGAAAGAAAATCCCGCGGATGAGGGTTTAGCAAAACATTTGTAGCTTTTAGATCCATCCATTCTCCAGTTGGGAGGGCGAGAGAAATCACAGAGGTAGCTGAGGATAAAAGTCCTGTTGAGGTTGCATTTCTTAGGACAGGAGGGGCTGTGTTTAAAACATCAAACACTGATAGCGTTGGGGAGGGGAATGGGATATGGCAATGTGTGGAGGATATCCACTTCCATGTCTCAAGCGTGGCTTTAAGAATTGGGTAGTGGGACATAGAGCCGGGAAGAAACAATTTATGGCCTAGGAGAAGTGCTCTGGCTGGCCTGTTTAATATCTCTAGTTCTACCTGTACCGCTAAAGAAGGTGAAGAGGGGCGTAACCATGCAATAGCACGTGAGAGGAGAATGGCCTTTCCGTACAGTTCAGGATTTGGTAAGCCTATTCCCCCTGCATGTCTGGGCTTAGTGAGAAGAGCAGATGACAATCTCGCTTTCCTTCCATTCCAGATGAAGGACCTGAATTTTTGCATGATAGAGTTATAGTAGCTTTTGGGGACTGGGATGGGGAGGGTTTGCTGTAAGTAGGTAAGTCGGGGGAGTATTAAGGAAGAGAGAAGGTTTTTGCGACCGAACCAGGACAGTGTCGGGCTAGATCGGGCCAGATTATCTATTGTGTCAAAAAGTGATTGCTTTAAGGGGGTATAATTAAGGGAAAAGAGTTCAGTTATTTCAGAACTGATCCTTACCCCCAAGTATTTAATATTGGGAGAGGACCAATTGAATGGGGAATCTACCATCAATTGGTGTCTAATTGTCTGTGATATGCCTGAACAGAGGACCAATGACTTGCTGGAGTTAATTTTGAAGTCTGACAAAATGCTATATGTATTTAAATGGGTCTGGATTCGAGGTAGTGAGACCTTCGGATTGATCGTCATTATCAAGACGTCATCCGCAAAGGCAGCTAATTTCTGTTCCCTGCCTCCCAAACATAGACCCCTTACCTCCTGGTCCAATCTTATAGATGCTAGTAGCGGCTCAAGGGCCAATATAAATAGGAGAGGTGATAAGGGGCAACCCTGGCGTGTCCCATTTCTAATAGAAAATGGGGGAGATATGGTACCATTGATTAGGACAGATGCAGTAGCTTGTTTATACATCGAAAAGGTCGCCTGGATGAAAGGGTCAGGTATGCCAAATTTCGACAGAACGTGTTTTAAGTATGACCAGTTGACCCTGTCGAATGCTTTTTCTGCATCTGTGCTAAGTAGAAGCAGGGGAGAGGAAATCCGCTTGGCATAGCAGAGGGTATTGATCACCCTAGTAGTGTTATCTTTGCCTTCTCTGTTGCGGATGAAGCCTGCCTGATCTCCATGAATTAGTTGGGGGAGGAGAGTAGCTAATCTGTTAGCAAGCATCTTGGCCAGGAGTTTGAGGTCTATGTTTAGGAGGGAGATGGGTCTATAGCTGGGGCACAATTTAGCATCTTACCCTTCTTTAGGAATAAGGGTGATGTTGGCCGCTGTCATATCTCTGGAAAGAGGGGTTCCCTGGAGAGTCTGATTGCAAATTTATAAGAGATGAGGGAATAGAAGTTCATGAAATGTTTTGTAGTAGGCTAACGGAAGACCGTCGGGGCCTGGGCTCTTTCCTGACGGCATTTGGTTCATTGCTTTTTTGAGCTCATTTAGGGAAAAGGGGGCTTCTAGGGCTAACTTCTGTGCTGGGGAAATGTTTGGTAGTTTAGCGGCTTCTAAAAAGGTTGATGTAGCAGAGGCATGGGTTTCCAAATCTGCATTAGGGGGAAGATTATAGAGGTCGTTGTAGTAGGAGCGAAAATGGGCAGCAATCTGGGTAGAGGAGAAGATGGGGGTCCCATCTTGCGAAGATAATTGATGGACATAGTTTGCAGATCTCCTCCCTTTAATCCTGCTCATGACAAACTTGGTGGCCCTATCTCCATGGGCAAAGAATTTATGTTGGGAGTTCATATAGAATTTGGCTGCTCTGGAATTTAGGAGGGATTTGAGTTTGGCTCTATATCTCGACAGCTCTTGGAATTTTGGGTCGGAGGGCTTAATTTTGTGCTGGGATTCAAGCCTCTGAATATTTTTTAGAGCTTCATCAATTTCTTTTTCTCTAACTTTCTTTAAATGCGTGCCTATGCTAATGAAGTGACCCCTAATTACTGGTTTATGGGCGTCCCAGAGAGTATTTATCTGGAGTTCCGGGTTCTTATTAAGGGAAAAGTACTCTGTGATATGTTTAGATATTGCCTCGATTGAATCCTGATATCCCAGGAGAGACTCATTTAGGCGCCAATTAAAGCACGATGGGGTTTCATGGGGAGCTAGAACTGATATAAAGATGGGAGAATGGTCCGATAAATGTATAGAGCCTATAGATGACTCTTTACATAGATGTATGTGTTCTTTAGAGATAAACAGGTAGTCTATTCTATGATAGGAGCCATGCATAGAGGAATAAAATGTGAAATCTGAGGTGTTGGGATGGTGAGATCGCCATACATCTACCAGATGTGATTCCCATAAGAGGTTCCTAATTGCTCTTAAGGACTTGTTAGAGTGGGATGATTTGTGGGAGGATATATCTAATTGCGGTAGTAGAGCCACGTTGAAATCGCCACCTGCAATAACTATACCTTCTTTGAAGGATTCTATGACAGGGAAAATGTCAGAGAACCAGCGGGACTGGCTAGAATTGGGGGCATATAGGTTGATTAAGGTGTAAGTCTGCGGTCCAATAGTACCTTTAAGTAGGATGTACCTTCCCTCCGGGTCCAGTATTTGGCTGATAAATTTGAAAGGGATTTTCCTTTGTAGCCCTATGCTGACTCCGCTAGAAGCTGAAGAACCTCCCCCACAATGATACCAGTTGGAGTAATGGGAGAAGCGCATATCAGGGTAATGGTTAAAGCGGAAATGTGTCTCTTGTAGAAATATCACCCCAGCTCCGGCTTTTCTCAGAATGGCAAAGATTTGGCTCCGTTTTGATGGGGAGTGAAAACCCTTGACATTATAAGAAGCTACCAAGAGGTCAGCCATTGGTGAGGGTGTGTGCGGAATTACCTTGTAGCTGGTGTGATCTTTCCCAAGAGAGCATATCAGGCTTGTGGGGGTCCACTGTTCGGTGTATCAGAGAAGATGTGGAAGAAAGGAGTTCAATCCATGTCAATGGTGGAGGCAAATACCTTGGTCGAGGAATAGGGATAGAAAAGGAAAGGGAAAACAGGACATAATGGGTTAAACAAACATAATATAAGAAAACAGACATAGTAAGGTATGTCGTATTGATGGGGGGGTTTAAGTGGTCGGTAGACCGGTTAGGAGACCGTGTAACGCCCAGGTATGGGCCGTATTTTGGCAGGAAAGGGAAGAAAAGACTTTTCCTTTCAGGGAAAAGTCACATTAGGAAATGCAATGGTGAAACTCTGACATTAAGTTACACAGAACTGAGGATTCTAGATAACATTATAAACTAATACAATTAGGTAAAGACTCCATACGTCCATCTATTGCTCTTGTGAGAGGCTTCTAGGGGTAAGATGCTGGCCTCTTTTCTTGGAGCGGGAAGACTTCGGTGTACGGAGGACTTCAAAAGGGACCACGCTGGGAATATCAGGCAGGATGCTTAGGTCTTGAAAGAGTTCCCAGTTTTCAATTGGCATTGGAGGCACTTTTAATAGATCATACACTGCTATTAGATCTGTGAAGGAAGAAACATTAACCCTTTTGCCTGCGTATGAAAAGGTTAGTCCAAATGGGTAGGACCAGCGATATAGCACTTTGTTGGACCGAAGCCAATCCGTCAGGGGCTTGAGGGATCTACGCTTCTTCAAGGTAGATGGGGCTAAATCTTGGAATATCTCGACCCTGGAATCTTCATAAACCAAATCCGGGTGATTGCGTGCAGAGTCCAGGACAGCTGTCTTCACTTGAAAGTTGAGAAATTTGCAAATGATATCTCTGGGTGGTTCTGTTGGCTTTGGCTTGGGCCTCAGGGCTCTATGCGCCCGTTCTATAATAATTTCTTGCGGGTGATCGGGGCCCAATAGCGATCCGCAGATTTCTATAATGGCGGCTGACACTTCACCAGGAGGGACCGATTCTGGCACACCCCTAAATCTCAGGTTATTTCGGCGCCCCCTATTCTCCTGATCCTCTAGTGAGTTGTGGAGGTCGTTTAGGTATGAGGCGCAGCGTCGGAAGGAGTCTGACACCGAAGCCTGGTGGTTTAATATCGCTGCTTGGTGTGTTTCCAAAGACTCCACACGTTCCCCTATTTGTCTCACCTCGTGCCTGCATGCAGAAAGTTCCGTCAGGATCGGCTCCATTACTCTATTTAGAGCACGGTCGAGGTACCTTCTTGTAATCGGAAGCTCTGTAGTGGGGTGTGAGCCTTCTGAGTCGCTTTCCCCTTCCGACAATGCAGGTGCGCGCTTCAGAGCTTTAGGCTGTGACGTCGGCGCCATCTTAGGTTCTCTGGCCGCGATCGTGGCGGCAGCCTTTTTGAGAAATTTCTCCATATCCCCGCTCGATGTTTGGTTCTTAGAGGGAGCAGGTGTGTCACCATGTCTGGCATTCCCGATCTTGACCATTTTTGCTAATGAAAGCTGATTTTTGCTGGCGTTAGGGACGAGTCTCCTCACAGAGCAGAGAGCTATGCGACCATCTCCGTCCGGCGCTAGCTCCGCCCCCATGAGCATCCTAACTTGAGTCTACATTGAACATGTACATGATTTGCATAACTCAGCAAAAGCAAAACCATGAAGTTGAAGGAATTGTCTGTAGACCTCCAAGAAACGATTTTGCAAGACACAGATCTGGCAAATGGTACAATAATACTCGCAAAGCACTGAAGGCCCCAAAGAACACTCTGGCCTCTATCATTCTTCAATAGAAGAAGTATAGAACCACTTGGACTCTTCCAAGAGTTGACTGCTCAGCCAAATTGGACAATGGAGGGAGAAAATCCATAATTAGAGATGTCAGCAAGAATGTGATATATGTTTTGATAGAGCTCCAGAATTACAATGTGAAGATGAGAGAAGCTGCTAGAAAGAATGCCATCTCTGTAACATTTCAAGGACATTTTTTTTTGAGTGGCCAGATATAAGCCATACACAGCCTCGAGTTTACCAAAAAGTACTTAAAGGATACTCAAACCATGAGAAACAAGATTCTGCTTTTTGATGAAACCAAGATTGAACCATTTGACCTGAAAGCCAAGCATCATGTCTGGAGGACAGTAGCCATGGTTCATCATCTGGTAACTACCACCTTTACGGTGAAGCATGGTGGTGGTAGTAACATGCTGCAGGGAAGTGCTTCAAAATCAGGAACTGCAAGACTAGCGGGGATGATGTAATGATGAGTTAGACAAAGAAAAGTCCTTAATGAAATCCTGAATCAGATCACTCCGGACCTCAGACTTGGGTGAATATATACCTTCCAACAGGTCAACTACCCTAAGCACACACCCAAGACAATGCAGACGTGTTTTTCGGACAAGTCTGTGATGTGCTTGATTGAAACTCAACTGAGCATCTCTGAAGAAACCTGACAATACAGTAGCTATGCATGCTCCCTATCCAAACAGACAGAGCTCAAGAGATCTCCAGAGAAGAATTAGGGAAATATTCAAATACAGGTGCATCTAGCATTACCAAGGGGACTTGAAAATGAATGTGAATGTGATATTTTAGTCTTTATTTTTAATAAATTGTACACATTTTGAAAACCTGATAGATTGATAAGGAAATGAATAGTACCCATTTTAGAATAAAGCTGTAGCGTTACAAAATGTGGAAACGTGATGGGGTTTGAGAACTTTCTGAGTGCACGGTGACCAGTTAAAGTAAGCTTTATAATTACTGTACAAGAACGCATAGTTGCACATGGCTTCTATATTTTCTGATTTATAACTATACACTTTATTCGATAACACCTAATGTATTCAACCCATTGTGTTCATTAGATTGAAACCTGTTTACACTCACCTGCAGATTGTATCTACTATACACATATTAGCGTTTCAATTGAATTTTGGGGCCTGGTGATTCATTTTTCACAATATCCTAATGCTATGCTTACCAAACTGTCTAGACTGGCTGTACCTGGTACATTAAAATCTCATTCATTTTCCTCAAGCATAACTTCCAATACCTAGATGTGATGGAGCATGGCATTCTCAAAGAAACTAGTCAAGGTTGACAACCTAGAAAACATATATATTTTGGTTGTATCGAAGGAGTCAGCGGCCAAGTCATTTTCTTGATTCTTTGATCTTTAACCAAGTTTTAAATTTGACAACTTCAACATGGTGTCATTTACCACTCATGTAGCAGGTGGCCCAATGGTTGATATGAAAAGTTGTTCATGTTCCATGAGAATGTGCACTGATCAGTCAAGACTTTACACTCCATAAATGTGCGTGCCTTTACCTACATCTGAATAATGATATTATTTATCTACTTTTATGCATAAGGTTTATGGAGTATAAAGTAGCATTTAACTACAAAAATTTTGAAAGTAAATTAGAAGATCTGGACCCATGTACAAAGCCTATAATTAGGCCTATACATGCCGCAATATATGAGGACATCATAAATTTGTATGATGAAATAGCTCTGTCTTAGCAAAAAAAAAAAAAATGTATATATATATATACACTGCGGGCAGAATTATTAGGCAAATGAGTATTTTGACCACATCATCCTCTTTATGCATGTTGTCTTAATCCAAGCTGTACAACACCCTATATCAGGTGTGCATAATTATTAGGCAACTTCCTTTCCTTTGGCAAAATGGGTCAAAAGAAGGACTTGACAGGCTCAGAAAAGTCAAAAATAGTGAGATATCTTGCAGAGGGATGCAGCACTCTTAAAATTGCAAAGCTTCTGAAGCGTGATCATCGAACAATCAAGCGTTTCATTCAAAATAGTCAACAGGGTCACAAGAAGCGTGTGGAAAAACCAAGGCGCAAAATAACTGCCCATGAACTGAGAAAAGTCAAGCGTGCAGCTGCCAAGATGCCACTTGCCACCAGTTTGGCCATATTTCAGAGCTGCAACATCACTGGAGTGCCCAAAAGCACAAGGTGTGCAATACTCAGAGACATGGCCAAGGTAATAAAGGCTGAAAGACGACCACCACTGAACAAGACAAACAAGCTGAAACGTCAAGACTGGGCCAAGAAATATCTCAAGACTGATTTTTCTAAGGTTTTATGGACTGATGAAATGAGAGTGAGTCTTGATGGGCCAGATGGATGGGCCCGTGGCTGGATTGGTAAAGGGCAGAGAGCTCCAGTCCAACTCAGACGCCAGCAAGGTGGAGGTGGAGTACTGGTTTGGGCTGGTATCATCAAAGATGAGCTTGTGGGGCCTTTTCGGGTTGAGGATGGAGTCAAGCTCAACTCCCAGTCCTACTGCCAGTTTCTGGAAGACACCTTCTTCAAGCAGTGGTACAGGAAGAAGTCTGCATCCTTCAAGAAAAACATGATTTTCATGCAGGACAATGCTCCATCACACAAGTCCAAGTACTCCACAGCGTGGCTGGCAAGAAAGGGTATAAAAGAAGAAAATCTAATGACATGGCCTCCTTGTTCACCTGATCTGAACCCCATTGAGAACCTGTGGTCCATCATCAAATGTGAGATTTACAAGGAGGGAAAACAGTACACCTCTCTGAACAGTGTCTGGGAGGCTGTGGTTGCTGCTGCACGCAATGTTGATGGTGAACAGATCAAAACACTGACAGAATCCATGGATGGCAGGCTTTTGAGTGTCCTTGCAAAGAAAGGTGGCTATATTGGTCACTGATTTGTTTTTGTTTTGTTTTTGAATGTCAGAAATGTATATTTGTGAATGTTGAGATGTTATATTGGTTTCACTGGTAAAAATAAATAATTGAAATAGGTATATATTTGTTTTTTGTTAAGTTGCCTAATAATTATGCACAGTAATAGTCACCTGCACACACAGATATCCCCCTAAAATAGCTAAAACTAAAAACAAACTAAAAACTACTTCCAAAAATATTCAGCTTTGATATTAATGAGTTTTTTGGGTTCATTGAGAACATGGTTGTTGTTCAATAATAAAATTAATCCTCAAAAATACAACTTGCCTAATAATTCTGCACTCCCTGTATTTGAAAAATTGTTTTAATCAACATTTTACTTGACCAGCTAATTTTAGATATTCTTGGTGGTCATCTGTGCCATTTTGACCTCAAAACATTACATGACCCCCTACACTACATTACATTATTGACAACTGTAAGTTTTTACCTTGACTGGTGGTGGCCTAGGTGTGTTTATCAGCAGGTCTGCTCCAGTCACTGTTATGGGGGTTCTGTGGCTGGCACTGTTATGGGGGATCTGTGGATGACACTGTTATTGAGGGGGATCTGTGGATGACACTGTTATGGAGGGGGATCTGTGGATGACACTGTTATGGAGGGGGATCTGTGGATGACACATACCGTATATAGCATCTTATGCTATATGTGTCATCCACAGATCCACCCCATGACAGTGTCATCCACAGATCCCCCTCCATAACAGTGTAAACCACAGATCCCCCCATAAGTGTCATCCACAGATCCCCCATAATAGTGTCATCCACAGATCCCCCCATAAGAGTGCCATCCACAGATACCCATAATAGTGTCATCCACAGATCCCCCCATAACAGTGTCATCCACAGATCCCCCATAACAGTGTCATCCACAGATCCCCCATAACAGTGTCATCCACAGATCCCCCATAACATAGGGAGGCGGGATCTGTGGATGACACTGTTATGGGGGATCTGTGGATGACACTGTTATGGGGGATCTGTGGATGACACTGTTATGGGGGGATCTGTGGATGACACTATTATGGGGATCTGTGGATGGCACTCTTATGGGGGGATCTGTGGATGGCACTCTTATGGGGGGGATCTGTGGATGACACTATTATGGGGGATCTGTGGATGGCACTGTTATGGGGGATCTGTGGATGACACTTATGGGGGGATCTGTGGATGACACTGTTATGGAGGGGGATCTGTGGATGACACTGTCATGGGGTGGATCTGTGGATGACACATATAGCATAAGATGCTATATACGGTATGTGTCATCCACAGATCCCCCTCCATAACAGTGTCATCCACAGATCCCCCTCCATAACAGTGTCATCCACAGATCCCCCCATAACAGTGCCATCCACAGATCCCCCATAATAGTGTCATCCACAGATCCCCCCCATAAGAGTGCCATCCACAGATCCCCCCCATAAGAGTGCCATCCACAGATCCCCATAATAGTGTCATCCACAGATCCCCCCCATAACAGTGTCATCCACAGATCCCCCATAACAGTGTCATCCACAGATCCCCCCTCCCTATATCAGTGCCGCCATCCATAGATCCCCCTCCCTGCCGCTCACAGGAGTATACATTTATAAACTGTAATCCGTATCCTGCAGTAACTTTAACTTTAAATCAGCGCTCATCTCTTTACTAACTTACTTTCAGCTCCCTCCAGTAACAGGCAGTGCGGGCGGCAGCGCTCACTCACTGACGTCACGCGCCTGCGCCGCCTAGTGGGAGGAGCAGGCGTGTGACATCAGTGAGTGAGCGCCGCCCGCACTGCCTGTTACCGGAGCTGAGTGCAAGATAGTAAAGAGATGAGCGCTGATTTAAAGTTACTGCAGGATACGGATTACTTGTAGCGAGGCGGCCTATCACTTACTGACTGACAAAAAGGCTCAGGACTGGCCAGGCCTCCCCCCCCCCGGGGTCCGGGCCCCTTACTGGGGTATCGGCTGTACCCCCCTGATGGTGGCCCTGGATACCAAATCTAAAAATGTATAAAATGAACTGAGTGCTCAAATAAACTTCAATCACAACTTCCTCCTCCTCAGCCACAATAGTCTATTTCCTGTACACTGGTCAATAGGGATACCTTGGAATTATCTTTGTGCCCTTTTGGTCTTGTTACTGCTACTAAAATCTGTGTAGGCATTTTTGGGGTGCTATAGAGGTATATGCTATCAACATAATCTGGTATTCACAAACATGAGATTAGGTTGTTGTTGGCAGAATCACTTATCTGTCGACTGGTAGATTCTGAGAACTTCTACAAGTTAATGCTGCTGGCATATCCAAGATGGAAGATTTAACAATCTTCTAACAACACAATGTAGGATAGCCCTGCAAAAATTTCCTATTTTTACAGTACATTTGTGAGTATATGGTTGGTTATGCTTGCCACTATCTACTCCTGAAGGTAGGGATGCTCCTCAATGTGTGGTAGATAAACTGTACCAATGCTGCGCCTGACTCAGCAGAGTAGTTGTGGCACTTTTCATAAATTATGAGTACCCACAGCCCATGCAGGAGTCTTTCTCCTATTTCCTTAATGCAAGTGTCATGGCTGTGTCACAGTCTTGTTGTTGTGCGCCGAGACACGTTAGCCATGCAAGCTGGTTGCCAGGGGCAACGCGTTGTGGTGCAGCATGTTTGTGCTTTCCTCCTCTGGTTCTTTCCCTGTCTAATTACAATAAGCTGAGGTCTCACTCGTGATTAGCTATGGTATGGTGCTACAAGCCCAAAAAGGGGAACACCCAACCCTCTAGTTGTAGGTAATAAATATGTAGAAAGATGTGTGAGCACTCATGCACTTGGCCTCAAATTGAAGTATGCAGAAAATGTATTAAACAATAAGTACACATATACGCATAAAATCTTTAAAACAATAAAAAATAGCATAAAATACAATACGCACAAATTTCGCTGTGCAAATGACTATATTAAAGCAACCTATATTTGGTCTGCCGCCATTTCACATTTGCTATTAAAAACTACTTAAAGAAATTTCTTCTGTAGCCGTATCCACGGATAGAAGGTAGAATGTCACTTTGGGTGCACACGTTACACCTATTGTAAAGTCACAAAGACACACTCGTGTATTTCTCGATAAATCGCATAGCACTGTGCATAGAATCTTTCTTTAGACTTCCATTTTGCAGTCTATATGGACAATCTTTATAGATGTTTGGCTTACCTCCTTCCCCACGTATAGTTCGGATATCTCCGGATCACTTGGCGAGGAGTATTGCCGGCATCTCTCGTTGCTCTCCTCGAGCCAAGGAAATTCGAATCTCGCGGGAGTAACTCCAAATATCGCGGGAGCTCACACACTCTATCCACCGCAAATGTATTCAGATCCTAAAATCGAAGGAGGTATATTTGTTCCTTATTCTTTTCTTTTTTTCTTCAAGATTCTTTCTGTATGGCCATACAGTTTTCAGGAGGACTTTTGTTGCAGGTAAGTCCACTTGTTGCACCAGACGCATTTCGGGATGATTCGCTATACCTTCCTCAGTGGTCAAGTGTTGCCCGCCTAGCCTCCATTCTTTATATTGTCTCTAATTAGATCAAGATCGCAAGCACCTGCTGTTCAAACTTTTTTCGATTGGCAGAAGGAGTAGTGTTATAATACGTTTTCTTCATAATACTCATTGCTGTTTTTCTGCAGTTTTTTTTGGAGTATATGCGTTTTTTGGGCTGAACATTCCACTTGATGTGATACACAACTGTATGTCAACTGTAGAGTTGTTATATATGGTTGCTAATAGTCAGAAGCACAGATTCTTTCATACTGGTGATGTATCTATGGATTTACATATATATAAACATAGACAACACCACTGCTGTATTATATATACTATTGTATTATAAAAGTACCATGATATACATATAAAATATAAAAATATATACTGATATACATATAGCAATATAAAAATATATAAACATATACATATGTGATGAATGAGGGAATTGATAGATGAAAACGGATGGGTATCTCGAAACTAAGGAGACGTCGCAGCGCCGATAAACGGCCTGGCATGCGACGTCCCATCGGTAACGAGACACCCAGCCTATAGAAACCCAAAAATCTCTAAGTCAGAGTTAAGTCCTTTTGGTAACAAGGACCCGAATTCATAGATACGTCGGGATTCTATCCTAGACATTTGTTTAATGTAGTCTCCCCCTCTCCAGTGTTTTTCCAGCCTCTCCAATGACACAACAACTAGACTCGATGGATCCTGTTTATGTACATCTTTATAATGTTTTGATAGGGAGTGTTTATCATATCCTTTCTTTATATTAGCGATATGCTCTGCCACTCTCTTCTTTAGTGATCTTTTTGTACACCCTATATATTGTCTTTTGCAAGGGCACTGGAGAAGGTAGATAACTCCGGAGGAATCGCATGTGAGACAGTCTTCTATCTCCCACTTAAAGTCGTTTTGGGTTGAAGAGACACTAGCTGTCTGACGAGGTTTATTATTAAGTCTACAGCCAGTGCATCTCCCGCACTTGTAAAAACCTTTCAAGTTTGGCCAAGTACCCGAGAAACTCATCTTGTTTTGTTTCCATGGTTTGACAGTGGGAGCCACTTTAATGCCCAGATTGGGTGCTTTGGTGAAAGTGATTGATTAAACAGTTGGGAGCAACTGTCCTATAGTTTTGTCACTCAGTACATGGTGCCAGTGAGTTCTAATAATTATCTGGATCTTCCTATAGCTCTTATTGAATGGGAGAATTATTCTTACATTGTCTTCCTTAATCAACTGTTCATTTTCATTTTTTTTTTTTTTCTCAAAGAACTCCCTTCTTTCTAACTTCCTAATTTGGCTAAGCGACTCCTCCACTATTTCTTCGGGATATTCTTTTTCCATAAATTGTTTCTTCATTTCATTGGCTTCTACCTCAAATGTATGTCCCTCTGTGCAGTTCCACTTGATTCTGCGGAACTGACCAGAGGGAATATTGATCAGCCATCTTGGCAGGTGACAACTAGAAAACTCAATATAGCTATTTCTAGTTGCTGGTTTGCGGAATGTCTCACATGTATATTTATTCTCATGTTTCGTAATCATCAAATCTAGGAATTCAGTCCTTTCCTGTATGTTGGAGGTAAAGACCAGATTCAGTTTGTTGTTATTAATTTCTTTTAGGAATGCTTTTAACCTTTCTCTACCTTGCTTCCAAATGAATATGACATCATCGATATAGCATCGCCATAGGGCCAGATCCGCCCCCAGTCTCGGCCCAATCTAATTATGTTCCCATTCGGCCAAGAATAGATTTGCATAACTGGGGGCGAATCTGGTCCCCATGGCGGTGCCGAGGGCCGTCTTTATCAAGGGGCAAAAGGGGCAGCTTCCCCGGGCCCAGTTGCTCCTGGGGGGCCGAAGGCAGCTGCCTCTTGAGCCCTGCTAGCTACTGCCCCGGGTGTCAGGCTGTCAGCTACACAGGGGTGCTGCCATGCCTGCCTGCACTGAGTCCAGGTATCATGATCGTACTGTGTTAAAGTTGTGATCAGGACCTTAATGACATCATCACCATGTGACCAGTAACCTAGCAATTACTGGTCACATGGCTATGAGGTCATCACAGGTCCTACCAGGAGTGTTGCTGAAGTTAACTGTGGAGCTTTTTTGTGTGAAGATTACATCAGAAAAAGGTCACAGGGGCTGTTATGTTAATATACTGCAAACTACTGTATACTGTGGGGGGCTGTATACTGTGTGGGGGCTGTATACTGTGTGGGGGCTGTATACTGTGTGGTGGGCTGTATGCTGTGTGGTGGGCTGTATACTGTGTGGGGGCCTGTATACTGTGGGGGGGGCTGTATACTGTGTGGTGGGCTGTATACTGTGTGGGGGCCTTTATACTGTGGGGGGGCTGTATACTGTGGGGGGCTGTATACTGTGTGGGACTGTATACTGTGGGGGGGCTGTATACTGTGTGGTGGGCTGTATACTGTGTGGGACTGTATACTGTGTGGGGGCCTGTATAATGTGGGGGGGCTGTATACTGTGTGGTGGGCTGTATACTGTGTGGTGGGCCTTTATACTGTGGGGGGGCTGTATACTGTGGGGGGCTGTATACTGTGTGGGACTGTATACTGTGGGGGGCCTCTATACTGTGGGGGGGCTGTATACTGTGTGGTGGGCTGTATACCGTGGGGGGGCCTGTATACTGTGGGGGGGGCTGTATACTGTGTGGTGGGCTGTATACTGTGTGGTGGGCTGTATACTGTGTGGGACTGTATACTGTGTGGGGGGCTGTATACTGTGTGGGGGTTGTATACTGTGTGAGGGATGTATACTGTGGGGGGGCCTGTATAGTTTGGGGGGCCTGTATAGTGTGGGGGGCCTGTATAGTGTGCGGGGCTGTATACTGTGGGGGTCTGTATACTGTGTGGGGGCCTGTATACTGTGTGGGGGCCTGTATACTGTGGGGGCCTGTATACTGTGGGGGGGGCCTGTATAGTGTGGGGGGGCTGTATAGTGTGTGGGGGGCTGTATAGTGTGGGGGGCCTGTATAGTGGGGGGGCCTGTATAGTGTGGGGGGCTATACTGCTGTACTGTATACTGTGGGGGTCTGTATACTGTGGGTGCGGTATAGTGTGGAGTGCTATACTGCTGTACTGTATAGTGTGGGGGGCTGTATCGTGTATAGTTTGGGGTGCTGTATACAGTGAGGTGTTGTATACTATATACTGTGGGGTACTGTATAGTGTGGGGTGCTATACTGCTCTACTATATACTGTGGGGTACTGTATAGTGTGGGGTGCTAAACTGCATACTGTGTGGTGCTGTATACTATAGGGTGCTATACTGCATACTGTGGGGTGCTGGGGTGCACTGTAACACTAGGGTGAGCCGTGCCCTGGTCTCCTTCCTGGAGAGCGGTGCCCACTTCCAGCCTGAGCCCAGCTGCCCAGAGCACTGATCCTGAGCCGCTGAAGTCTTCAGAACTGGAAGTATTTATATCACTGTACTCTACCAGATGTGTGGATTTTTTGTGTGTGTGTTGTGGTGGAGGGCGTGATTGCCTGCTAAGGTGTGGGAAGGCGGGATCCAGGGGGCCCAAGTAAATTTTTGCCCAGGGTCCAATCAATATTAAAGACAGCCCTGGCGGTGCCCCGTTTCTGGAGGAAGTAACTCCCCTCAAAGAAAAAGTAGTTGTGACTCAAGATATATTCGATCCCTTCTGTTATAAAGTCCTTCTTAGTTATTCCAAACAACCCTTCTCTTTCTAGTTGTTGTTTAACAGCATTTACTCCTTGACAATGATCAATCACAGTATATAACGATTGAATGTCAAGTGTACCCATGATCCGTTGAGGTTGTACATCAAGATTTTCAAGGATCTGTATAATCTGGGTCGTATCCTTAATGAAGGAGGTGATTTTTTTAACCACCGGTTGTAATTGGACATCTATATATTTGACAGGTTGGACGTGATGGATCCAATCCCTGAAACAATTGGACGTCCAGGAGGATTACTCCAATTTTTGTGGACTTTGGGCAAGCAGTAGAAGCATGGCAACCTTCTCTGCGTGCCCAAAATAAAGTCAAATTCCTGTCTTGATATTGTCCCATTTTCCAACCCCTTCAGGCTGTACTTCTTGAGTTCCAACTCGAATCTCTCGAGGGGATCTCCTCTCAATTTATGATAAGTCTCTTCGTCTGAGAGCTGTCGCAAGCATTCCTTGTTATAATCAATGGTGTCCATGACTACCACCACACCTCCATTATCTGCAGGGCGTATGGTAATGGACTCCTTCTTCTGTAGTTGTTTTACCGCCTCAAACTCACTTTTTGTTAAATTGTTTGTGGCTCCAGGTCTACACACTTTTGAAAGGTTCCTATTTCTTTACTGATTTCACTCCTTGGAAACATACTCGACTCATTTTTTAATAAGTTTTTCTTTGGATTCTTCATAATTTTTTGGGGCACCTCTTTCTCATTCCTCATTCCTGGATTTTTTATTAAAAAAAAATTTAGGCGGATATTTCTTATCAGTTTTTGTATTCAATTTTATCCATCTTTTTTGATTGGGGCAAATTTTAATCCTTTGTCTAACAACTTGATTTGGGTTTTAGTCAGGGTGATGGAACTTAGATTAATTATTGATCCAGAGTCAATTATTGACGGTGTCTCGTGTGATATGTATCTCTTCCTCTTACTTCTTCTTGTCTTTCTAATCCTTCTCTGTGTCTTGAATATTGGTGTCTCTGTGTTTCCCCGTGACTCTTGTGAGGTGCATAGTGATCCTGTCTCTGTGATGTGTAGTGTTGTCTTTTCGTTGTATTCGGATGTTGGTAAATATTTTTTGGTCCTAAATTGTAGTGTTGTGTCAGTGAATCTGTATTGTGATTGGGGGGTGTCCTCTCTCTGTGTCTTATTCGTGTCCTGTGATGTGCTGGGGTGTGATCTAAAAAATGTTGATCAGACAATTCTTCATATCTGTTAGTTACAGGGACAGAATAATTGTCTGATAAACTGTGTTTTGCTTTTTCTCCCTCTTTTTTCTTTCCCTTTGAGATCTCATTTTGTGATAAGGAAACCTGTTCCTGAGATTTTTCTCTCTGATGGTTTCTTTGCGTGTTTTGGTGTTTTTTTGTCTTTTTGTTAATTATCTCGGTTTCAATTTTATCTAATCCCCTACAAAGTCTTTGTTGCCACATTTCAAACTCACTATTTTTAGAAAACTTTTCAAGAAGATCTTTCAGTTTTCCTATTTTTAGATTATGCACCTCTAAAATCTCTGTTCTCCTCTTAATTACAAGATGTATGAGCGAGATGGAATGGGAAAAAAGTAATCCATTCCATTCTTCCTCAAATTCATCATTGAGAAGATCCTGTGCTGGGATTTTATTCAATGCTAGACCTTTGTGAATTTTACCATGCTCTATATATTGTTGTAAAGACCTTATTTCCCAATATTGTCTAAGTTGTTTCTGTAGGAGTCCCTCCAATTCTCTAAAAACATCTGCCATCGCCTTGTCACCACTTAATACATCATCCTGCATATTATCAAATTTAAATGTTTCCGCTTTTAGTTTCTTACTTTCAATGTGATGCCAAATATCCATAGTCTAATTTAGAGGAGCTCACACACTTGGGTGAATAAAGGTGAGTAATTACAATAAGCTGAGGTGTCTCACTCGTGATTAGCTATGGTATGGTGCTACAAGCCCAAAAAGGGGAACACCCAACCCTCTAGTTGTAGGTAATAAATATGTAGAAAAATGGGCGAGCACTCATGCACTTGGCCTCAAATTGAAGTATGCAGAAAATGTATTAAACAATAAGTACACATATACGCATAAAATCTTTAAAACAATAAAACAATAAAAAATAGCATATAATACAATACGCACAAATTTCGCTGTGCAAATGACTATATTAAAGCAACCTATATTTGGTCTGCCGCCATTTCACATTTGCTATTAAAAACTACTTAAAGAAATTTCTTCTGTAGAGAAGGGTCGTTTTGAATAACTAAGAAGGACTTTATAACAGAAGGGATCGAATATATCTTGAGTCACAACTACTTTTTATTTGAGGGGAGTTACTTCCTCCAGAAACGAGGCACCGCCCCCAGTTATGCAAATCTATTCTTGGCCGAATGGGAATATAATGAGATTGGGCCGAGACTGGGGGCGGATCTGGTGACGCTATATCGATAATGTCATCTTCATTTGGAAGCAAGGTAGAGAAAGGTTAGAAGCATTCCTAAAAGAAATTAATAACAACAAACTGAATCTGGTCTTTACCTCCAACATACAGGAAAGGACTGAATTCCTAGATTTGATGATTACGAAACATGAGAATAAATATACATGTGAGACATTCCGCAAACCCGCTGTAAGATCCTCACCTGCTTTGCACTCCAGGGGAACCAAGAGGGGTCCTCGTGGAGTTGCGGGACAGGTTATGCGTGTCTCTGATGCACCAGCGCTGACCCCTTTGCG
This sequence comes from Bufo bufo, assembly GCF_905171765.1. NCBI lineage: Eukaryota > Metazoa > Chordata > Amphibia > Anura > Bufonidae > Bufo > Bufo bufo. The sequence goes on from NC_053397.1 coordinate 180,780,524, forward strand.
AACTAGTGCGGGGATGCGTTCGCGTGGACATCGGAGGGGAGGACCGTCGGAGTCCCGGGGACAGAGTGGCCAGGCGAGTGACAAGACGCCGCGGCCAGGGTTGTCTCCGGTGTCTCCTGCGACTTCCGTTTCCGCATCTGGGTCCACGCGCTCGCATACTCGCGCTGAGTCAATCATGCGTCCGTGCGTACGCACGAGGGCAGGTTCGCAAAGGGATACACGGTCGCGAGTACGCGCTTCTTATGCGCTTCGTCGACCAGTGGCGCATAATATACTGACTCACAAGAGCAAAGTGGATTAGGGATCCAGCCATGGGTTAATCAACTTGTGATTGCCTTAGGCCATGTACTCAGGTGCAGGGCAATTTGTTCACCTATGGTAGTGGACACTTGGCACCCTGGGATTGGTCAGCAGGCATTTAAAAGGAGGTCTCTCAGGGTGATCAGTGCCCACTGTTATTTTCCCTCAACCAGGTATAGGTCACAACTGCTAGTGACTGAAGACTGCCAGGAACTTTGTCCTTTGCAACGGACCCAAGATCTGGAGTGACTCGACTGCCAAGTGCACAGCATCATTCAGCACAGGTTGGGACTATTCCTGGAATCTCCTTGCCTGGTTTTTGTTATTATTCCTTGTTACCAGCAAGTGTCCTGGACGTTTATGTTTCTGGTGAATAAACACCTTTTTGCTTTCATCACTGGTCTGTTTGTTGGTGCCTTGCATTACAGAACAGTGGGCCCAACTAACAGTTGCCATGGACAATATCCAGCAGCAGCTGAGTGAATTAACGGGAGCCGTTAACCTGCTGTTCCAACGACGCCCAAATATACCAGCAGCCGCTGCAGCGCAAATCCAAGAGCAACTGACAACTGTGATGGAGGAGGTTCAGCAGCTTATCCAGGGAGCCTCAGCACTACCCATCACTATCGCAAGGCATCAAACAGAACCTAAGATCCCTCTGCCTGACCCCTTCACAGGAGAGCGACAGGAGTTCTTAAACTTCAGGGACTCCTGTCTCCTTTATTTCCAGTTGCGTCCGATGGCTTCTGGCACTCTCAGGCAGAGAATTGGGATTGTTATGTCACTGCTACGTGGAGACCCCCAACGTTGGGCATTTAATTTGCCTCAAGACCATACAGCTTTTTCGTCAGTGGACGCCTTCTTCGAGGCTATGGCTGTGATTTACGATGACCCGGATCGTACTCGCACCGCAGAGACCAATCTTGAGCATATTCAACAAGGCCGCCGCCCAGCTGAAGAATACGCTGCAGAATTCAGGCGATGGGCAGCTTTCACCACCTGGGGCGACGCAGCCCTACGCCATCGCTTCCGTTTGGGACTTTCGGATGCGGTCCGGGATCTTCTTTTGGCCTTGCCTACCCCCTTCTCGTTGGAAATGGCTATCTCTCAGGCAATCGATGCCGACAGGCGAATCCGTGAGAGGCGAGTGGAACGGTCGTCTCGGTTTTCATCCTCTCGACCACATCCAGGGCCTCTTAAATCGGCCGAAGAGCCAATGGAGGTTGGATCCTCCCATCTCACACAGGCAGAACGAGCTCGTCGCCAACAGAAAGGCCTGTGCCTATTTTGCGGAAAGTCTGGACACCTCGTTAAAATCTGTCCCCTCCTGCCGGCGGGAAACGAATGAACCTAGGGGGCATAGAGGAGAACCCCCTAGGTGCTATTATCCCTCCTCCAAGCCGGGTGATGGTATCCATATCCTTACGGTGGCAAGACAAGGTCCATGAGTTTTCAGCACTAATCGATTCTGGGGCCGCTGGGAATTTTGTGGACTCAACCTTGGTTCGTCGACTTGGCATCCCGTTGATCCAGCCGAAAACCACCATGTCAGTGACCGCGATTGATGGTTCCCCTCTTCAAGATGGTCGTGCAGTGTGGATGACTCCGGGAATACAGGTAACGGTGGGGGCTGATCATCGGGAGACCTTAAGCCTTTTTGTCCTTGACATGCCATCCACTCCCGTGATTTTGGGTCTCCCTTGGTTAAGGCTCCATAATCCAGTAGTGGACTGGCGCTCGGGTCTTATTTGTCAGTGGAGTACGGAATGCCTTACTAAGTGCATTCGTCCCGACCTGTCACTAGCCTCCATGGAAGTATTAAGTACTTTACCACAGCAGTATCATAATTTCCGAGATGTGTTCAGTCCTCAGGGGGCTGATGTGTTACCTCCCCACAGGTCATATGATTGTCCTATAGACCTGTTGCCAGGTACCATGCCACCACGAGGGCATCTTTATAATCTCACTGGGCCTGAGGTTCAGGCTCAGCGGGAGTATATTAAAGAGAACCTTGAGAAGAATTTCATTCGTCCATCCACTTCCCCTGCTGGAGCTGGATTCTTCTTTGTGGAGAAGAAGGATGGAGGCTTGAGACCTTGCATCGATTATCGTGCCCTTAATCGGATTACGGTGAAGAATCGGTATCCACTGCCTCTGATTGATGATCTGTTTTCTCAGGTGGCAGGGGCCCGAGTCTTCACCAAACTTGATTTAAGGGGTGCTTATAATTTAGTTCGCATTAGAGAGGGTGACGAATGGAAGACCGCATTTAATACCAGAGACGGGCATTACGAGTATCTCGTGATGCCTTTCGGTCTCTGTAATGCTCCCGCGGTCTTCCAGGAGTTCATCAACGATGTTCTCAGAGATTTCTTGGATAGATGTGTTGTTGTCTATCTAGATGACATACTAATCTACTCTTCGGATCTGGTCTCTCATCGGAGACACGTGTGTCAGGTTTTCCAGAAGCTGAGGGAGAACCGCCTCTATGCCAAACTTGAGAAGTGTCTGTTTGAGGTGAAGGAATTGCCTTTCCTGGGGTACATTATCTCAGAAAAGGGATTGGCTATGGACCCATCCAAACTTTCTGCTGTCTTGGATTGGCCTCAGCCTAAGGATCTTAAGGGGTTGCAGCGTTTCTTAGGCTTTGCCAACTTCTACCGCAAGTTTATTAAGAATTTTTCTGCGATAGTAGTACCTCTCACCAACCTCACTAAGAAGGGAGCTAATCCTTCTAAGTGGACGAGAGAGGCAGTCAGAGCCTTTGAGATGCTGAAACAGGCCTTTTGCACGGCACCAATTCTTACTCATCCAGACACCTCCAGACCTTTTGTTCTCGAGGTCGATGCCTCAGAGGTCGGTGTAGGGGCAGTTCTCTCACAGTATTCTGGGGACCCTGAGAGGTTACATCCCTGTGCCTTCTTCTCTCGGAAGCTCTCTCCAGCCGAGTGTAATTATGATATCGGCAATAGAGAGCTTCTGGGAGTAAAATTGGCTTTTCAAGAGTGGAGACATTGGCTAGAGGGTGCAGAACATCCCATCACGGTTTACACTGACCACAAAAATTTGGAGTACCTAGAGAGTGCCAAAAGACTCAACTCCCGACAAGCCCGGTGGGCATTGTTTTTCACCCGCTTCAATTTCCGCCTCACTTATAAACCAGGTTCCAAAAACGTGAAGGCAGATGCCCTGTCCCGCTGCTTCCCTGAGGTTGCTTCCGTCCTGGACTCTGAGCCAGAAACCATTCTCCCAACTAAATGTTTTCTTGCTGCCCTGGGGGCCGCAGAAGTAATGGAGGACTTGTCCTCTCTTCTTGAGCCTTCACAGGCAGAGAGTCCACCTGACAAACCCGAGGGTCGATGGTTTGTACCCATTAACCTTCGATTGAAGGTCATCCAACAGCTTCATGACTCAAAGTCTGCCGGGCATTTGGGTGTTAAGAAAACACTTGCCCTTGTTAAACGTCACGTGTGGTGGCCCAACATGTCCGTGGATGTTAAGGTCTATATCCAGGCATGTACTGTTTGTGCCATATGTAAACCGTCCCGGTCTGCCCCTTCTGGGACTTTACTCCCACTGCCAATTCCCCAGGCTCCATGGACTCACATTTCCATGGATTTCATCACAGATTTGCCAAGGTCCTCTGGAAGTACGGTAATCTGGGTAGTGGTGGACCGTTTTAGTAAAATGGCCCATTTTATCCCACTCCCTGGATTGCCCTCGGCCAGAGAATTGGCAGATCTGTTCTTGAATCATGTTTTTCGATTACACGGAGCGCCGGATGACATTGTTTCAGACAGAGGAGTGCAATTCATCTCTCGCTTCTGGCGTTCTTTCTGCTCCCGATTGGGTATTAATTTGTCTTTTTCTTCTGGTTTTCACCCAGAGACCAACGGTCAGACGGAAAGGACTAACCAGACCCTGGAGCAATATCTCCGGTGCTTCGTGTCAGACTGCCAGGAGGAATGGGCAGCGTATCTACCCTTTGCGGAGGTGGCTTATAACAACTCTGAGCATGCTTCCACTAAGATGTCTCCGTTCAGGTGCGTGGGGGGCAGGGATCCAAGACTCTCTTCTTTGGCCGGACCCTCCACTGACTCACCGGTGGTGGATCAATGGTTCGAGGATAGACGTCCCATTTGGTCGTCAGCCCAGCGGAATCTCCGCAGTGCGGTGGCGCAACAGAAGAAATTTGCTGATCGTCATCGCACCGTAGAGCAAAAGTTTAAGGTGGGAGATCAGGTGTGGGTCTCCACCCGGAACATTCTGCTGCGTCAGCCATCTTCCAAGTTGGGTCCTCGATTCATTGGCCCATACCCAGTGACACAAAAGATCAACCGAGTTACGTACAAGGTTGCTCTTCCACCGTCGATCCGAGGAGTGAACACCTTTCATGTTTCACTTCTCAAATCGGCAGCCGACTCCGCTCCCTTCATTCAGACCCCATCCCCGCTGGAGGTCCAAGGGGTACCGGAGTTCGAGGTGAACAGAATTTTGGACTCTCGTTTTGTCCAAAGGTCTCTTCAATACTTGGTGGACTGGAAGGGTTTTGGTCCAGAGGAGAGATGTTGGATACCTGCTCGCCAGGTGCATGCGGATGAGTTGGTGGCAGCCTTTCACCGGGATAATCCGGGGAAAGCTTGCTTGGAGTCTTCAGAGCCGCCTCCTCGAGGGGGGGGTAATGTAAGATCCTCACCTGCTTTGCACTCCAGGGGAACCAAGAGGGGTCCTCGTGGAGTTGCGGGACAGGTTATGCGTGTCTCTGATGCACCAGCGCTGACCCCTTTGCGAACCAGTGCGGGGATGCGTTCGCGTGGACATCGGAGGGGAGGACCGTCGGGGTCCCGGGGACAGAGTGGCCAGGCGAGTGACAAGACGCCGCGGCCAGGGTTGTCTCCGGTGTCTCCTGCGACTTCCGTTTCCGCATCTGGGTCCACGCGCTCGCATACTCACGCTGAGTCAATCATGCGTCCGTGCGTACGCACGAGGGCAGGTTCGCAAAGGGATACACGGTCGCGAGTACGCGCTTCTTATGCGCTTCGTCGACCAGTGGCGCATAATATACTGACTCACAAGAGCAAAGTGGATTAGGGAGCCAGCCATGGGTTAATCAACTTGTGATTGCCTTAGGCCATGTACTCAGGTGCAGGGCAATTTGTTCACCTATGGTAGTGGACACTTGGCACCCTGGGATTGGTCAGCAGGCATTTAAAAGGAGGTCTCTCAGGGTGATCAGTGCCCACTGTTATTTTCCCGCAACCAGGTATAGGTCACAACTGCTAGTGACTGAAGACTGCCAGGAACTACTTTGTCCTTTGCAACGAACCCAAGATCTGGAGTGACTCGACTGCCAAGTGCACAGCATCATTCAGCACAGGTTGGGACTATTCCTGGAATCTCCTTGCCTGGTTTTTGTTATTATTCCTTGTTACCAGCAAGTGTCCTGGATGTTTATGTTTCTGGTGAATAAACACCTTTTTGCTTTCATCACTGGTCTGTTTGTTGGTGCCTTGCATTAAACCCGCAACTAGAAATAGCGATATTGAGTTTTCTAGTTGTCACCTGCCAAGATGGCTGATCAATATTCCCTCTGGTCAGTTCCGCAGAATCAAGCGGAACTGCACAGAGGGACATACAGTACAGACCAAAAGTTTGGACACACCTTCTCATTCAAAGAGTTTTCTTTATTTTCCTGACTATGAAGGCATTAAAACTATGAATTAACACATGTGGAATTATATACATAACAAACAAGTGTGAAACAACTGAAAATATGTCATATTCTAGGTTCTTTAAAGTAGCCACCTTTTGCTTTGGTTACTGCTTTGCACACTCTTGGCATTCTCTTGGTATATAATTCCACATGTGTTAATTCATAGTTTTAATGCCTTCAGTGTGAATCTACAATTTTCATAGTCATGAAAATAAAGAAAACTCCTTGAATGAGAAGGTGTGTCCAAACTTTTGGTCTGTACTGTACATTTGAGGTAGAAGCCAATGAAATGAAGAAACAATTTATGAAAAAAGAATATCCCGAAGAAATAGTGGAGGAGTCGCTTAGCCAAATTAGGAAGTTAGAAAGAAGGGAGTTCTTTGAGAAAAAAGAAAAAAATTAAAATGAACAGTTGATTAAGGAAGACAATGTAGGAGTAATTCTCCCATTCATTGAGAGCTATAGGAAGATCCAGAAAATTATTAGAACTCACTGGCACCATGTACTGAGTGACAAAACTATAGGACATTTCCTCCCAACTGTTCCATCAATCACTTTCACCAAAGCACCCAATCTGGGCATTAAAGTGGCTCCCACTGTAAAACCAAAACAACATGAGTTTCTCGGGTACTTGGCCAAACTTGAAAGGTTTTTACAAGTGAGGAAGATGCACTGGCTGTAGACTTAATAATAAACCTCGTCAGACAGCTAGTGTCTCTTCAACCCAAAACAACTTTAAGTGGGAGATAGAAGACTGTCTCACATGCGATTTCTCTGAAGTTATCTACCTTCTCCAGTGCCCTTGCAAAAGACAATATATAGGGTGTACTAAAAGATCACTAAAGAAGAGAGTGGCAGAGCATATCGCTAATATAAAGAAAGGATATGATAAACACTCCCTATCAAAACATTATAAAGATGTACATAAACAGGATCCATCGAGTCTAGTTGTTGTGGCATTGGAGAGGGTGGAAAAACACTGCAGAGGGGGAGACTACATTAAACAAATGTCTAGGATAGAATCCCGACGTATCTATGAATTCGGGTCCTTGTTTCCAAAAGGACTTAACTCTGACTTAGAGATTTTTGGATTTCTATGGCCTGGGTGTCTCGTTACCGATGGGACGTCGCATGCCAGGCCATTTATCGGCGCTGCGACGTCTCCTTAGTTTCGAGATACCCATCCATTTTCATCTATCAATTCCCTCATTCATCACATATGTATATGTTTATATATTTTTATATTGCTATATGTATATCAGTATATATTTTTATATTTTATATGTATATCATGGTACTTTTATAATACAATAGTATATATAATACAGCAGTGGTGTTGTCTATGTTTATATATATGTAAATCCATAGATACATCACTACTATGAAAGAATCTGTGTTTCTGACTATTAGCAACCATATATAACAACTCTATGACATACAGTTGTGTATCACATCAAGTGGAATGTTCAGCCAAAAAAACGCATATACTAAAAAAAAAAAAACGCTGAAAAACCGCAATGAGTATTATGAAGAAAACGTATTATAACACTACTCCTTCTGCCAATCGAAAAAAGTTTGAACAGCAGGTGCTTGCGATCTTGATCTAATTAGAGACAATATAAAGAATGGAGGCTAGGCGGGCAACACTTGACCACTGAGGAAGGGATAGCGAATCATCCCGAAACGCGTCTGGTGCAACAAGTGAACGTACCTGCAACAAAAGTCCTCCTGAAAACTGTATGGACATACAGAAAGAATCTTGAAGAAAAAAGAAAAGAATAAGGAACAAATATACCTCCTTCGATTTTAGGATCTGAATACATTTGCGGTGGATAGAGCGTGTGAGCTCCCGCGATATTTGGAGTTACTACCGCGAGATTCGAATTTCCTTGGCTCGAGGAGAGCAACGAGAGACGCCGGCAATACTCCAAGCTCCTCGCCAAGTGATCCGGAGATATCCGAACTATACGTGGGGAAGGAGGTAAGCCAAACATCTATAAAGATTGTCCATATAGACTGGCAAAAATGGAAGTCTAAAGAAAGACTCTATGCACAGTGCTATGCGATTTATCGGGAAATACACGAGTGTGTCTTCGTGACTTTACAATAGGTGTAACGTGTGCACCCAAAGTGACATTCTACCTTCTATCCGTGGATACGGCTTCAGAAGAGATTTCTTTAAGTAGTTTAATAGCAAATGTGAAATGGCGGCAGACCAAATATAGGTTGCTTTAATATAGTCATTTGCACAGTGAAATTTGTGCGTATTGTATTATATGCTATTTTTTATTGTTTTATTGTTTTAAAGATTTTATGCATATATGTGTACTTATTGTTTAATACATTTTCTGCATACTTCAATTTGAGGCCAAGTGCATGAGTGCTCACCCATCTTTCTACATATTTCTTTCCCTGTCTAGTTCTGGAGAGGTTAACTTCTTGGCTAGGTGTGTTCTGTGTGTGGCCCCATGGCTCTACTTAATCTGGTGCTGTGACCGTGAGGTCAGTAGTTATCCAGCCTTGGTGTGTGCTGGAGCTATGCTCCTGCTCCCTTTTTCCTGGTGTCCAAGCCTAGTTGCTTCCCTGTTTACCCATGCTTTACGGTGAGGAGTTTTCCCCCACTCCCCACTGTGACAGCAAGATGACTACCTCATGTTGCTCTCCTCATACTATCTCATCAGATGTGTACTGCTTGGCTCTGTCATGCTTTCCTGCATCTGGTGAACAGAATCAGAGCATTCTCCTGAATCGAACCACACACCAGTGTGAGCTAGCCATGATCAGGACATGTTTTCAGCCTTGTGATGACAACATTAATGTTTCCATCTTAAAGGTAGTCTGTTGGCTATTACCAGGGGCGTATTGGCCATAGACCTTACAGGGAAATTTCCTGGTGGGCCGATGCCCAGGTGGCTGCCTGGGCCCTCCTCATGGCTGTCTAGTAGAAGTTTTTGGGGATGTATTTTGTGCTGGACTGTGGTATTTGGCAATGTTGGGGGTGGTATAATGTGCCACAATATGGAATTGCTGGCCCTGCCTTCCATCAGTTTGGACCCAACTAAAGAACGGGGCAACATTTAGTATTTTTTCCATTGTCACTTTAAGTTCCCAGTCCGCTCCTGGCTATTACTTAAGCACAGTGGCTGGTAGCACTCTCACAAACATTAAAAACAGTACCTGCTGTTTGAAAATTTGTTTCAGTCTTTGTTTAAATATGCACTTGAGCAGTTTGATGCTGGCCAGAGCCCTTGAAGCATTAAAGTGCTGCAAAGGCTACCACTCCTTTTTCCTTTGTGATTGACAGTGCCAGGCTTCGAAATACTTCTCAATCCTGACTCCATAGTCTTGGGCAAGCACTGGGCACCAGGATTCTGGCACATGCCCAGTAGAGCCACATGTTCCAGTGCCGGTGTGAAGATCTGTACTGCCCATACGCCAGAATTCTGGTGCATTGCGCTTGTACAAGATTAAAGAGCCAGGCATGAGCAGGATTCTAAAGCCTGGCCTTGTGGATCACAAGATGAAAGGAGTTGTACCTTGCAAATGGATGGCACTTCTGGCCTACCCTCGGTGCACCGAACTGCCTGCCCTCGATTGCATATGTCAACTGCACTTATATAAAAGCGGAAAAAAACATTTTTTAAATCTCAAATTACCATCATATTATGAACTTGACAGCTAATAGTGTGCTGGTCAATGTTCTTTTGAGGTTATTGCTAATATAATTTGCAAATTTTAGAAAAAAATTTGCATTATTTATATATATATATTGATTACAAGTAGGAAATTTCTGGAAGCAATGCCTTTTATCTTTACAATGCTATTTATTCCAGAAATCATGGTTTAACCTACGTGGTCTAAAAAAAAATTATATTAGATTAATTGCCACAACCAATGGAAGCAGCAACAATTGCTATATCGAAATGATGCGCTGGATGAAGATGTTTTAGAAATTACAAGAGTGATGAACAAGACAGCTACTTATGGTTTTTATATTACTTTATCCTCCATCCTTTTCTCTCATGTCATGAAGTTGAGTTACTTAACATTATAATAGACCTAGATTAGAGATGGTAATTTTCACTCCTCGGCGGCGTGGGTTCACTATCAGTTCAACAACATCATTGATCAATTGTGATGTTAACTGCAGATGGAAGCTCTATGGAATTTGCCTTCAAGGTAGATTAATAAGAAGAAAGAGGGAGACGTACATAATCATCCAAAGTTCCTTTCCTGTTAATAACCTTGTTGCCTTTGACATGACTGATGTCTTTCTACTATGGGGTGTTCACAGAATGCCAACAATTATTCCATGAGAGTACAACTCAATGGCAAGGCTATGTCATATTTAACCTTCTATGCCCTCCTGAGACCTTGGGGCTCATGTACTTACATACTACACCAGATTTTTGGCGTAGAAAACTCACAGGTTTTGTTGCAAGTGCCATTTTGGCTCCTAGTTAGAGTAGGTTTCTATTCTGGCACACGGACAGCAGAACGTGCAACACATTTATTAAGAATAAAAATACAAATAGACATAGGTGGTTCACCGTGTCTGGAAGATGGATGTTGTGGGTGCTGATTTGCCCAATAACAGAAAAAAAGTATTACTAATTCCCTGGACTGGTCTGTGAGAGAGACAGTCCAGGGAATTGATAATACATTTATTAAGAGGTGTGTGTGTCTTAGTCTTAATAAATTAGTTGGATCTTCAGCAAACGGAGTCTTTAGTAAATGACTCCTATTGTCTGTCATTTTAAAGGGGTTGTACCAGCTGGGACTTTGATGGCATATCGCTAGGATATGTCCTTAAAGTCAGATGGGTGCGGGTCCCACCTTTGAGACCCACACCTACAGTATGTCTAAAATGGGATCCTGAGAGTTGAGGAGAGAGCACCGCAAATGCATGGCGTGCGCTCTGTTCATTTCTATGGGAGTTCCTAAAATAGCCAAGAGCTATTTTCAGAAGTCCATAGAAATGAATGGAGAGAGCACTGTGCAAGCGCGGCCACTGCTCCATTCACTTTTATGGGAGTGCTAGAAAAAGCCAAGCCAGGGCTTTATTTTCAGAGCTCTCTGGGACTCTCCTCACTTCGAGGGGCCCATTCTGGAGATAGGTGCAGGTCCCAGAGGTGGAATCTGCACCTAGCTGACATTGGTGGCAAATCCTACCAATATGCAGCCAATGTCTCAGATGAAACAACCCTTTAAGCCATATATTAACATGATTTCCTCAAATGTCCTTTAATAAGAATAAACAATTAGATGTGAGCTATATATTCTCTACTATGTTCCTTACAAGAAATTACCTTCACAATCAAGGCTATATATATATATATATATATATATATATAAAATAATAATAAGGTACAGCATTAGTGGTTGATCATTTAGAAATTGTATTCTTTTAGGGCTAAGGCATGTGTCAAAATCATATGCACTGACCCTGTATGGCGAACATGCATTCATATGGGTCCATATTAAGGCCCTGTAGAAAGTCCTTCTGCTGCTTTATGGTGCTTCTGTGAGTCACCATATTCTCCTCTAGAGACAATGTTTTCAGAGGAGAATAGCTGCCTATTGAAGCATGCAATGGGCATGCTGCATAGTAGGCTACACCTTATGTATGAGGCCTTAAAAGGGTTGTCTTAAGATATAAACATTTCCTATCCATAGGATAAGTGTCTGTCCATCCCCATCAATTGTGAGAATTGGGGTATGAATGGACCAGAGGTGGAGCATGAAAGCAGCGTTCATCTTTTTGGGATTGCCAGATATAGTAAGTGGGGTTACCACTAGGGATGAGCGAACCCGAAATGTATAGTTCGGGTTTGTACCGAATTTTGGGGTGTCCGTGACACGGACCCGAACCCGAACATTTTCGTAAAAGTCCGGGTTCGAGTTCGGTGTTCGGCGCATTCTTGGCGCTTTTTGAAAGGCTGCAAATCAGCCAATCAACAAGCATCATACTACTTGGCCCAAGAGCCCATCACAGCCATGCCTACTATTGGCATGGCTGTGATTGGCCAGTGCACCATGTGACCCAGCCTCTATTTAAGCTGGAGTCACGTAGCGCCGCACGTCACTCTGCTATGATCAGTATAGGGAGAGGTTGCAGCTGCGACGTTAGGGCGAGATTAGGCAGATTAACTCCTCCAAAAGACTTCATTCTGTGATCGATCTGCAGCTGTGGATCATTGAAGTGCTATTATTGACTTGCTCACTTTTTTGAGGCTGCCCAGAGCGTTTTTAGATCACTTTTTTTCTGGGGTGATCGGCGGCCATTTTGTGACTTGTGGTGCGCCAGCACGAGCTATCACCAAGTGTATTTAACCATCGATAGTGTGGTTATTTTGTGCTATATCCTACATCAGCTGCAGGCTGAGCCTGTGTCACCGAAGTGCATTTAACCATAAACAGTCTGGTTATTTTTTGGCCATATACTACATCAGCTGCAGGCTGAGCCTGTTTCACCCAAGTGCATTTAACCATCAACAGTCTGATTAGTTTTTGGCCATATACTACATCAGCTGCAGGCTGAGCCTGTGTCACCGAAGTGCATTTAACCATCAACAGTCTGGTTATTTTTTGGCCATATATTACATCAGGGGCAAGTTGAGCCTGTCACCCAGCGCCTAAAAAATAGACCTGACATTTCTATTCAACCAAATCTGCACAGTTCTAGCTGCTCAAGTTATTTGTAGTGACCGTCAAAGCAGACTTTTTGTTCTGGGTTGAAAAAGCATTCCCAAATTTGCCATTCTGAAAATAACTAGTTTGTGGTATTTCAGGCCTACTTGAAATCTATCCCAAAAAGAAAATCTTACATTGAAGTTATTGATAGTATCATTCAGAAAAACCTAAGACACACGCTAGCGTGCTGATAGAAGTGTCATTCTGTGATTAAACCTATAACTGTCACACAGCGCAAAAAAAAACAGGTCTCACATCTCTATTCAACCAAATCTGCACAGTTTTAGCTGGTCAAGTTATTTGTAGTGACCGTCAAAGCAGACTTTTTGTTCTGGGTTGAAAAAGCATTCCCAAATTTGCCATTCTGAAAATAACTAGTTTGTGGTATTTCAGGCCTACTTGAAATCTATCCCGAAAAGAAAATCTTACATTGAAGTTATTGATAGTATCATTCAGAAAAACCTAAGACACACGCTAGCGTGCTGATAGAAGTGTCATTCTGTGATTAAACCTATAACTGTCACACAGCGCAAAAAAAAAACAGGTCTCACATCTCTATTCAACCAAATCTGCACAGTTTTAGCTGGTCAAGTTATTTGTAGTGATCGTCAAAGCAGACTTTTTGTTCTGGGTTGAAAAAGCATTCCCAAATTTGCCATTCTGAAAATAACTAGTTTGTGGTATTTCAGGCCTACTTGAAATCTATCCCAAAAAGAAAATCTTACATTGAAGTTATTGATAGTATCATTCAGAAAAACCTAAGACACACGCTAGCGTGCTGATAGAAGTGTCATTCTGTGATTAAACCTATAACTGTCACACAGCGCAAAAAAAAACAGGTCTCACATCTCTATTCAACCAAATCTGCACAGTTTTAGCTGGTCAAGTTATTTGTAGTGACCGTCAAAGCAGACTTTTTGTTCTGGGTTGAAAAAGCATTCCCAAATTTGCCATTCTGAAAATAACTAGTTTGTGGTATTTCAGGCCTACTTGAAATCTATCCCGAAAAGAAAATCTTACATTGAAGTTATTGATAGTATCATTCAGAAAAACCTAAGACACACGCTAGCGTGCTGATAGAAGTGTCATTCTGTGATTAAACCTATAACTGTCACACAGCGCAAAAAAAAACAGGTCTCACATCTCTATTCAACCAAATCTGCACAGTTTTAGCTGGTCAAGTTATTTGTAGTGACCGTCAAAGCAGACTTTTTGTTCTGGGTTGAAAAAGCATTCCAAAATTTGCCATTCTGAAAATAACTAGTTTGTGGTATTTCAGGCCTACTTGAAATCTATCCCAAAAAGTAAATCTTACATTGAAGTTATTGATAGTATCATTCAGAAAAACCTAAGACACACGCTAGCGTGCTGATAGAAGTGTCATTCTGTGATTAAACCTATAACTGTCACACAGCGCAAAAAAAAACAGGTCTCACATCTCTATTCAACCAAATCTGCACAGTTTTAGCTGGTCAAGTTATTTGTAGTGACCGTAAAAGCAGACTTTTTGTTCTGGGTTGAAAAAGCATTCCCAAATTTGCCATTCTCAAAATTGTGGTGAACGGGAACAATGAGGAAAACATCTAATAAGGGACGCGGACGTGGACATGGTCGTGGTGGTGTTAGTGGACCCTCTGGTGCTGGGAGAGGACGTGGCCGTTCTGCCACAGCCACACGTCCTAGTGAAACAACTACCTCAGGTCCCAGTAGCCAGCAGAATTCACAGCGATATTTGGTGGGGCCCAATGCCGTTCTAAGGATGGTAAGGCCTGAGCAGGTACAGGCATTAGTCAATTGGGTGGCCGACAGTGGATCCAGCACGTTCACATTATCTCCCACCCAGTCTTCTGCAGAAAGCGCACAGATGGCGCATGAAAACCAAGCCCATCGGTCTGTCACATCACCCCCATGCATATCAGGGAAACTGTCTGAGCCTCAAGTTATGCAGCAGTCTCTTATGCTGTTTGAAGACTCTGCTGCCAGGGTTTCCCAAGGGCATCCACCTAGCCCTTCCCCAGGGGTGGAAGAGATAGAATGCACTAACGCACAACCACTTATTTTTCCTGATGATGAGGACATGGGAATACCACCTCAGCACGTCTCTGATGATGACGAAACACAGGTGCCAACTGCTGCGTCTTTCTGCAGTGTGCAGACTGAACAGGAGGTCAGGGATCAAGACTGGGTGGAAGACGATGCAGGGGACGATGAGGTCCTAGACCCCACATGGAATGAAGGTCGTGCCACTGACTTTCAGAGTTCGGAGGAAGAGGCAGTGGTGAGACCGAGCCAATAGCGTAGCAAAAGAGGGAGCAGTGGGAAAAATCAGAACACCCGCCGCCAAGAGACTCCGCCTGCTACTGACCTCGGCCACCTGGGACCGAGCACCCCAAAGGCAGCTTCAAGGAGTTCCCTGGCATGGCACTTCTTCAAACAATGTGCTGACGACAAGACCCGAGTGGTTTGCACGCTGTGCCATCAGAGCCTGAAGCGAGGCATTAACGTTCTGAACCTTAGCACAACCTGCATGACCAGGCACCTGCATGCAAAGCATGAACTGCAGTGGAGTAAACACCTTAAAAACAAGGAAGTCACTCAGGCTCCCCCTGCTACATCTTCTGCTGCTGCCGCCTCGGCCTCTTCTGCTGCTGCTGCCGCCGCCTCGGCCTCTTCCTCCGCCTCTGGAGGAACGTTGGCACCTGCCGCCCAGCAAACATGGGATGTACCACCAACACCACCACCTGCGTCACCAAGCATCTCAACCATGTCACACGGCAGCGTTCAGCTCTCCATCTCACAAACATTTGAGAGAAAGCGTAAATTCTCACCTAGCCACCCTCGATCCCTGGCCCTGAATGCCAGCATTTCTAAACTACTGGCCTATGAAATGCTGTCATTTAGGCTGGTGGACACACACAGCTTCAAACAGCTCATGTCACTTGCTGTCCCACAGTATGTTGTTCCCAGCCGCCACTACTTCTCTAAGAGAGCCGTGCCTTCCCTGCACAAACAAGTGTCCGATAAAATCAAGTGTGCACTGCGCAACGCCATCTGTGGCAAGGTCCACCTAACCACAGATACGTGGACCAGTAAGCACGGCCAGGGACGCTATATCTCCATAACTGCACACTGGGTAAATGTAGTGGCGGCTGGGCCCCAGGTGGAGAGCTATTTGGCGCACGTCCTTCCGCCGCCAAGGATCGCAGGGCAACATTCTTTGCCTCCTGTCTCCTCCTCCTCCTACTCAGCTTCCTCCTCCTCTTCTTCCACCTGCTCATCCAGTCAGCCACACACCTTCACCACCAACTTCAGCACAGCACGGGGTAAACGTCAGCAGGCCATTCTGAAACTCATATGTTTGGGGGACAGGCCCCACACCGCACAGGAGTTGTGGCGGGGTATAGAACAACAGACCGACGAGTGGTTGCTGCCGGTGAGCCTCAAGCCAGGCCTGGTGGTGTGCGATAATGGGCGAAATCTCGTTGCAGCTCTGGGACTAGCCGGTTTGACGCACATCCCTTGCCTGGCGCATGTGCTGAATTTGGTGGTGCAGAAGTTCATTCGCAACTACCCCGCCATGTCAGAGCTGCTGCATAAAGTGCGGGCCGTCTGTTCGCGCTTCCGGCGTTCACACCCTGCCGCTGCTCGCCTGTCTGCGCTACAGCGTAACTTCGGCCTTCCCGCTCACCGCCTCATATGCGACGTGCCCACCAGGTGGAACTCCACCTTGCATATGCTGGACAGACTGTGCGAGCAGCAGCAGGCCATAGTGGAGTTTCAGCTGCAGCACGCACGGGTCAGTCGCACTGCGGATCAGACCCACTTCACCACCAATGACTGGGCCTCCATGCGAGACCTGTGTGCCCTGTTGCGCTGTTTCGAGTACTCCACCAACATGGCCAGTGGCGATGACGCCGTTATCAGCGTTACAATACCACTTCTATGTCTCCTTGAGAAAACACTTAGGGAGATGATGGAAGAGGAGGTGGCCCAGGAGGAAGAGGAGGAAGAGGGGTCATTTTTAGCACTTTCAGGCCAGTCTCTTCAAAGTGATTTAGAGGGAGGTTTTTTGCAACACCAGAGGCCAGGTACAAATGTGGCCAGACAGGGCCCACTACTGGAGGACGAGGAGGACGAGGATGAGGAGGAGGTGGAGGAGGATGAGGATGAAGCATGTTCACAGCGGGGTGGCACCCAAAGCAGCTCGGGCCCATCACTGGTGCGTGGCTGGGGGGAAACACAGGACGATGACGATACGCCTCCCACAGAGGACAGCTTGTCCTTACCTCTGGGCAGCCTGGCACACATGAGCGACTACATGCTGCAGTGCCTGCGCAACGACAGCAGAGTTGCCCACATTTTAACGTGTGCAGACTACTGGGTTGCCACCCTGCTGGATCCCCGGTACAAAGACAATGTGCCCACCTTACTTCCTACACTGGAACGTGATAGGAAGATGCGCGAGTACAAGCGCACGTTGGTAGACGCGCTACTGAGAGCATTCCCAAATGTCACAGGGGAACCAGTGGAAGCCCAAGGCGAAGGCAGAGGAGGAGCAAGAGGTCGCCAACGCAGCTGTGTCACGGCCAGCTCCTCTGAGGGCAGGGTTAGCATGGCAGAGATGTGGAAAAGTTTTGTCACCACGCCACAGCTAACTTCACCACCTCCTGATACGGAACGTGTTAGCAGGAGGCAACATTTCACTAACATGGTGGAACAGTACCTGTGCACACCCCTCCACGTACTGACTGATGGTTCGGCCCCATTCAACTTCTGGGTCTCCAAATTGTCCACGTGGCCAGAGCTAGCCTTTTATGCCTTGGAGGTGCTGGCCTGCCCGGCGGCCAGCGTTTTCAGACAGGGGGCGTCATTACAGACAAACGCAGCCGCCTGTCTACAGCCAATGTGGACAAGCTGACGTTCATAAAAATGAACCAGGCATGGATCCCACAGGACCTGTCCATCCCTTGTGCAGATTAGATATTAACTACCTCCCCTTAACAATATATTATTCTACTCCAGGGCACTTCCTCATTCAATACTATTTTTATTTTCATTTTACCATTATATTGTGGGGCAACCCAAAGTTGAATGAACCTCTCCTCTGTCTGGGTGCCGGGGCCTAAATGTGTGACAGTGGCCTGTTCCAGTGGTGGGTGACGTGAAGCATGATTCTCTGCTATGACATTAAGACAGATTCTGTGCTGACATAAGGCCAGATTCTCTGTTACGGGACCTCTCTCTTCTGCCTGGGTGCCTGGGCCTAAATGTGTGACAGTGGCCTGTTCCAGTGGTGGGTGACGTGATGCCTGATTCTCTGCTATGACATGAAGACAATTTCTGTGCTGACATAAGGCCAGATTCTCTGTTACAGGACCTCTCTCCTCTGTCTGGGTGCCGGGGCCTAAATGTGTGACAGTGGCCTGTTCCAGTGGTGGGTGACGTGAAGCTTGATTCTCTGCTATGACATGAAGACAGATTCTGCGCTGACATAAGGCCAGATTCTCTGTTACGGGACCGCTCTCCTCTGTCTGGGTGCCGGGGCCTAAATGTGTGACAGTGGCCTGTTCCAGTGGTGGGTGACGTGAAGCCTGATTCTCTGCTATGACATGAAGACAGATTCTGCGCTGACATAAGGCCAGATTCTCTGTTACGGGACCGCTCTCCTCTGTCTGGGTGCCTGGGCCTAAATGTGTGACAGTGGCCTGTTCCAGTGGTGGGTGACGTGATGCCTGATTCTCTGCTATGACATGAAGACAGATTCTGCGCTGACATAAGGCCAGATTCTCTGTTACGGGACCTCTCTCCTCTGCCTGGGTGCCTGGGCCTAAATGTGTGACAGTGGCCTGTTCCAGTGGTGGGTGACGTGAAGCCTGATTCTCTGCTATGACATTAAGACAGATTCTGTGCTGACATAAGGCCAGATTCTCTGTTACGGGACCTCTCTCCTCTGTCTGGGTGCCTGGGCCTAAATGTGTGACAGTGGCCTGTTCCAGTGGTGGGTGACGTGATGCCTGATTCTCTGCTATGACATGAAGACAGATTCTGTGCTGACATAAGGCCAGATTCTCTGTTACAGGACCTCTCTCCTCTGTCTGGGTGGCGGGGCCTAAATGTGTGACAGTGGCCTGTTCCAGTGGTGGGTGACGTGAAGCTTGATTCTCTGCTATGACATGAAGACAGATTCTGCGCTGACATAAGGCCAGATTCTCTGTTACGGGACCGCTCTCCTCTGTCTGGGTGCCGGGGCCTAAATGTGTGACAGTGGCCTGTTCCAGTGGTGGGTGACGTGATGCCTGATTCTCTGCTATGACATGAAGACAGATTCTGTGCTGACATAAGGCCAGATTCTCTGTTACAGGACCTCTCTCCTCTGTCTGGGTGGCGGGGCCTAAATGTGTGACAGTGGCCTGTTCCAGTGGTGGGTGACGTGAAGCTTGATTCTCTGCTATGACATGAAGACAGATTCTGCGCTGACATAAGGCCAGATTCTCTGTTACGGGACCGCTCTCCTCTGTCTGGGTGCCGGGGCCTAAATGTGTGACAGTGGCTTGTTCCAGTGGTGGGTGACGTGAAGCCTGATTCTCTGCTATGACATGAAGACTGATTCTGCGCTGACATGAAGCCAGATTCTCTGCTATGGCATGAAGAGACTGATTCTCTGCTGACATGAAGCCAGATTCTTTGCTATGGCATGAAGAGACTGATTCTCTGCTGACGTGAAGCCAGATTCTCTGCTATGGGACCTCTGTCCAATTGATATTGGTTCATTTTTATTTTTTTAATTTTAATTTTAATTCATTTCCCTATCCACATTTGTTTGCAGGGGATTTACCTACATGTTGCTGCCTTTTGCAACCCTCTAGCTCTTTCCTGGGCTGTTTTACAGCCTTTTTAGTGCCCAAAAGTTCGGGTCCCCATTGACTTCAATGGGGTTCTGGTTCGGGACGAAGTTCGGGTCGGGTTCGGATTCCGAACCCGAACATTTCCGGGAAGTTCGGCCGAACTTCTCGAACCCCAACATCCAGGTGTTCGCTCAACTCTAGTTACCACCTCAATTCATAAGAGGAGGCAGAGGACTCCAGTTCTCATGATCAGAGGGGGTCCCAATAGTCAGAATCCCACAGTCAGACACTTATTCAATATCCTATGGACAAAGGATATTGTTATATCTTGGGAAAACCTTTTTCAATTGCATAATATTGTATAATGGTAGTCAAATGACAAAAGAATCACTTTACCTGGTTGCAGGGAAATAGTTAAGGTCTTGGGATTCTGAACATGGTGCCATCCATATGCAATTTGTTTTGGTCCAGTATTTTAAAGGATATGTCCATCAATTTTTTTTGTTCATTGCATTGAATATGGCAGCTAAAGCAGCATTTCAATAGTCTAGATTGAAAATATCCTCATATTTTGTGTACACGACTCCTATGCACATTTATGTATCTCCATGGTTACAGACTACAAACAAACCTTACCTGTAAATTGATCCTGTAGCCTGTGTTAAAGTCCCTATACAAGGGATGAATGAGCAGCAGATTGTCGGGAAGGAAGCTTTCCTTCCCGACAATCTGCTGCTCGCTGATGGAGGAGACTAGTGCATTTATATGCAGTGATCCCCTCCACAGTATAGGAAGTAGTGATCGCTAATGCCATCGCTCTTCCCTATACCGTTGTTTTCCGGCAGCAGATAGTGTTTACACACCACGATCGGCTGCCGGCAAACAACGATTTTTGGGTGTGCACAAACTATTGGATTACCCGATGAATAAGTGTTTCGCTTGTTCATTGGGTAATTGGCAGTACATTTACACCGCCAGATAATGGCTAATTCGTATGAACGCTCAATAGTGATTATCTTTAGGATTCTGGGCCCGTGTAAAGGGCCGTTTACTCACTTCCATCTGCTGTCACTACAATAGATTGAAGGAAATAATGGAGGGTTTACATGGCCAATTGTTGGGCAAATTATCAGGGATGAACGTTCCTATGGACTTTCTAAAGGTGCAGCTGATCACATGATGAACAAGCAGAAGGCTTGTTCATCATGTGAAACAGTCGCTCATGCAGGCAACTTATTGTTTCTGGGCAGCAGATTCTATCCTGTCTAAACAGTAATCTGCAGGCCAGAAACAATTCAGGACAAGTGGCCATCTAGCGTCCTCATACTGTGCAGGTGATCACTGCATGTAAATGCAGCACTTCACCCCCACTGAACGAGCAGCCAGGACCACTTCCAATAATCATCTGCTCCTCTGGCGGTGTAAACCCACCATAACACATAAATAGATAAGGTTAGTCTACTTTCACACTAGCGGCACAGACCTACGGCAGGCTGTTCCGTCAGGAGAACAGCCTGTCGGATCCATCCTGCCGCTAGTGAACGTGTGCCCCCGGACTGCCGCTCCATCCCCATTGACTATAATGGGGGCGGGGGCGCAGTTCCCGGCGAGGCACGACAATGCACGGCGAGAGGCTGCCGGAATAAATGTGGGACATGTCGTAGTTTTATTCCGGCAGCCTCTCGTCGTGCGCTGACGTGCCTCGCCGTGAACTCTGCCCCCGCCCCCATTATAGTCAATGGGGAGAGAGCGTCAGTCCGGGGGCACACGTTCACTAGCGGCAGGACGGATCCGACAGGCCTGACAGAGGTCCTTACTTTCACACTTGCATTTTTGCCTGGTCCGGCAGGGATCAGCAAAAACGCTTCCATTACTTCTAATACAACCATCTGCATCCGTTATGAACGGATCTAGTTGTATTATCTTTAACAAAGCAATGACGGATCCGTCATGAACACCATTGAAAGTCAATGGGGAATGGATTTGTTTTCTTTTGTGTCTGAGAAAAAATGGATCTGTCCCCATTGACTTGCATTGTGCTCCGCATCCCATGAAGGAAAGAATGGGAATTGAACCAAACGGAACAGAATGCATTTTGGAGCATTCAGTTCTGTTCAGTTCGCTTTTGTCCCCATTGACAATGAATGGGGACAAAACGGAAGCATTTCCTATGACGAATCTTAATACTGGAAAATGTAAACACAAGTGTGAAAGTAGCATTTAAGACTAGAAGACTTGAAGACTATTTGTATAGCTGCTTAATTGTTTTCATTTTAGATGGCTGCAAAAGTGTAAATATCCTTTAAAAAATACTCTCACATGTTACAGCTTGCCATATTTTATGCATTTTTACATCACTTGCACAATGGCATTGTATGACTATGGACTGGAAAGCATGGTTCCTGTTTGTTCATGATTTTAATCACCTAGTTACCGACCGTGTTAATTTTTCCACAAGGAAAATACTTTGTGGTCAATAACTCATTAAAGTTGTCCTTTCATGGGTTGATGTGGTGAAAATGCTATAATAAACGACCTGACTTGGGATCAAACCGGCAATTGAAGGTATGCAGTTCATTATGAATGGCCTCCTTCTCCAGAAATGCTTTCTAAAAAAATATGCAGAAACATAATTACACATGTATAACTATCCATAAAGATGCAGTATAACATAACATCCAGGAGGCAGATTCAACTCAAGAGTATGTTATATGATGTCTGCTTCATATTCTATTGTAAGACAAATGTAGCTCATGAAGACTACAGTATGATTATTTTCAATGTTGTGTTGAGGTCATTCATTCTGTGAAGACACAGGTGTCAATTATGGTCCTTATTTAAAGAAGGAGGGCAGCAAATGGCGTTAACCCTTACTCAGTGGATAAAATGGGTTGTTCCAGACCAAAGAAGTAATAACTTTGATCAAGAAGATGATTGGAGAGAGGAAAACATACAGTGAGGAACAGAAGTATTTGAACACCCTGCGATTTTGCAAGTTCTCCCACTTAGAAATATTGGAGGGGTCTGAAATTCACATTGTAGGTGCATTCCCACTCTGAGAGACAGAATCCCCCCCCCCCCCCCCCCCCCCCCAAAAAAAGATCTGGAAATCACATTGTATGATTTTTAAAGAATTTATTTGTCTTGCACTGCTGAACATAAGTATTTGAACACCTGAGAAACAGCTAGAATTCTGGTTCTCAAAGACCTGTTACTGTGCCTTTAAAAAATCCACCTCTACTTCACTCATTAATCTAACTTAGTAGCACCTGTCTGAGCTCTTTAAAGACACCTGTCCACCCCACAGTCATTCAGACGCCAACTACTACCATGGGCAAGACCAAAGAGCTGTCAAAAGACACCAGAGACAAAATTGTGGACCTCCACAAGGCTGGAAAGGGCTACGGGGCAATTGCCAAGCAGCTTGGTGAAAATAGATCAACTGTTGGAGCAATTGTTAGAAAACAGAAGAGGCTAAAGACAACTGTCATTCTCCCTCGGACTGGGGCTCCATGCAAGATCTCACCCCGTGGGGTATCACTGATGATAAGAAAGGTGAGGAATCAGCCCAGAACTACAAGGGAGGAGCTGGTCAATGACATGAAGAGAGCTGTGACCACAGTTTCAAAGGTCACTGTCGGTAGAACACTACGCCGTCATGGTTTCAAATGATGCATTGCACGGAAGGTTCCCCTGCTCAAGTCATCACATGTCCAGGCTCGTCTGAAGTTTTCCAATGACCATCTGGATGATCCAGAGGAGGCATGGGAGAAAGTAATGTGGTCAGATAAGACCAAAGTAGAACTTTTTGGTCTAAACTTAACTCGTCGTGTTTGGAGAAAAAAAAGAAGGATGAGTTGCATCCCAAGAACACCATCTCTACTGTGAAGCATGGGGGTGGTAACATCATGCTTTGGGGGTGCTTTTCTGCGAAGGGGACAGGACGACTGCACTGTATTAAGGAGAGAATGAATGGGGCCATTTATTGTGAGATTTTGAGCAACAACCTCCTTCCCTTAGTCAGAGCATTGAAGATGGGTCGTGGCTGGGTCTTCCAACATGACAACGACCCGAAGCACACAGCCAGGATGACCAAGGAGTGGCTCCGTAAGAAGCATATCAAGGTTCTGGTCAAGAACTACAGGAAATGTTTGACCTCTGTAATTGCAAACAAAGGCTTCTGTACCAAATATTAACACTGATTTTCTCAGGTCTTCAAATACTTATGTTCAGCAGTGCAAGACAAATAAATTCTTTAAAAATCATACAATGTGATTTCCAGAATTTTTTATTTTATTCTGTCCCTCAGAGTGGGAATGCACCTACAATGTGAATTTCAGACCCTTCTGTGATTTCTAAGTAGGAGAACTTGCAAAACCGCAGGGTGTTCAAATACTTCTGTTCCTCACTGTATAAAGAAGTGCAGAAAATATTTGGCTGCTCAGCTAAAATGATCTCCAGTGCTTTAAAATGTGGTAGGAAAAGAAATACTACCATCCGTGTAGATCACACTAAACCTACAAAAAACGGAGCTCACATGTACTAGTACCAAAATATATAAATACTTTATTGAATTCATAACATAATGTATGTAAATTACATTTTCATTAAAAACAGGTAGACAGAAAAAACACCACCCTGGTGGGACATAGGCTACACATAGATATTATAATGTAACTGACTGCTTATCAATGTATAATAAATAAATGAATAAATAAGATGGCTGTTGGTCTCATATAATTGTGTAGTATATATATATATATGTATGAGACAGCAGGCCTGCAGAGTGTTCCCAGCAGTGCTCTGGAAAACCCAGGGACCGGCACCGTGGCTCCAAACCATGTGACCCAATATGCTGTGCAAAATAAGAAGAGACCTACCGGAAAGAGTGCCGTATGTCCACAACCAGGATGGCGCTACCTCGACGCGCGTTTCGGCGTGCCTTCGTCAGGGGGTGGATCCGTGTAGATCATAGAATTACAAGAATGGCAAAGAAGCATCCAATTATCAGCTCCAGGGAAATCAAGAAGATCTGTGAGTTACCTGTGAGCACCCAAACAATCAGAAGACTCCTATGTGAAGCCAAACTATGATATTTACAAGAAACCCTCATAAAGAACCATTGCTGATAAAAAGATCTATGTTGAAAAGGTTACAGTTTGCCAAAGAACACATATACTGGCCTAAAGAGAACTGGCACAACATCCTATGGACAGATGAGAGTAAGATTGTCCTTACTGGGTCTAAAAGCCTCAGACAGTTTGTGAGACCACCCATAAACACTGAATTCAAGCCACAGTACACTATGAAGACTGTAAGACATGGAGGTGTAAGCATAATGGTTTGGGGATGTTTTTCATACTCTGGAGTCTGGCCCATTTATCGCATACCAGGCACCATGGACTAGTGTTGATCGAGCACCGTAGTGCTCGGGTGCTCGTGGGCTCGGGCCGAACACATCGAGATGTTCGAATGCTCGATCGAGCACCCGAGTATAATGGAAGTCAATGGGAGTTCCCGAGGATTAAACAGGGTACCTCCTGTTCTGAAGAGGGGAGAGTGGATGGTTCATAGAAAAATGTAATAAATTGATAGAAACACCACTGAAATGGTTCTGGAACAGCATGGGGAGGATGTCTGGATGCATCTTGTACTCACAGGTCGCTGCTGGGAACGATATTGTCCGAATAGTACGCCACTTTTGCAGACTGACAATAGTATTAGTAATAGTATTATTGTTAAGAAACATTCTTTCCTGTATATTTACTTGTATATAAAGTGCAAGTACTGCCAGAAATTACAGGGAAGAGGTACTCCGATACAACCTGTATATCACTTAATGGAGGGCCTCATTCACATTGTGGTACAATAGTTCAGGTAGTGGGACTCCTACACTGATAAAGCCTATGCACTAAGTGAAAGGGCTGCCAAAGATTACAAGGAACCTGCGCTCCAAAACACCATTTGTTACACATAAAAGAGGGCATCATACACACCTTTGAAAAATTATGATGGTCTGCTGGTGACCCTCAAAAACATTTGGAGCAAGGGCCTGCTGATCTGACCATCTAAAACATTAGGGGCAAGGGCCTGCTGCCGCATTGGTGACTCTAGATAATCTCTGGGCGATTGCACGTCCCCGTGACGGCGACGATCCATTCGGATGTCTGCCCTATTAACTTTCCATGTTCTTTTCTGCGCCTATCATGGCGATCACGGGTAACGGGGAATCAGGGTTCGATACCGGAGAGGGAGCTTGAGAAATGGCTAACACATTAAAAGGGAGGTCAATGGCTGAAATCTGATTGGCTGTTGTTACATTGCCCCTTTTTTTTCCTAATTGTGAACCACCAAGAGAGGGTGGGTAAAGTAATTAAAGCACAAGTATCCAAGGAAGGCAGCAGGCGTGCGGCAATTACATACTCCCGACTTGGCCCTGTTATTGGAATGAGTACACTTTCCGTTAACGAGGATCTATTGGAGGGCAAGTCTGGTGCCAGCAGCCAACTTGCTCCCAGCCTCCACAACGTTCACCCAGTGTGCCATCATGGTAAGGATTGTGTTGACCATACTCTTGGCTACTGATACTGGACTTGTAGGTGAGGGCCTGCTGCCGCTTTGTTGACTCTAGATAACTTCTAGGCGATCGCACGTCCCAGTGACGGCGACAATCCATTTGGATGTCTGCCCTATCAACTTTGGATCAATTTTTCAACATTGGTATAGCACAATGGTATAACACCATTTTGCTTGTCCTCTCCACTAGAGGAATGAGAGATGAGAAGTTCTCTTTGTAGCGGGGGTCAAGAAGGGTGAACACCCAGTAATCCGTGTTGCCTAAAATGCGTATAATGTGCGGGGCGCGGGAAAGGCAGCCTAACATGAAGTCAGCCATGTGTGCCAGAGTACCAACAGTAATCAATGTGAGAAAAAGAAAAGAAGGGTTGGTGGAGCGCCTATGGTCAAGAATCTGTGAGGGAGTGGCACCAAGAAAAAAAGGGGAGGGGAGATGGTGATGGTGAACACCTCTATGTAACTTTAGTGAATGCCCCTAAATACCATGGGGGAATACTAGGATCGTGCCCCCATAAATCCAGAGGGTAGGGTGAGTTGGAACAGTATATAGATATGTAAAAAATATGACACGAGGTTATGACCTTAAAATCAGTCTAGAACAATATCCAGAGTTATCGATAAAAAGAAGTACAAACATCACAAAAATTGTAACACCAAGTGATAAAAAAGGTGTATGCCCCCCAAAATAGAACCAATCTAACCGTCACATCATCCCGCAAAAAATGAGCCCCTACCTAAGACAATTGCCCAAAAAATATAAAAATTTGGCTCAGAATATGGAGACACTAAAACATCATTATTGTGTAAAACTTAAGTAAATAAAAAAAAGTATACATATTAGGTATCGCCGCGTCCGTAAGAACCTGCTCTATAAAAATATTACATGACCTAACCCCTCAGGTGAATACCGTAAAAAAAAATAAAACTGTGTAAAAAAAAGCCATTTTTTTCACCTTACATCACAAAAAGTGTAATAGCAAGCGATCAAAAAGTCATACGCACCCCAAAATAGTGCCAATCAAACCATCATCTCATCCAGAAAAGAATGAGCCCCTACACAAGACAGTCGCCTAAAAAAGAAATAAAACTACTGCTTCCAGAATGTGGAGACTGACAAACAACCAAAATAAGTTGTCATATTTTGTATTATTGCGTCTGTGACAACCTGCTCTATAAAAATACCACATTATCTAACCTGTCAGATGAATGTTGTAAATAGCAAAAAAAAAAAAACGCCAAAACAGCTATTTCTTGTTACCTTGCCTCACAAAAAGTGTAATATAGAGCAATCAAAAATCATATGTACCCTAAAATAGTACCAACAAAACTGCCACCTTATCCCATAGTTTCCAAAATGGGGTAACTTTTTTGGAGTTTCTACTCTAGGGGTGCATCAGGGGGGCTTGAAATGGGTGTCAAAAAAACAGTCCAGCAAAATCAGCCTTCCAAAAACCGTATGGCGTTCCTTTTCTTCTCTGCCCTGCCATGTGCCCATACAGCAGTTTACAACCACATATGGGGTGTTTCTGTAAACTACAGAATCAGGGCCATAAATATTGAGTTTTGTTTGGATGTTAACCCTTGCTTTGTAACTGGAAAAAATTGATTCAAATGAAAAATCTGCCAAAAAAGTTAAATTTTGAAATGTTATCTTTATTTCCATTAATTCTTGAAAACACCTAAAGGGTTAACAAAGTTTGTAAAATCAATTTTGAATACCTTGAGCGGTGTAGTTTGTAAAATGGGGTCATTTTTGGGTGGTTTCTATTATGTAAGCCTCAAAAAGTGACTTCAGACCTGAACTGGTCCTGAAAAAGTGGGTTTTAGAAATTTTTTGAAAAATTTCAAGATTTGCTTCTAAACTTCTTAGCCTTGTAACAACCCCAAAAAATAAAATGGCATTCAAAAAATGATCCAAACATGAAGTAGACATATGGGGAATGTAAAGTAATAACTATTTTTGGAGGTATTACTATCTATTATAGAAGTAGAGAAATTGACATTTGCAAATTTGATAATTTTTCAGAATTTGTGGTAAATTTTGAATTTTTTTATTAACATTCTTTTATTTCTTTGACTCAATTTTACCACTGTCATGAAGTACAATATGTGACGAGAAAACAATCTCAGAATGGCCTGGATAAGTAAAAGCAGTTTAAAGTTATCACGACATAAAGTGACACATGTCAGATCTGCGATAAATGACCCGGTCCTTAAGGGGTTAAACACTAATTGCCGTTCCCCACCGTCATGTTCTTGTGACTGTGGATGCTCAAGAGGTTGGGAATCAGGGCACAAGATCTCATGTCCCTCATCAAGCATGCTTGGCGAGAGGGCCAAATCAAGTAATGGCGATGAAAAGATCTCCTTGGAAATTATGAGTGTGGGATCACTTGTTTGGCCAGACTCTTCATGGTGGGAGGAAGGAGGATCAGGGAGAGGATTCTGTTGACCAGACTCTTGGCTACTGAGACTGTACTTGGTGGAAGACAGGGTGGCGCTTAACCGACTGGAAGCATTATCTGCTGCAATCCAACCGACCACCTGGTCGCACTGGTCTGACTTCAAAAGTTTTGTCCTGCGACGCCCTGCAAACTGGGACATGAAGCTAGGTATCGTGGATGATTGTTTTTCTTGTGCTCTGGCAGCAGGCACAGTTTCAACACGCCCAGGGCCACGGCCTCTGCGGGAACTATCAGCATCACGGCCACTTCCCCATCCATTACTGCTCGCCTTCTTCATATTAAATGTGATATGCACGCTTGACACACAAGATGTAGCACGGATGTCACAGTTCACAGCCAGTACAGTATATTGAAAAAGTACATAAAAGTATGGAAAAAGGAAAATAGATTTCAGTAATATTTTTCCTATCTCTGGCCCTGACACACTTAAGGTATTGGACAGATGTCACAAGTCAATGCAGACATGTGAAGAAGACATGCCCTTGAAAGTGGTGTTTCAGTAGGACAACGACCCCAAACACACAAAACTAACTTTGTGAAATTTGTGAGAAATCAGTCTTGTTAAAATCAAGATGGGCTGCCAGCTCACTGAAGGACCAGTTTATATCATCCCATATAAGTCTATAATATGGAGAAGGAGGGAGGAGAAAGAAAGTGCAGAGAGAAACAACCAGTGAGAAGAGAGACAGACATGATTCAATAGATTCAGCAGCTAATAATGTGTGATATCTCACTCCAAGTGCTTTATTTACATCTATACCATTCAGTACTTTTCTATAATGTACTAAATACTACTTGAAGCTACTGGCATATACTATGTGTAGTCTATGGCCAGACATCATTATAGCTAGCCTCCATCCATAAGCTCGGGGAAACTGAGAATTAGAGATGCAGCAAAAAAAAATAATAATAAAATACCAGATGCAAGTCATATAGTGACCAGATAAAGTGATTTCACTCATGTATACACATATGGCAACTTATTCTGAAAATATATCTGAAAGTTTACATTAAAAGCTGTGATTCATTTTTAAAGATTATGGCAAGAATGCCTTTGGGCATTTTTATTTTGACATTTAACTTATTTTGCACTAAAATTAAGTTTTCAAAATGGCTCATACACAGCTCATACACACTTACTTAAGCTGAATTCTTATTAATTTGATGGGACCTCAGTTTAAATGAGTGTTTACAAGCTGTCAGGAGTGCATAGATAAGATCTATAGATCAAGACCTCAGAGCAGAGTGGATTTCATTGAGAAATCAAAGATTGTGATTAGTTTTTAATTCCGGTTTACATTGCACTTATCCTTTTCAGAGTAGATATGGAAACTGATTTCAACCTGCTAAAACTTGCTTGCCAAAATAGTCGACACATAGAGTAATGTAATGCTTTCCTCACCACACACTGGTAATAAGGTTGCGATGACTTAAGCCAAGGTCCAAGATTTTAATCATATAGTGATTTTTTTGTATTCTAGTCATTATATATATAAAAAGTATACTGCTATAGGTAAGCATTATAATGTGATTGTCTTTCAGCCGTGAGTCATTGTTTAAAGTAAGGCTACTTTCACACTGGCGTTTCTGGGTCCGCTAGTGAGATCCGTTTTAGGGCTCTCACAAGCGGCCCAAAACGGATTAGTTCAGCCCCAATGCATTCTGAATGGATAAGGATCCGTTCAGAATGCATCAGTTTGGCTCCGTTGCTCCTGTATTCCGCTCTGGAGGCAGACACCAAAATGCTACTTGCAGCGTTTTGATATCCGCCTGACGATATGGAGCCAAACGGATCCGTCCTAATTTGCAATGTAAGTCAATAGGGATGGATCAGTTTTTACTGACACAATATGGTGCAATTGAAAACTGATCTGTCCCCCATTGACTTTCAATGGAAGTCAGGACGGATCAGTTTTGACTTAGACTTTTTATTTTAGAATCATGCAAACGGATCCGTTCTAAACGGATACAAGCGTTTGCATTATCGGTGCAGATCCGTCTGGGCAGATACAAGACAGATCCGCACCGAATGCAGGTGTGAAAGTAGCCTAAGTATGATGATCCTCAATTATTTCATGAAACTCAAATATTTATGTGATTGGGCCAAATATGGCTTTACTTATTTTCAAAGCCCATAAAACCATCACTCACCCTTTAGATGGGCTACACACGTGTATACTGAGACATGATCCCATACACCCCGGAAAACATTGAAAGCAGAAAAGTTAGGAGAACTCTCAAAGACAAGAACTAGCTAGTTATCGGGTTGGATTCTTATTGCATGTCAGTCAGATGTATCCTTGAAGCACCGTGAGTAAAGGCCAAGTTATTTTTTTTTTATTCTGATTTATTTAAACATTGAAATTGGGATAGAAGCCAGTCCCTTGAGCAAGTATATGTACACACCCAGAGATAACATTCATAAATACAATAAAATTCATCTACATGGGTACAGAGGCAAATATCTAATCCACTGTTTAACATGCTGTTCTTATGAATCCTCAAATGGGAAATTATACTTTCTAATCTGATATTGCTCATTCAGATTAAAAAATGTGGAGCTCAAAGGTTTCAATTCTATATAAAATATTTCTGTTATATAAACAGACACATGCTAGGAAGAACAGAAAATCTCAAGCATAATAGACAAATACTCAATCTTCTCTGTGAGAACTGAAGCTTTTTCTTATCATCCATTTGTATAAAATTTCAAAAATGCATAATAATGCACTGATGAGAACATGTTCAGAAGTTCAAGTTTTATACCTTTACAGGTAAAACGAATCAGTAATATGATAAAAAGAAATCAGGTTGGCATCCACCTTGTCAGGACAACGAATAATCCCTAATTTAAAAAGAACCTGTCAGTATGACCAACTCTATCTCTAGCTGCATGGTAGGGCTGATTATGCTGATTAAAATTATACCTTATTTATGTCTGTACGATTCACCATTCCAGAGAAAATAGCATTTTTATTAATAGGCTAATTAGCTAGTTGGAGCACTGAGGGGTTGACCAGAACCCTTGGAGCACCAGTTTGGAAATACCCCTGCATTGTGTGGCTACAAAACTGAATGCATGTGCTGTGTACCAAAGTGAGCCTGCCGGAGTGGTGGATATTTGGCAGCAAAGCTGCTAGATTGACATTTATAGCCACTAGAAGTGCTATATTGGCAACTGGAGAGGGAGGTAGACAGCAAAGCTGCTTTCAGACTTGAAGGTCTGGTTTGCCAGTGTTGGGGGAGACTAGGGCAGGTGTCCAAGTCCACTCAGTCTGCTTCATCCAAGGTGCTGGAAGATGCTGATTAGGCTCATTAAGAGCCAGATGGAGAGTTTCTCTAAAAGAGGGTTGAGCTCTTCCCTCAATGCTCCCAGACTGGGGAAGAAGCAGGCCTCTGAGGACCATATGTATGATATGAATGGTGGCTTGTGTTTTGGGGACACTGGGTGGCAGACCCATGTCCAGGTAGTGAGGGAAAACGACTTTGTAGTTGGCGGCCAAATAGCCTACGATTTGTGTATTTTGAACAGTGGACAAACACCTATTTGTCTTATGGACAATGAATAAAACTGATCGAATCCAACCATACATAATCCCCTGTGTTGAAGTGATGTTTCCAACAGTCTTACACAGAAGACAGCAGTCCCAGAGAGCTAAGCAACACCCAAAAAGTATCCAGGAAATATGGCTAAACCTAATTTGTGTTACTTTGTTTTTTATGGTGTAGTACATAAAGTATTTTAGGCATTAGGTACATGTCATATTACAGCTCTAGGTTATGAATGTACAGTACATTCAGAATTTGGATCACATCCTTTATATGGAAAAGCATCTGGAAAAGTTTTGCCAGCTTTACCATGCTGGAATTAATTCCGGATGTTACAGCCATACCACCAAATTGACTTTCACATGATGGTAATTAATCATTAAGAGTTGGATTGTATACTCATATAAACATGGTTTCTTTAATTGTAGCTACAAACCTGTATGAACAGATTATATTGACAAAGTGCTTTTCACAGGCTTTACAGTTACTGCTTAGCAATGTAATTCTTATGTAAATAGGCAATGGACTTGCCAACCTGCAAATATTATGCATTTTTACGTCCACATGAAAGATTTTATGGTATGCCAATACCGTGTGACAGCAAAAAGGAAATAATTAGCTTGAATAAATAGTAAAAAGTAAGGCTGTCTTTAGTGTACCGGTAAAGTTGGCCACAGACATAAGATAGCTGAAGAACCAAATTATCATTTAGCATCCAGTTATCTGCCATGGTTCCTCCTAATATATTTATGTCAATGTGGCTGGAAAAGTTAAAGATGTGTCCTTCCTTACTTTTCCTCTTAGCTTGAGGTTTCTG
Source organism: Bufo bufo (assembly GCF_905171765.1). Taxonomy (NCBI): domain Eukaryota; kingdom Metazoa; phylum Chordata; class Amphibia; order Anura; family Bufonidae; genus Bufo; species Bufo bufo. The sequence goes on from NC_053397.1 coordinate 180,813,482, forward strand.
AAAATGAATGGTGTAAGATGACAAGCATTGAAAAAACAAGCTTTTTGTGTTGCTCTCAATGTCCAATAGAGTAATGCAATTTATTTTTCAAAGCTGGTCATCTTGTGCAGATCATCTTGAGTAGAGTTGAGCGAACACGAACTGTAAAGTTCGGGTTCGTACCGAACTTTAGGTTTTTCGGTACCCGAACCCGAACATTTACGTAAAAGTTCGGGTTCGGTGTTCAGCGATTTTTATGGCGCTTTTTGAAAGGCTGCAAAGCAGCCAATACACAAGCGTCATACTACTTGCCCCAAAAGGCCATCACAGCCATGCCTACTATTGGCATGGCTGTGATTGGCCAACTGCAGCATGTGACCCAGCCTCTATTTAAGCTGGAGTCACGTAGCGCCGCCCGTCACTCTGCTCGGATTAGTGTAGGGATAGGCTGCAGCTGCTGTGAGGGAGAGATCAGGGAGAAATCTTTTAAAGAACTGCTTCTTTACTCAGCGATCTACAGCAAATGTGTTTTGTGGGTGCAGTGCACAATTGTTTTAAGCCTGCCCTGAGCCAACTACTACTGAAAACGAACTTTTTTTCCTTCAGTTAGTCAATATCAATACATAATCGGCAGCCATTTTATGCAACGATAGTGCACCAGCACAGGATATCTGCATGTCTGCAAGTCCAGAAATACTGCTTTGAGACACAGGGGGTAAAAAAAAACTTTTTTTTCATATAGTGCACATCTAGGATTATCGCTGCATAAGTGACTGTGAAATTTAGGCCAGAAATACGGCTTTCTCATACTGGGGCATACTGGGGCGAAGAAAAAACATCTGTTTCATATAGTGCACATCTAGGATTATAGGTGCATAAGTGAGTGTCACAATAAGGCCAGAAATACAGCTTTTTGCTTACTGGGGTTAAAAAACCTTCTGATATACTGCACATCTGGGATTAAACGTGCATAAGTGAGTGTCACATTTAGGCCACAAATATGGCTTTTTGCTTACTGGGGTTAAAAAAAAACTCTGATATACTGCACATCTGGGATTAGACCTGCATAAGTGAGTGTCACATTTAGGCAACAAATACGTTTTTTTGATTACTGGGGTTAATAAAACCCTCTGATATACTGCACCTCTGGGATTAGACGTGCATAAGTGAGTGTCACATTTAGGCCACAAATACAGCTTTTTGCTTACTGGGGTTAAAAAACCCTCTGACATACTGCACATCTGGGATTAGACGTGCATAAGTGACTGTGAAATTTAGGCCACAAATACGGCTTTCCCATACTGGGGCATAGTTGGGTGAAAAAAAAACATCTGTTTCATATAGTGCACATCTAGGATTATAGGTGCATAAGTGAGTGTCACATTTAGGCCAGAAATACAGATTTTTGCTAACTGGGGTTAAAAAACCCTCTGATATATTGCACATCTTGTATTAGAAGTGCATAAATGACTGTGAAATTTAGGCCACAAATACGCCTTTTTGCTTACTGGGGTTAAAAAAAAACTCTGATATACTGCACATCTAGGATTAGACGTGCATAAGTGACTGTGAAATTTAGGCCACAAATACGGCTTTTTGCTTAATGGGGCACACTGGGGTGAAAAAACAACATCTGTTTCATATAGTGCACATCTAGGATTATAGGTGCATAAGTGAGTGTCACATTTAGACCAGAAATACAGCTTTTTGCTTACTGGGGTTAAAAAACCCTCTGATATACTGCACATCTGGGATTAAACGTGCATAAGTGACTGTGAAATTTTGGCCACAAATACGGCTTTTTGCTTACTGGGGCATACTGGGGTGAAAAAAAAACATCTGTTTCATATGGTGCACATCTAGGATTATAGGTGCATAAGTGAGTGTCACATTTAGGCCACAAATACGGCTTTTTGCTTACTGGGGATAAAAAAAACCTCTGATATACTGCTCATCTGGGATTAGATATGCATAAGTGAGTGTCACATTTAGGCCACAAATACGTTTTTTTGCTTACTGGGGTTAAAAAACCCTCTGATATACTGCACATCTGGGATTAGTCGTGCATAAGTGAGTGTCACATTTAGGCCACAAATACGGCTTTTTGCTTGCTGGGGTTTAAAAAAAAACTCTGATATAGTGCACATCTGGGAATAGACGTGCATAAGTGACTGTGAAATTTAGGCCACAAATACGGCTTTCTCATACTGGGGCATACTGGGGTGAAAAAAAAACATCTGTTTCATATAGTGCACATCTAGGATTAGAGGTGCATAAGTGAGTGTCACATTTAGGCCAGAAATACAGCTTTTTGCTTACTGGGGTTAAAAAACCCTCCGATATACTGCACATCTGGGATTAGACCTGCGTAAGTGACTGTGAAAGTTAGGCCACAAATATGGCTTTTTGCTTACTGGGGCATACTGGGGTGAAAAAAAAACATCTGTTTCATATAATGCACATCTAGGATTATAGGTGCATAAGTGAGTGTCACATTTAGACCATAAATACAGCTTTTTGCTTACTGGGGTTAATAAAAACCTCTGATATACTGCACATCTGGGATTAGATGTGCATAAGTGAGTGTCAAATTTAGGCAACAAATATGGCTTTTTGCTTACTGGGGTTAAAAAAAAACCTCTGATATAGTGCACATCTGGGATTAGACGTGCTCAAGTGACTATGAAATTTAGGCCACAAATACGGCTTTCTCATACTGGGGCATACTGGGGTCAAACAAAACATCTGTTTCATATAGTGCACATCTAGGATTAAAGGTGCATAAGTGAGTGTCACATTTAGGCCAGAAATACAGCTTTTTGCTAACTGGAGTTAAAAAACCCTCTGATATACTGCACATCTGGGATTAGATGTGCATAAGTGAGTGTCACATTTAGGCCAGAAATACATCTTTTTGCTTACTGGGGTTAAAAAACCCTCTGATATATTGCACATCTGGGATTAGACGTGAATAAGTGACTGTTAAATTTAGGCCACAAATATGTCTTTTTGCTTACTGGGGTTAAAAACCCTCTGATATATTGCACATCTGGGATTAGACGTGCATAAGTGAGTGTCACATTTAGGCCACAAATACGTTTTTTTGCTTACTGGGGTTAAAAAACCCTCTGATTTACTGCACATCTGGGATTAGTCGTGCATAAGTGAGTCACATTTAGGCCACAAATACGGCTTTTTGCTTACTGGGGTTTAAAAAAACCTCTGATATAGTGCATATCTGGGATTAGACGTGCATAAGTGACTGTGAAATTTAGGCCCCAAATATGGCTTTCTCATACTGGGGCATACTGGGGTCAAACAAAACATCTGTTTCATATAGTGCACATCTAGGATTATAGGTGCATAAGTGAGTGTCACATTTAGGCCAGAAATACAGCTTTTTGCTAACTGGAGTTAAAAAACCCTCTGATATACTGCACATCTGGGATTAGACGTGCATAAGTGAGTGTCACATTTAGGCCAGAAATACAGCTTTTTGCTTACTGGGGTTAAAAAACCCTTTGATATATTGCACATCTGGGATTAGACTTGCATAAGTGACTGTGATATTTAGGCCACAAATACGGCTTTCTCATACTGGGGCATACTGGGGTGAAAAAAAAAACATCTGTTTCATATAGTGCACATCTAGGATTATAGGTACATAAGTGAGTGTCACATTTAGGCCATAAATACGGCTTTTTGCTTACTGGGGTTAAAAAAAAACTCTGATATACTGCACATCTGGGATTAGATGTGCATAAGTGAGTTTCACATTTTGGCCACAAATACGTTTTTTGGCTTATTGGGCTTAAAAAACCCTCTGATATACTGCACATCTGGGATTAGTCACGCATAAGTGAGTGTCGCATTTAGGCCACAAATACGGCTTTTTGCTTACTGGGGTTTAAAAAAACCTCTGATATAGTGCACATCTGGGATTAGACGTGCATAAGTGACTGTGAAATTTAGGCCCCAAATACGGCTTTCTCATACTGGGGCATGCTGGGGTGAAAAAAAAACATCTGTTTCATATAGTGCACATCTAGGATTATAGGTGCATAAGTGAGTGTCACAATAAGGCCAGAAATACAGCTTTTTGCTTACTGGGGTTAAAAAACCTTCTGATATACTGCACATCTGGGATTAAACGTGCATAAGTGAGTGTCACATTTAGGCCACAAATATGGCTTTTTGCTTACTGGGGTTAAAAAAAAACTCTGATATACTGCACATCTGGGATTAGACCTGCATAAGTGAGTGTCACATTTAGGCAACAAATACGTTTTTTTGATTACTGGGGTTAATAAAACCCTCTGATATACTGCACCTCTGGGATTAGACGTGCATAAGTGAGTGTCACATTTAGGCCACAAATACAGCTTTTTGCTTACTGGGGTTAAAAAACCCTCTGACATACTGCACATCTGGGATTAGACGTGCATAAGTGACTGTGAAATTTAGGCCACAAATACGGCTTTCCCATACTGGGGCATAGTGGGGTGAAAAAAAAACATCTGTTTCATATAGTGCACATCTAGGATTATAGGTGCATAAGTGAGTGTCACATTTAGGCCAGAAATACAGATTTTTGCTAACTGGGGTTAAAAAACCCTCTGATATATTGCACATCTTGTATTAGACGTGCATAAATGACTGTGAAATTTAGGCCACAAATACGACTTTTTGCTTACTGGGGTTAAAAAAAACCTCTGATATACTGCACATCTAGGATTAGACGTGCATAAGTGACTGTGAAATTTAGGCCACAAATACGGCTTTTTGCTTAATGGGGCACACTGGGGTGAAAAAACAACATCTGTTTCATATAGTGCACATCTAGGATTATAGGTGCATAAGTGAGTGTCACATTTAGACCAGAAATACAGCTTTTTGCTTACTGGGGTTAAAAAACCCTCTGATATACTGCACATCTGGGATTAAACGTGCATAAGTGACTGTGAAATTTTGGCCACAAATACGGCTTTTTGCTTACTGGGGCATACTGGGGTGAAAAAAAAACATCTGTTTCATATGGTGCACATCTAGGATTATAGGTGCATAAGTGAGTGTCACATTTAGGCCACAAATACGGCTTTTTGCTTACTGGGGATAAAAAAAACCTCTGATATACTGCTCATCTGGGATTAGATATGCATAAGTGAGTGTCACATTTAGGCCACAAATACGTTTTTTTGCTTACTGGGGTTAAAAAACCCTCTGATATACTGCACATCTGGGATTAGTCGTGCATAAGTGAGTGTCACATTTAGGCCACAAATACAGCTTTTTGCTTGCTGGGGTTTAAAAAAAAACTCTGATATAGTGCACATCTGGGAATAGACGTGCATAAGTGACTGTGAAATTTAGGCCACAAATACGGCTTTCTCATACTGGGGCATACTGGGGTGAAAAAAAAACATCTGTTTCATATAGTGCACATCTAGGATTAGAGGTGCATAAGTGAGTGTCACATTTAGGCCAGAAATACAGCTTTTTGCTTACTGGGGTTAAAAAACCCTCCGATATACTGCACATCTGGGATTAGACCTGCGTAAGTGACTGTGAAAGTTAGGCCACAAATATGGCTTTTTGCTTACTGGGGCATACTGGGGTGAAAAAAAAACATCTGTTTCATATAATGCACATCTAGGATTATAGGTGCATAAGTGAGTGTCACATTTAGACCATAAATACAGCTTTTTGCTTACTGGGGTTAATAAAAACCTCTGATATACTGCACATCTGGGATTAGATGTGCATAAGTGAGTGTCAAATTTAGGCAACAAATATGGCTTTTTGCTTACTGGGGTTAAAAAAAAACCTCTGATATAGTGCACATCTGGGATTAGACGTGCTCAAGTGACTATGAAATTTAGGCCACAAATACGGCTTTCTCATACTGGGGCATACTGGGGTCAAACAAAACATCTGTTTCATATAGTGCACATCTAGGATTAAAGGTGCATAAGTGAGTGTCACATTTAGGCCAGAAATACAGCTTTTTGCTAACTGGAGTTAAAAAACCCTCTGATATACTGCACATCTGGGATTAGACGTGCATAAGTGAGTGTCACATTTAGGCCAGAAATACATCTTTTTGCTTACTGGGGTTAAAAAACCCTCTGATATATTGCACATCTGGGATTAGACGTGAATAAGTGACTGTTAAATTTAGGCCACAAATATGTCTTTTTGCTTACTGGGGTTAAAAACCCTCTGATATATTGCACATCTGGGATTAGACGTGCATAAGTGAGTGTCACATTTAGGCCACAAATACGTTTTTTTTGCTTACTGGGGTTAAAAAACCCTCTGATTTACTGCACATCTGGGATTAGTCGTGCATAAGTGAGTCACATTTAGGCCACAAATACGGCTTTTTGCTTACTGGGGTTTAAAAAAACCTCTGATATAGTGCATATCTGGGATTAGACGTGCATAAGTGACTGTGAAATTTAGGCCCCAAATATGGCTTTCTCATACTGGGGCATACTGGGGGCAAACAAAACATCTGTTTCATATAGTGCACATCTAGGATTATAGGTGCATAAGTGAGTGTCACATTTAGGCCAGAAATACAGCTTTTTGCTAACTGGAGTTAAAAAACCCTCTGATATACTGCACATCTGGGATTAGACGTGCATAAGTGAGTGTCACATTTAGGCCAGAAATACAGCTTTTTGCTTACTGGGGTTAAAAAACCCTTTGATATATTGCACATCTGGGATTAGACTTGCATAAGTGACTGTGATATTTAGGCCACAAATACGGCTTTCTCATACTGGGGCATACTGGGGTGAAAAAAAAACATCTGTTTCATATAGTGCACATCTAGGATTATAGGTACATAAGTGAGTGTCACATTTAGGCCATAAATACGGCTTTTTGCTTACTGGGGTTAAAAAAAAACTCTGATATACTGCACATCTGGGATTAGATGTGCATAAGTGAGTTTCACATTTTGGCCACAAATACGTTTTTTGGCTTATTGGGCTTAAAAAACCCTCTGATATACTGCACATCTGGGATTAGTCACGCATAAGTGAGTGTCGCATTTAGGCCACAAATACGGCTTTTTGCTTACTGGGGTTTAAAAAAACCTCTGATATAGTGCATATCTGGGATTAGACGTGCATAAGTGACTGTGAAATTTAGGCCCCAAATATGGCTTTCTTATACTGGGGCATACTGGGGTGAAAAAAAAACATCTGTTTCATATAGTGCACATCTAGGATTATAGGTGCATAAGTGAGTGTCACATTTAGGCCAGAAATACAGCTTTTTGCTTACTGGGGTTAAAAAACCCTCTGATATACTGCACATCTGGGATTAGACTTGCATAAGTGATTGTGAAAATTAGGCCACAAATACAGCTTTTTGCTTACTGGGGCATAATGGGGTGGAAAAAAAACATCTGTTTCATATAGTGCACATCTAGGATTATAGGTGCATAAGTGAGTGTCACATTTAGGCCACAAATACGGCTTTTGCTTACTGGGGTTAAAAAAAACTCTGATATACTGCACATCTGGGATTAGACGTGCATAAGTGAGTGTCACATTTAGGCCACAAATACGTTTTTTTGCTTACTGGGGTTAAAAAACCCTCTGATTTACTGCACATCTGGGATTAGTCGTGCATAAGTGAGTCACATTTAGGTCACAAATACGGCTTTTTGCTTACTGGGGTTTAAAAAAACCTCTGATATAGTGCATATCTGGGATTAGACGTGCATAAGTGACTGTGAAATTTAGGCCCCAAATATGGCTTTCTTATACTGGGGCATACTGGGGTCAAACAAAACATCTGTTTCATATAGTGCACATCTAGGATTATAGGTGCATAAGTGAGTGTCACATTTAAGCCAGAAATACAGCTTTTTGCTTACTGGGGTTAAAAAACCCTCTGATATACTGCACATCTGGGATTAGACTTGCATAAGTGACTGTGAAATTTAGGCCACAAATACAGCTTTTTCCTTACTGGGGCATAATGGGGTGAAAAAAAAACATCTGTTTCATATAGTGCACATCTAGGATTATAGGTGCATAAGTGAGTGTCACATTTAGGCCACAAATACGGCTTTTTGCTTAGGCTACTTTCACACTAGCGTTCGGGGCTCCGCTTGTGAGCTCCATTTGAAGGGGCTCACAAGCGGCCCCGAACGCATCCGTCCAGCCCTAATGCATTCTGAGTGGATGCGGATCCGCTCAGAATGCATCAGTCTGGCGGCGTTCAGCCTCCGCTCCGCTCTGCAGGCGGACACCTGAACGCTGCTTGCAGCGTTCGGGTGTCCGCCTGGCCGTGCGGAGGCAAGCGGATCTGTCCAGACTTACAATGACACTATATGGCTCAATCTTCAAACGGATCCGTCCCCCATTGACTTTCAATGTAAAGTCTGGACGGATCCGTTCAGGCTACTTTCACACTTAGAAATTTTTCTAAGTTATAATGAAGACGGATCCGACCAGAAATACAGCTTTTTGCTTACTGGGGTTAAAAAAAAACTCTGATATACTGCACATCTGAGATTAGACGTGCATAAGTGAGTAAAGAAAATGATGATCAGCCGGCACTCCGTAACAAATAGCGTGGTAATTTTATTGTTTACCTATTAAAGTGTCCGTGTGGCTTACTATATATAGGTGAGACTTCGATGCGTATAAAGGATCGCTTTTCCAAACATAAATCTACCATACGGAAAAAGAACCTGCTTTTAACTATACTGCACCACTTTGAACGTTGTAACCATAATATTTCGCAACTGCGGTTTCAGATAATGTATCACAACCCCGTAAAGGTGGTGACAGGGTTAAGATGTTGAAGAAGCGTGAATCTTACTGGATTCACACTTTGCAAACATTGGAGCCCAAGGGCTTGAACCGGGACTACGACCTCCACAGCTTCTTGTGAATCCTTCAGTTCTCTAGATATTTGCTACCATTCATAAACTTTTTCTTTTTGTATATAAAAACATCTACCATTGTTGCAAATCAATGTAGCAAATAATTTGTTTTCTTTTTACTTTTAGAAAACCTGAAGACATCCCAGCGGCATCATTATTCTGTAACTTTATTTAACCCTACCATTGCCATTACGAAATATTCAGCATTTGAATTGCTAATTGATTGCGGCTGGGATCCTTTCTTCATTTTCTTCATCTGCTTTATATTTCAATTGTTTAATTGTTTTGTTGATTTGGTTACTATGGTAATGTGATGTCACTTCTGCCTTGGCGGGCTATTTAAATTCTGTGTGTTCATTACTGTTTGTATCATATCCCATACGTTTGAGAAAGGCTCCAGATGTGAGTCGAAGCGCGTCACGGATTATATGTGACAATAAAGATTTCCTTTCTTCAAGAAACAGTGAGTCTTCCTTTACTACGTGCATAAGTGAGTGTCACATTTAGGCCACAAATACGGCTTTTTGCTTATTGGTGTTAAAAAACCCTCTGATATTTTGCACATCTGGGATTAGACGTGCATAAGTGAGTGTCACATTAAGGCCACAAATATGGCTTTTTGCTTACTGGGGTTAAAAAAAAACTCTGATATACTGCATATCTGGGATTAGACGTGCATAAATTAGAAATTTAGGCCACAAATACAGATGTCATATAGAGTTAAAAAAAAATATTTGAGTGCAATACCCTACATCAGGGTTTTTATTGGCGGTTAATTATTTTTAACAGACTTAACCACTTTTTACTTTGCTTGGTGAACGCTAACTATGAGGCAAACATCTAATAAGGGACGCGGTCATGGTCATGGTGGTGGTGTTGGTGGAGCCTCTGGTGCAGGGAGAGGACGTGGCCGTTCTGCCACAGCTACACGTCCTACTGAACCTACTACCTCAGGTCCCAGTAGCCGCCAGAATCTACAGCGATATTTGGTCGGGCCTAATGCCGTTCTTAGGATGGTAAGGCCTGAGCAAGTACAGGCGCTAGTCAATTGGGTGGCCGACAGTGGATCTAATACGTTCACATTATCTCCCTCCCAGTCTTCTGCAGAAAGCGCACAGGTGGCGCCTGAAACCCATGCCCATCAGTCTGTCACATCACCCCTGTGCATATCGGGGAACCTGTCTGAGCCTCAAATCATGCAGCAGTCTCTTATGCTGTTTGAAAACTCTGCTGGCAGGGTTTTCCAAGGGCATCCACCTAGCCCTTCCCCAGGGGTGGAAGACATAGAATGCACTGACGCACAACCACTTATGTTTCCTGATGAGGACATGGAAATACCACCTCAGCACGTCTCTGATGATGACGAAACACAGGTTCCAACTGCTGCGTCTTTCAGCAGTGTGCAGACCGAAAAGGATGTCAGGGAGGAAGACTGGGTTGAAAACGATGCAGGGGACGATGACGTCCTAGACCCCACATGGAATGAAGGTCGTGCCACTGACTTTCAAATTTCGGAGGAAGAGGCAGTGGTGAGACCGAGCCAACAGCGTATCAAAAGCGGGAGCAGGGTGCAAAAGCAGAGCAGCCGTCGCCAAAACAGTTTGCCTGCTACTGGCCACCGTCAACAGGGACCGAGCACACCAAAGGTAGCTTCAAGGAGTTCCCTGGCATGGCACTTCTTCACACAATGTGCTGACAACAAGACCCGAGTGGTTTGCACGCTGTGCCATCAGAGCCTGAAGCGAGGCATTAACGTTCTGAACCTTAGCACAACCTGCATGACCAGGCATCTACATGCAAGACACGGGCTGCAGTGGAGTAAGCACCTTCAAAACCAAGAAATGGCTCAGGCCCCTCCTGCTCACTTTTCTGCTGCTGCCTCGGCCTCTTCCTCCGCCTCTGGAGGAATGTTGGCACCTGCCGCCCAGCAAACAGAGCATGTGCCACCAACAACACCACCTCCATCACCAAGCATCTCCACCATGTCACACGGAAGTGTTCAGCTCTCCATCTCACAAACCTTTGAGAGAAAGCATAAATTCCCAACTAGCCACCCTCGATCCCTGGCCCTGAATGCCAGCAGTTCTAAACTACTGGCCTTTGAAATGCTGTCATCCAGGCTGGTGGAGACGGACAGCTTCAAACAGCTCATGTCGCTTGCTGTCCCACAGTACGTCGTTCCCAGCCGCCACTTCTTCTCTAGGAGAGCCGTGCCCTCCCTGCACAACCAAGTATCGGATAAAATCAAGTGTGCACTGCGCAACGCCATCTGTGGCAAGGTCCACCTATTCACAGATACGTGGACCAGTAAGCATGGCCAGGGACGCTATATCTCCCTAACTGCACACTGGGTAAATGTAGTGGCGGCTGGGCCCCAAGCGGAGAGCTGTTTGGCGCACGTCCTTCGCAGGGCATCATTCTTTGCCTCCTGTTGCCTCCTCTTCCTACTCGGCTTCCTCCTCCTCTTCTTCCACCTCCTCATCCGGTCAGCGACAGACCTTCACCACCAACTTCAGCACAGCCAGGGGTAAATGTCAGCAGGCCGTTCTGAAACTGATGTGTTTGGGGGACAGGCCCCACACCGCGCAGGAGTTGTGGCGGGGTATAGAACAACAGACCGACGAGTGGTTGCTGCCAGTGAGCCTCAAGCCCGAACTGGTGGTGTGCGATAATGGGCGAAATCTCGTTGCAGCCCTTGCCTGGCGCATGTGCTGAATTTGGTGGTGCAGAAATTCATTCACAACTACCCCGACATGTCTCATCCTGCCGCCGCTCGGCTGTCTGCTCTACAGCGTAACTTCGGCCTTCCTGCTTACTGCCTCATATGTGACGTGCCCACCAGGTGGAGCTCCACCTTGCACATGCTGGATAGACTGTTCAAGCAGCAGCAGGCGATATTGGAGTTTCAGCTGCAGCACGCACGGGTGAGTCGCACTGCGGAACAGCACCACTTCACCACCAATGACTGGGCCTCCATGTGAGACCTGTGTGCCCTGTTGCGCTGTTTCGAGTACTCCACCAACATGGCCAGTGGCGATGACGCCGTTATCAGCGTTACAATACCACTTCTATGTCTCATTGAGAAAACATTTAGGGCGATCATGGAAGAGGATGTGGCCCAGGACGAGAAGGAGTAGGAGGAAAAGTGGTCATCTCTAACACTTTCAGGCCAGTCTTTTAGAAGTGGCTCAGAGGGAGGTTTTGTGCAACAGCAGAGGCCAGGTACAAATTTGGCCAGCCAGGGCCCACTACTGGAGGAGGAGGAGGAGGATGGGGATGAAGCATGTTCACAGCGGGTTGGCCCCCAACGCAGCTCGGGCCCATCACTGGTGCGTGGCTGGGGGGATACAGAGGACGCAGACGATACGCCTCCCACAGAGGACAGCTTGTCCTTACCTCTGGGCAGCCTGGCACACATGAGCGACTACATGCTGCAGTGCCTGCGCAACGACAGCAGAGTTGCCCACATTTTAACGTGTGCTGACTACTGGGTGGCCACCCTGCTGGATCCCCGTTACAAAGACAATGTGCCGTCCTTAATTCCCTCACTGGAGCGTGATCGGAAGATGCGCGACTACAGGCGCACGCTGGTAGACACGCTCCTGAGAGCATTACCGACTGATGCCAGGGGACAAGTGGAAGCACAAGGCGAAGGCAGGGGAGGAGGAAGAGGTCGCCAACGCAGCTGTGTCAGCGCCAGCACCTCAGAAGGCAGGGTTAGCATGGCCGACATGTGGAAAAGCTTTGTCACCTCGCCGCAACAACCGGCCCCAACTGCTGATATGGAGCGTGTTAGCAGGAGGCAGCATTTGAACAACATGGTGGAACAGTACCTGTGCACACGCCTACACGTACTGACTGATGGTTCTGCCCGATTCAACTTCTGGGTCTCCAAATTGTCCACATGGCCAGAGCTTGCCCTGTATGCCTTGGAGGTGCTGGCCTGCCCTGCAGCCAGTGTACTCTCTGAACGTGTATTTAGCACGGCAGGAGGCGTCATTACAGACACACGCAGCCGCCTGTCCACAGCCAATGTGGACAAGCTCACGTTCATTAAAATGAACCAGGCCTGGATCCCACAAGACTTGTATGTGAATAGACAGTTCTAACAGCCTCAACCATCCATCCTTGTACTCAAGTGCACTTATTCCTTTCTTTTTTTTTTTTATATGTCCCAATATTTTGGGGGATACCCCTATGTAAAAATGCAAAATAACACACATCTGTGTTGGCTACCTATTCCTCCTTCGCTGCCGCTTCCACCTAGACCGCCACTTGAGCCTACACGGCCACATCCACCCATTCACCGCCTCCTCAACCTCTTCCTCCTACATCATTCCTAATTTTTATTTTTTTAAGGTCTTTTATGTTTTCTTTTTTCATTTCCCTATCCACATTTGTTTGCAGAGCATCTGCCATGCTCTTAAGCACATTTTGATGCCTTTTGCAGCCCTCTTGCTCTTTCCAGGGCTATTTTAGAGCCATTTTAGTGGCCAAAAGTTCGGGTCCCCATTGACTTCAATGGGGTTTGGGTTCGGGGTCAAGTTCGGGTCAAGTTCGGGTACCGAACACGAACTTTTTTTCCAATTTCGGCCGAACCCGAACATACAGGCCAGGTGTCCGCTCAACTCTAATCTTGAGGTATCTTTAGCTAAGTCCCCGAAAAACTGTATATATTGTATGTTATGTGCCACAAATGTGTCTTCATCATTGGTTCTTACTGTATCCTGTTTCTAGTCATGCAGTAGTGAGGTGATCAACCCCTAGCAACTTGGTAACATGATGTTTCCAATTTATTTCTATACTCAGGGAACAATATGTACATCCTGGTCACCCAGTGGATTTTTGTCCACTTCTTGGTCTTATATTGGGATATGGTACAATCCTGCATACAAAAAAAACACCACTTCTGCCCTTATGTCCTCAGATGTACTTCAAATAGACTATTCTGCCAGGCTCTGTTGTGACAGAAGGAGACTCTATAAAGCTGGCCATACACATTATATGTATGTTAGCCAAACCCAATGATTTCAGTGGGTTTGACCTACCATTTAAGATGTATAGACCTCCTGACTCATGGGCAAGGTGGATTTCAATTGCTTGATCCTTCTGTTCTCAAGGACATGTTATTTATGTGTATGGTCAGCCTAAACCTATTCTAATCTGCATTAAGAGTATGCCCAAGACTAAAGGACCTGTTATGCTGAGCATCCATTGGGCCAATTATTGGGAAAAAGCATTCATAGGAATCATTGGCCTATATGATCGTGTTGCTTATCAACTGATAAATGAGCAGTGTTCCTTTGTTGGCCAATTTGCATCCTCCATCAGAATGAAAGATACACAATTATCAGAAGTACAGTGGATATAAAAAGTCTACACATCTATTAAAATGTCAGGTTTCTGTGAGGTAAAAAAAAAACGAGACAAAGATAAATTATTTCAGAACTTTTTCCACCTTTAATGTGACCTATAAACTGTACAACTCAATTGAAAACAAACTGAAATCTTTTAGGTAGGGGGAAGAAAAAATATAAAAATAAAATAATATGGTTGCATAAGTGTGCACACCCTTAAACTAATACTTTGTTGAAGCACCTTTTGATTTTATTACAGCACTCAGTCTTTTTGGGTATGAGTCTATCAGCATGGCACATTTTGACTTGGCAAGATTTTCCCACTTTTCTTTGCAAAAACACTCCAAATCTGTCAGATTGCAAGAGCATCTCCTGTGCACAGCCCAGATTCAGGTCTGGGCTCTGGCTGGGCCATTCCAAAACTTTAATCTTCTTCTGGTGAAGCGCTTCCTTTGTTGATTTGGATGTATGCTTTGGGTCGCTGTCATGCTGAAAGATGAAGTTCCTCTTCATGTTCAGCTTTCTAGCAGAAGCCTGAAGGTTTTGTGCCAATATTGAATGGTATTAGGAACTGTTCATAATTCCCTCTAGCTTAACTAAGGCCCCAGTTCCAGCTGCTTCACTGTGGGGATAGTGTTTTTTTGGTGATGTGCAGTGTTGTTTTTGGGCCAAACATATCTTTTGGAATTATGGCCAAAAAGTTAAACCTTGGTTTCATCAGACCATAACACCTTTTCCCACATGCTTTTGGGAGACTTCACATGTGTTTTTGCAAAATGTATCCAGGCTTGGATGTTTTTCTTCTTAAGAAAAGGCTTTCGTCTTGTCACTCTACTCCATAGCCCAGACATATGAAGAATCCGGGAGATTGTTGTCACATGTACCACACAGCCAGAACTTGCCAGATATTCCTGCAGCTCCTTAAATGTTGCTGTAGGCCTCTTGGTAGCCTCCCAGACCAGTTTTCTTCTCGTCTTTTCATCAATTTTGGAGGGACGTCCAGTTCTTGGTAATGTCACTGTTGTGCCATATTTTCTCCACTTGATGATGACTGTCTTCACTGTGTTCCATGGTATATCTAATGCCTTGGAAATTCTTTTGTACCCTTCTCCTGACTGATACCTTTTAACAATGAGATCCCTCTGATGCTTTGGAAGCTCTCTGTGGACCATGGCTTTTGCTGTGGGATGTGACTAAGAAAATTTCAGGAAAGACCAACAAGAGCAGCTGAACTTTATTTGGGGTTAATCAGAGGCACTTTAAATGATGGCAGGTGTATGCTGACTCCTATTTAACATGATTTTGAATGTGATTGCTTAATTCTGAACACAGCTACATCCCCAGTTATAAGAGATGCAACTGCATTATTTTAGGGGTTTTTTTGTTTTCTTCCCTCCACCTAAAAGATTTCAGTTTGTTTTTCAATTGAGTTGTACAGTTTATAAGTCACATTAAAGGTGGAAAAAGTTCTGAAATGATTTATCTTTGTCTCATTTTTTTACATCACAGAAACCTGACATTTTAACAGGGGTGTGTAGACTTTTTATATCCACTGTATATCTCCCTGAGTAATCAGTAGAACAGACTGGAGGAGAAATAACTGCAGCAGCAATCATTCCTCTCCTATAAGCGTTGCATCAGCCTGTGTAATAGATCAATCTGGTACGAACTGACACTTTTTTGTCAATTGGCTATCATCTTGCCTGAACCTCAGGCCTTATCGTAGGTCCCTAAAAGCAAAGTTCCCAAGGCAATACCCTGAAAGACATGGTCATTGTAGTTATGTTGCAAGTATCTCAGAAAACCTGCATAGTTCATTGGCATCATGCAGCTTTGTCAACTACTTTGCCAAGATCTTTCTTATATCTGCCTCAATATGATGTACAATTAATTGCAGATTACTATCACTAGAAAATATTTTTTTCCTTAAAATGAACCTCTACATTTAGAATTTTCTAATCTAATGCTCTCCACAGAAGAAAACATTGTTTAGTTTGCCAACCACTGTCATGAATGTACTCCACTAGAAATCCTATACTCCGTCCCACCACATAACTAGCCGAACAGTCTGCCACATGTATTTTCAAGTATTATTTAGCATATCAAGATATTTCTGTACAGTTAAATTAGCATCATAGGACATTGTTATTGCCGTAAACTAGGAGCCTGGTTACAATTTCCACCTCAATCTGTAGGCTCTGTAGTCAGGTAACTAGTCCTTTACCGGTCCACTCTTTTCAATTTCAATTTCTTAAAAAGTTGTTGGCCAATATGGCGGCCAATGCAGCTCACATAGAGGTTGCCACCTAGCTGACCTGGAGGCCAGAATGACTACTTGCCTAGCTATGTGGTTCAAGTTTTTTTTCAATGTATGTAGAGAGTTGAACGGCACTCCTCTTTAAAGAAGGTGGTGCTCAGTGGTAAGTATGATAATCATAACGTGAGAGAGACCATGGCACCCGGATTTTAGATATACAAATTGCTTGTTTATTTTAATCCATCCAAATGAAGTTATAGCCACTGGCCAACGTTTCGGTCTAGACAAAGACCTTACTCACGGCCTGATTTGGGTACAGAAAATTATAATAAAATGGATTAGAGGTATAAGAGAAATACAAATAGGAATAAAACAAAATACAATTATACTGTACGTGTCGACTGGAACATTACATGATAATGGTGCGGAGGGTATCACATGATTGGTACAAGATAATTGTGGAAAGCATATTTATATTGATGACAGACACTAAGCAATAAATAATAATAATAAATGGTGCACTGTGTCGTCTAAGGAGTCTTGAGGTGACGGACTTGGAGATATCTCCGAACAGCTGGGGAGGGTAATCCCTGTAGGTTCCACACAAAATGGTATGTCAGATGGACAATACGTAAGCTGTCTTAAGGGGACCTGTGCAGCAAGATTCATTATAGTCATGCAGACATAATAATCATTGTTACTCTCTGTCCTGTAAGGTATAAGTTAGAGGCATACATAGTAAGTAGTGGTAGAGCATATCCACTACACTATCCACTATTTACTATGCATGCCTCCAGCCTATGCTCTACCACTACTTACTATGTATGCCTCTAACCTATACCTTACAGGACACAGAGTAACAATGATTATTATGATTATTATGTCTGCATGACTATAATGATTCTTGTTGCACAGGTCCCCTACAGGGATTACCGGAACCTACAGGGATTACCCTCCCCGGCTGTTCCGAGATGTCTCCAAGTCCGTCACCTCGAAACTCCTTAGATGACACAGTCCACCATTTATTATTATTATTATTATTTATTGCTTAGTGTCTTTCGTCAATATAATTATGCTTTCCACAATTATCTTGTACCAATCATGTGATACCCTCCGCACCATTATCATGTAGTGTTCCAGCCAACACATATAACTGTATTTTGTTTTATTCCTATTTGTATTTCTCTTACACCTCTAATACATCTTATTATAATTTTCTGAACCCAAATCAAGCCGTGAACAAGGTCTTTGTCTAGACTGAAACATTGGCCAGTGGCTATAACTTCATTTGGATGGATTAAAATAAACAAGCAATTTGGATATCTAAAATCCGAGTGCCGTGGTCTTTCTCACTTTATTATTTCAATGTATAACATGGCAGCTTTCAGGAGTCTGTAAAGACTGGATGGAATTAACTGAGGTCAATGTAATGGCAACCATATTTCATATCACTAAACGTTGCTAGAAACAAATATGAATAAGTTAAATATTATATTATAAAGCATTTCGCCAGCAAGGCCAACATTTAGGATTTGCAACATGTCTGCACATTAAGTGTTAAAAAATAAATAAAATTAAAACACTGTGCAACTAAATGGCAATTTTTTGTGTTTACAAAACTAAAATTGAGTCTTTCATCAACCTTAACAAAATGCTTTGTTTTACCACCACTCAACATAATAAAAAAAAGAAATCCCGGCCCCTTCTGCATGTTTTGAGTATCACTTTACAGAAGCCGAAGAAATGCGATATCCTTTTACTTTCTCCTGATGCTGTTTACAAAACCGTTATCAAGTGGCAGATTTGTTAAAAGGCAGGTGTGTGTATTATATTCGGCTTTGATGATGACTGAATGGGGGTCTCCTCTTCCTCACTAAACTGCTAAGAAGATAAAGTAAAATAAATGAGTTCACTTTATCTCTGTAAATCAGCGTTAGTCATAGATTTCCAGCGTGGAGATGAACTCACCCAATTACTTTTTCAACTTACTTTACCTATGTGATGTTTCCATGTAGGAATGTACTAAACTTTGGTTGCCAAAAAAGTCACAGACCTGTGGCAACTAAGGCTGGCCACACACACAGTAGATAGCTGTCGGCCAAACAAGCTATTCCTCCTTAACCCTCTTAATACACATGTGCAACAGGAAGGGAGAAAGCAGCTTATCTACCCAAGAACAAAGGGATCAAGTACATTGAAGTCCAACTGCCTGATCCTTCTCTCCAATGACATTTGCCATTGAGGGAGAGTCAGGAGGTCCCTATATGCATTAGATGGCTGGGTAGTCTTGCTTCATGTTGTGCTATTTTTGTCCATTTTTATGGAATCTGTTGTGGAGTCTTCAAATGGAGCCTTCAGGGCAGATGTGAACACAGCCAAAGAGGAAGTAGCATCATATAGATGATAGTGCTAATGGATGCAGGAGATCCTGCATGATCCTTCTCTTCCTTGAGATCTGCTAGTCCTGCTACATGCTGCTCTATATTGTCCATTTATGGAATCTGTGGAGGAGCCTTCAAATGGAGCCTCCAATGCAGATGTCAAACCAGCCTATGAAGAAAGCAGCACCAGGCAGACAATGATAAAAATGGGTGCAGGAGATGTTAGGTAAAAAATTGCATTGAGATACAGTGACCGGAAATTGGCAATACTCAGTGTTAAGCATGGATCTTTTAATTACCTATGCAATGATTCCACCCTGTAACTAGATCTTTAGCAGTGTTGAGCCATCCCTGTCCATCATATGAAACAGATTTAATATCATGGCTATGTTTAGTAGAAGTTTTGGGGTACAACCAAACAGTTCACGTTATCTCATCTAACAAAAAAAGTATAAACCAGGATTGAATTCACTATTCTATGTTTATGTTCCCTAACAATAGTGTCCTGAAATCTAGGCAAGGGTCCCCCATGAGAAATTCTAGAGAAAATATGTAGCTGGAACTACATAATGCTTTCCGTCCGCCTACACCAAGGGTATATGAGGAAGGAATGATAGTATGGATGCTCTAGAGTTTACAACATTTTCAGGTGTTGAGTGAATTGAAGTTCCGTAGTGGTGAGTGAATCATGGAGTGGAATTCGATCCATACTTCACGAAAAATTTGATCTGTCATGAATCTGAATTTCTTGGCACTTTGTGGTAACCAATCCATTTTTCTTGAGATGGCGGTAAAAAGAAAAACATACTCACCTCATCCATTTGATTGTGGAGAGGCCATTGTGGCCATCTTGATTAACCTGATTAATTCCTGAAAGGCCTCAGTGTGACTCTCAGATGCCGCAATCAACAATGAACGTGGGATCTGAGGGGTTCAATGATGGGGAGGGGCAGCGCGATCATTGCGCCCGCTACATACAATGGAATGTGATTTGTGACAAAGTATTTCGTAACGAATCCAAATTTCTTGTCAAAGTTCAGCGAAGTAGCCAAATGAAATTTTTTAAAACTTCGATCATCACTTATGGGGAAGGTTTTATGTGTTTTTATCCAAATCATATTCAGCAGAAATGTTTTCTTCTTGCCAGCTGGTACCAGGAGGTTTATTTTAGATGCACCAATGGAGTCTCTGTACCAGAAGACAGGGATGGGAGCTGAGGGGTTGGGGTAAGATAATGTGCATCATGTTCTTATTATCTTTGTTATTAATTTTTTTGTTGCATCAGTTAATTCTCCATTCACATATGTCACAGATTCTGTCAAATGCAAAAAAATAAATTGTACCATATGTTAAGATACTTAATGACGGGCGCTAGTGTTGAGCAAATGAAAGTATCCAAAGTGGACTTCGATCAAAATTTCAGGAAAAATTAAATTTCCCACAAAGCCGAATTTCCTCGTGCTTTTTGGTAACAAATCAATTTTCCCTGAAATGGTGTTAAAAAAAATACATACTCACCTTATCCATTAGAGTGAAGAGGCCTCCACGGCCATCTTGATTGAAGATACCGCGCAAAATCTTGTGCGTGGTGACGTATGACATCACCACGTCGGCCAGCGTGATGATGTCATCATGCACCACGCAAGATATTGCATAGATCGTCAATCAAGATGGCTGCGGAGGCCTCTTCACACTTAAATGGATGAGGTGAGTATTTTTTTTAACTGATTAACCCCTGAAAGCCCTCATTTTTCATCTCGGATGCCGCAATCAGCGATGAATGCTGCATCTGAGGGGTTCAATGAAGGGGAACGACACAATCGCCATTCCCCATCATTGCACGCGCTACTTACAAAGAACAAATTTTTTGTGAAATGTTTTATTTTTATCATGTAAGATGGAACAGAATTGACAAATGCAGATGTGAACAGAGCTTTATATTGTACCTGGGACAAACATTCAGTTTGCTCTCATGGCTCTGTATCCAAATACCTTGGCCAAGGTAGCTCCCATTTTTGCATCAGGGCTTTCTGTGACTTTGTAAAGGGTAACTAAACCTTTGATGAAAAAAACGGTCAACAGCACTGCTCAGAGCTCAGCTTTTGGAGCATGCAGGGTATGGATCCATAGAAAGTACAGGACATGGGATCCATACTACACATGCTGGCAGATGGAAGCCGAAGGGGCAGAGCATTCTGAGTAGTTTTGCTGCCTTTTTTGTTTTTAAATCAAAGGATTAGATCCCCATAAATTACACAAGTACATCACATGATTTACTAATGTTCTCAGATGTTAAATATTCCTTTGTATATCATGGCACTAAAAACCTATCACTGTCTTGTATTTTCTTATGCTTTCCTGATATCTAAAGTTCAATACATCAAGCTTGACATGGGTCATTTACCTTAGTATACGTAGCCATTCCAGGCGATCTCTAATCTTTGGAGACTTCATAGGGCTATGTTTCCTTTTAGTGCGCAAACAATACAAGTGGTAATGGGGCATTATTTTCTAAGATTGATGGATGCTTCTGGTTAAAGAAATCCTGTCTAGTACATGGTTATTAGACAATTATTATGCATTGTGAAGACACATATGGACATCACCTTCTTGGACTGCAATGAAGACATTATGCCAGCAGCTGGTTTGGTAGGTCAAACTGATGGGCATTGTACAGCATCCCTTGTCCAAATGTTTAAAGGTCCATCAACCTGAAATTATACAACATTCTAGGAAATTCTAAAATAATTGTTTATACAGATATTAATAAAAAAGGATCTAGATCCTACTTATCCTACTTTAGATTTTCTATCAGGTCCAACTACTGCAGTTTGGATAAACTCCTTGAATGCAAATATAGACATGCATTCCAGCAAGATTGCAAATCTAAACTGTATTTCAATGTTTCAGACATTCTCGTCCGAAACCCCTAGGCCCCCCTTAAGAACCTGGGATCTTTTGATCTCTTTTCCCATTCACCCTTATAAAGATCTATTAGGGTGAATGGGATTCTGACACGCTCCCTGGTGAGCTGTACCTCATGCACAGCTTAGCAGGCAGGTTATAAACCTCTGCTCTTTCTGACTTTAGGTGTCCAGTGGGTTATCAAAATGAATTAATCTGTATGTACAGGGAAGGCTGCCAATCTTTGTAAGAGACCACCCACAGGACAGTAAATTAGACTTCACGCTAAATATTTTCCCAAAACTATTTGGGGTCATTTATCAAACTGGTGTAAGGTAGAACTGGCTAAGTTGCCCATAGCAACCAATCAGATTCCACCTTTCATTTCCAAAGGAGCTGTCCAAAAATGAAAAGTGGAATCTGATTGGTTGCTACGGGCAACTAAGCCAGTTCTACCTTACACCAGTTTGATAAATGACCCCATATATACCTATTTGCTCAGCTCCTTCTGCTCTATTACATGCTACATAAAGAATAGACCGCATTATCCTTTGAATCTGATATTGGTGATGGATCCAGCAGGAAAGGTTTTGGGTGAGGTACAGTTTCAGTGGCCCAATCTGCCAGCTTCATCCCCAGCCAAAACTGACAAAAGACCATTGTTGTTACATAGAAAATGGGTAAATTCAGACTCCAGCACTCACTTTTTTTCGAAGTATCAAGTTCTCC
This sequence comes from Bufo bufo, assembly GCF_905171765.1. Taxonomy (NCBI): domain Eukaryota; kingdom Metazoa; phylum Chordata; class Amphibia; order Anura; family Bufonidae; genus Bufo; species Bufo bufo. The sequence continues at coordinate 180,835,997 of NC_053397.1, forward strand.
ACTTTATTCAATAGTTGCACACGGACAGTACAGGGCTCAAGATCTCTCTTGGTACAGGCTGTTTGACGCGTTTCGAAAAGTCTTATTCGTAACAGTGGAGTGCATTTGGCGCTTTCAGGGTTAAATAGGAACTCAAGTGTGTTTGATTGACGCTATAGTTACTCCCACCTGTGACTATGCACTGGGTGGAGAAAGGAAATAGCATGGGGCGATCAAAGTTACTCCCCTTTGCACTACACTTGTTTCCAATAGTTATCACCAGGAGCGGCAAAATCATTCCAATCAAATGTCTGACATACATAAAGTTACATAACATTTCATTAAAAACAAAGTTGTTTCAGTATGTACAGATATCTCTTCCAACATATTAAAATTGCATAGCATGGAAAAATAAAACAAAAAAAGGAAGAGACTGACATGGAAAGAAAAGAAAACTCTGCTAGGAAAAAACACTGCGTTAAATCGGGATCTATTCACATTATATGTGCGTTATTTTTTGGTTTCTTTTTCGAGAAAAATTGTTGAGAAACATACTTGTAATTGTATACATCAATAAGATTGATGCACAATATAAGTGCAAAACAGAAAGAGGAACAGGGGAAGGGCATAAATATGTTGAACCATTTGTCACCGTAAATAATCAGTAGAAGTGCATGATCTCCCTTCTTAGGTTAAGGCCCTTTGGATATCTTGTCTCCAATTTAAATATCCAATAGGCCTCTCTCAAATTAACTTGATGTTTTATGTCTCCTCCTCTAATAGATGTTTTTACCTGTTCTATGGCATATGTTTTGAAATATTTGGGGCTACGATTATGTCTATCAATGAAGTGTCTGGCAGCATTTGATATATTGGTATAAGAGGGATTATCTATATAATTCAGATGTTCTAAGATACGGTTTTCAAATTTCCTTATGGTGCATCCTATGTACATTTTGTTGCAGTATTCGCAGAGGATCACATAGACTACTGCTTTTGTATTGCAATTTATGTAGGACTTTATATTATAAGTCTGTGTCTGATCTGCATTGCAAAAGGTTTTTGTATTTTGTACGTAGTTGCAAGTTCGGCAACGCTGGCTGCCACAGCGTGTAAACCCCTTGTATGTCAGCCATGTGTCTGTTTTCGGACAAGATTCACGTGTAAACATGGACGGAGACAAGGAATTTCCTATTGTTTGTGGTCTTTTGGATACAATCCTGCAACCCTCATTGAGTACAGTATTGAGTATATTGTCCTCATGTAAAACTGGGAGATATTTTTTGACAATATTGCGTATTGAATTATATTGGCGACTATATGTCAATACTAGAGTAGGTTGTGGTTTTTTAATTTCATTTTTGTTATTTTCATTTGGTTCTTATAGAAACATAGAATGTGTCGGCAGATAAGAACCATTTGGCCCATCTAGTCTGCCCAATATACTGAATACTATGGATAGCCCCCGGCCCTATCTTATATGAAGGATGGCCTTATGCCTATCCCATGCATGCTTAAACCCCTTCACTGTATTTGCAGCTACCACTTCTGCAGGAAGGCTATTCCATGCATCCACTACTCTCTCAGTAAAGTAATACTTCCTTATATTACTTTTAAACCTTTGCCCCTCTAATTTAAAACTGTGTCCTCTTGTGGTAGTTTTTCTTCTTTTAAATATGCTCTCTTCCTTTACCGAGTTGATTCCCTTTATGTATTTAAAAGTTTCTATCATATCCCCTCTGTCTCTTCTTTCTTCCAAGCAATACATATTAAGGTCCTTTAACCTTTCCTGGTAAGTTTTATCATGCAATCCATGTACTAGTTTAGTAGCTCTTCTCTGAACTCTCTCTAGAGTATCTATATCCTTCTGGAGATATGGCCTCCAGTACTGCGCACAATACTCCAAGTGAGGTCTCACCAGTGTTCTGTACAGCGGCATAAGCACTTCACTCTTTCTACTGCTTATACCTCTCCCTATACATCCAAGCACTCTGCTGGCATTTCGTGCTGCTCTATTACATTGTCTTCCCACCTTTAAGTCTTCTGAAATAATTACTCCTAAATCCCTTTCCTCAGATACTGAGGTCAGGACTGTGTCAAATATTCTATATTCTGCCCTTGGGTTTTTACGCCCCAGGTGCATTATCTTGCACTTATCCACATTAAATTTCAGTTGCCAGAGTTCTGACCATTCTTCTAGTTTTCCTAAATCCTTTTCCATTTGGCGTTTCCCTCCAGGAACATCAACCCTGTTACCTATCTTTGTGTCATCAGCAAAAAGACAAACCTTACCAGCGAGGCCTTTTGCAATATCACTTATGAAGATATTAAACAAAATCGGTCCCAGTACAGATCCCTGTGGAACCCCACTGGTAACATGACCTTGTTTTGAATGTTCTCCATTGACTACCACCCTCTGTTGTCTGTCACTCAGCCACTGCCTAATCCACTCAACAATATGGGAGTCCATGCTCAATGACTGCAGTTTATTGATAAGTCTTCTATGTGGGACAGTGTCAAAAGCCTTACTAAAATCTAGATATGCGATGTCTACTGCACCTCCACCGTCTATTATTTTATTCACCCAGTCAAAAAAATCTATAAGATTTGTTTGACATGATCTCCCTGAAGTAAACCCATGTTGTTTTTCATCTTGCAATCCATGGGATTTTAGATGTTCCACAATCCTATCCTTTAATAGGGTTTCCATTAATTTGCCTACTATTGATGTCAGACTCACTGGTCTATAGTTGCTCGATTCCTCCCTACTACCTTTCTTGTGAATGGGCACGACATTAGCCAATTTCCAATCTTCCGGGACGACTCCTGTTACTAATGATTGGTTAAATAAATCTGTTAACGGTTTTGCCAGCTCACCACTAAGCTCTTTTAATAATTTTGGGTGTATCTCATCAGGCCCCTGTGACTTATTTGTCTTCACCTTAGACAGCAAACTTAGAACATCTTCCTCTGTAAAGATACATGCATCAAACGATTTATTAGTCATTCTTTCTAATGGAGGTCCTTCTCCTTTTTCTTTTGTAAAAACTGAACAGAAGTATTCATTAAGGCAGTCGGCTAGCCCTTTATTCTCTTCTACATACCTTCCGTCCTTTGTTTTTAATTTAGTTATTCCTTGTTTTAATTTCCTTTTTTCATTTATATATCTGAAGAATGTCTTATCCCCTTTTTTCATAGACTGAGCTAGTTTTTCTTCTGCCTGCGCTTTAGAAGTTCTTATAACTTGCTTGGCCTCTCTCTGCCTAATCTTGTAGATTTCCTTATCTTCATTGCTCTGGGTTTTTTTATAATTACAAAATGCTAGCTTTTTATTTTTAATGATTTGGGCCACTTCTGCTGAGTACCACAGTGGTCTCCTCCTTTTTTTGTTTTTACTGACAAGTCTAATGCAATTTTCTGTTGCCTTCAATAATGCACCTTTTAAGTAGTCCCATTTCTCCTGGACTCCATGTAATCCGTTCCAGTCTGATAAGGACTCATTTATGACTAATTTCATTTTTGAAAAGTCTGTTTTTCTAAAATCTAAAACTTTTGTTTTTGTGTGGTGGGACTCTTTCACAGTTCTTATATTAAACCACACTGACTGGTGATCACTAGATCCCAAGGTTTCGCCTACAATGACATCATATACCGAATCCCCGTTTGTGAATACCAAATCCAAAATGGCCTCCCTCCGGGTTGGCTCCTCAACCACTTGTTGTAGAGATAACCCCAGTAGGGAATTTAGAATATCTGTACTCCTGGTAGAACTTGCTATTTTGGTTTTCCAGTTTATATCTGGAAGATTGAAATCTCCCATAATGATAACTTCTCCTTTCATTGTCATTTTAGCTATTTCTTCAACTAGTAGATCATCTAGTTCTTTAACTTGACCAGGTGGTCTATATATCACACCTACACGAGTTACTGCATGGTTAGCAAACTGCAACGTAACCCAAACTGACTCTATGTTGGCCTCACCAACTTGTATTAGGTTAGATTTAATGCTATCTTTCACATACAGGGCCACTCCTCCTCCTTTCTTGCCTTCTCTGTCTCTTCTGTATAAAGAGTACCCTGGTATGGTTATGTTCTTCTTTTGTACCTTTTAATTCCACAGTATTATTGTTAGTTCTTGCAGTATAATCTGCTTGTTTTTGTATCCTTTCATTTCTACATTTGTTTTTGCTTTTAGTAGTATTATTGTTTTTATTTTTCTTATTGTTGTTACACTTTAGAAATAAATACCATCTAGGCAACTCTCTGTGAGCTAAACCTCCGATCCTTCAGAATTATACATTGCGGGAAACTACCAGACAGATCTGCGAAGCTGCTGATGTATACGTTAAAGGGGTTGTCTCACTGCAGCAAATGGCATTTATCAAGTAGAGAAAGTTAATACAAAGCACTTACTAATGTATTGTGATGGTCCATATTGTCTCCTTTGCTGGCTGGATTCATTTTTCGCATTATTCCCTTCCCGTTTCCAGGGGTTATAACTACCCTACAATTCAGCAGCTGTGGCCGTGCTTACACAATATAGTAAAAAATGCCATGCTATGCATGATCCCATGGTTCCAGCTACGAGAGAGGCTGACGTCTTCCCCTATAGTGTGCAAGCATGACCACGGCTGTCGGATTGCAGGGTGGTCATAATCCCTGGATACAAGCAGTGTATAATGTGATGAAAAAATGAATCCAGTCAGCAAAGGAGACAATATGGATAGTAAGTGCCTTGTATTAACTTTCTCTACATGATAAATGTCATTTGCTGAAGTGAGACAACCCCTTTAAGTGCACTACAGGAATCAGCTGGTGTAAAGACTGATTTGATGTATAACTAAAGATCACAGAGCCAGAGGTCAGATGGCAGCAGTCAGTACCACAGCAAAGAAAAGGCAAAAGAATTTACAAAACTTTTTGTAAGAAGTTTTATTTAACCTGTAACTGCATGCAATTAACATTTTTGACTAGCCACTGAGTTATTCACTGAAATCTATCTGTATAGCATCTCCTGCAGTTTGTTCTTTTTGTAATTTGCTTGCTGAGATGGAAGTACATGCTCAGCTCCATCCTTGAACTGTCATTAGCCGTTTTAGAAAGGGCACGCCCACTGAGAAAGTGCACGCCCACTGAGAAAGTGCACGCCCACTGAGAAAGTGCACGCCCCTGAGCTGCCAGCTTGAAATAAATCTAGCAGAGCAATTGGAGCAATGAATGGACATATCTCTGGATCCATGTGAGGTACAAAGCTGGTTCTAAGTTTGTTAGAAAGAGATTGTCATGTGCTACATGATATTTGATTTTCTTTTTTCATGAATCATAGGATAATCTCTTTAAGGTAAAGCCTTATTTTCCTATGTTAATGCTCATTTAGCTTTTACATTGGAATAGACTTGGTTTCACTACAATTCTCAACATGCTCAGACTGATAGCCTCCATTCAATTGACTCCCTACTGTATCGTCAGCTACTTATTCTCCCAGATCTCTTGTATTTACTTTCAGTAAACGCCAGTGTACCCGTTCCTCTGCCAGCGAAATATCTTTACCTGAAATGAACTATATGGATACAGGCGTCCTTCCACCTCCGCAATGAACATCACACAAAGGTTCACACATATCTAAATCACACATCAACGCTAAATGAATACTGAGCGAAGAGCAATCAAAGAAGTATTACGATAGGAATCTGTGTAGATATGTAAACTATGTTTCTGTCCAGTCAGCGGCTATAAATTACTAATGGTGGAACATTTGGATTGAAAGGTCTATGACCTGGACCATTAATCTCCTGCAGACTTCAAACAACAAGACCCGTTTCTAAAGTCTGTGAATCCCTGAGACATAAAAGCTTTTTCCAAGTCAAATAAGTAGGTTCACGTACTCAGCTGCTACCTGGTAAAGGCATTGGTGACTGAAGGGCAGGTAATTGAGAGATATTGTCTGGGGTTTTAAGCTGGTACTTTATCTCTATGGAAAATTTCTATATATCACAGTAAAGAGAACATGTGACTGGTTAAAGAACTTTCCCTCTCAGCACCTAGAACGTAGTCCTTCTAGTAGAAGTAGGCAAAACATCATAGCATAGATAGATAGATAGATAGATAGATAGATAGATAGATAGATAGATAGATAGATAATAGATAGATATTGAGGAATAGCGATGACGATAGATAGCTACAGATAAACAGATATTAAGATAGATAGATAGATAGATAGATAGATAGATAGATAGATTGATAGATAGATAGATAGATAGATAGATAGATAGATAGATATTGATGAATAGAGATGATGATACATAGCTACAGATAAACAGATATTAAGATAGTGTGGGGTTTCGCTCTGGTAGATAGTGTAAGCGGGCGCAGTACAGAGGCAAAATACAAGTTCTTAACTCAAAACGTCAGTGTTTATTCACACGAGGCAATTGCACATAACTTTGCAGTCTTGGTGTTAATTCACACACAATGGAAAGTTCATAAAACACAAGTCACCTTGCTGGCAGTTCTGCCTCCAGTAGTCCACAGCAGACTTTAGGGGGCCTGTTTCCCCAGCATGCAGCTCTCAGCCCTCCAGCACGGCACAAAGCATCAGATCCCCAAAACAGAGACATCTCTGCTGAGCCCAGCTTCCTATTTAAGGATAGCCAGGTGCTGCCAAAACCCGGACCAGCACTTAAACTCCGGTCCAGTATTTGACCTCACCTGTCTGGAAACCAGCACAGGCGCATATGCTGGGAGGAACATACCTGCCTTGCCAGACACAACCCTCACTGTGTCACGATAGATAGATAGATAGATAGATAGATAGATAGATAGATAGATAGATAGATAGATATTGATGAATAGAGATAGATGAATAGCTATAGATAAACAGATATTTAGATAGATAGATAGATAGATAGATAGATAGATAGATAGACAACATACAGGTTTTGGCAACATTCTTCTCTGTTCCATGTTACTGCTATTATCTGACCTCCGGCTCTGGCCTTTAGTTATACGTTCACCTTATTTTCCGGCTGCTGGTTTCTGTAGTGCAGCTGTCAGAGGTCATAGTCTATATACTCACAAGGTGGTGGATCACTTGGATGAGGGCTGAACTGCGGTAACCAGACGTGACCACTACACTTTGAGTGCAGCTGTGCTTCAGTGGTAGTTCTAGTGCCGGCAGCTGAAGATACTGTAACCGCTAATGTGTGAGGGTGATGGGTGTCGGATCCCCACCAACGTGATAATGAGGATCTATCCTGAGGATAGGTCTTCAACATCATTGGCCGGGAACCCCATTTAACAGAAGTGAAGAGCACCTCCCATCACTGAGGACTCAGCATGACCAACAAGACCTTGTCACCTGTCCATTTCAAAGAATGTGATCAACAATACTACCTTCTACTGAAGCGGCCACTGTGCCACCTTGTAGGACTTCCTCCAGCGATAGCCGCTTGTAACCCCTTTAAGTGTCTAAGATATTCTATTACGATCAGTAAATAGATGCACAACTTCAGACTAAATGAGCCCTCAGACCTAACGGGTCTTTTTCACGCTAGCGTACCACAAAGTTAATATTTAGTAAGTGAGATTTATTTACGTCTTGCGTTGATTTAATATTTGCTATTTTATTTTTGTAATGCTGAAGTAACTCACGTCCGTTATCAAATTTCATAAAATATTCCTTTGCATAGTAATTTCTCCACAGGAGGCTGTGAGCGCTGCATAAGGGGCATGTCTGTTTATTTGGGATACACAGCTGTATAACTGTTTCCCAGTGGTTTTGTAAATCATGAGCACAGAGAATTCCAGTCTCATGTTTGGTCATATCTTGAGGGTCAGGGATTGCGATTTGAGCACCACCAACTAAGGCTGACACTGGGTCCCTGACAGCAGGCACACCGCAGATCTGACTGCGGGAATATTTGTTCACCGTTGTTAGATTGGATTCAAAGTAGGAAATCTCCAATGACTAATTGCCTGGAAAAAGACAAACAGGAGAACTATTTCTAATACAAATACTGTCACGCTGTTTGTTTAGGGATTTTAATTCAGTGATCTCATTTGCTCATGAAGAATTTCCAAATATCGAAACTACATAAGTTTTGATTTGGAAACGTTCCAGGGGAAAAATGGCAAAGATGACAGTTTTATCACTTATATGTTTCCCAGTGTGGTGCCACTCTACCTTTTTGTCTTTGCATCGAAGGTTCATATATATTTTGGGCATATCAAATGTTCTCCATAAGTAGTCTTTGAATGGGAAGTCCTACAATAACCAGTACAAGGAGGATGCAGCTCAAAGTCATGTGCTCACATTCCCAACAGTTGTATTCAGCTGATCATAAAAGGTATTTGTGACTTTTCAGACTATACCTGCGGTTTTGGTGCATTTTAGAGTGTTTTCTGTGCCTAGACCTTCTAGTGCTTGAACCAGAGTCCCTGACCGCAGTGGGTCAGCTGCCAACTGTAAGGAAACTATCCCAACAGGTAGGTTACTTCCCTGCAGCGAAGTCCAGATCCCTCTACAGGTGTTGAAGAGTGAATACCAGGGAAGCGCTGGAATAACATTCAGGGTTTAGATCAAAGCCAAACCAGTTAGTTAGTACAGTGGGTACAATGTCACGTGACACTTAACCTACCCAACATCTACCATCAGGGAATCCAAGGGTCTGGCCATCATACATCTAACGTATATATTCAGCATAAGAATCTTAGATGGAATTTAGAAAGGCTTTGACTTTGCAATGATTTACGGTATAACACTGTCATTTAGTTCTTCATGGGGAGATTTTTTATTTTAAAGCTGTAGATCCATTGAGTAGATTTTAAATTCCACTGAGTGATATTATGGGACAGTGTGAGTTGTCAGCAGAGAACCTTCTCAGCTACTAGGACCGATGGTAACCTCTGAACCACCCACTGGATGTCTATATGATTATGGACCATAGGAGACCACTGCTGTATTTACGAACCAAGTCTTGTGATCTATGATGTCATGTTAATGTTACTTATTAATACAGTGACAACATCCAGAGTAAAAGAGTAAAAGCAGAATAAAGAATATATGTCCATCCAGTAGGTATGTACTGCAGTCTACAGGGTGGGCCATTTATATGGATACACCTCAATAAAATGGGAATGGTTGGTGATATTAACTTCCTGTTTGTGGCACATTAGTATATGTGAGGGGGGAAACTTTTCAAGATGGGTGGTGACCATGGCGGCCATTTTGAAGTCGGCCATTTTGAATCCAACTTTTGTTTTTTCAATAGGAAGAGGGTCATTTGACACATCAAACTTATTGGGAATTTCACAAGAAAAACAATGGTGTGCTTGGTTTTAACGTAACTTTATTCTTTCATGAGTTATTTACAAGTTTCTGACCACTTACAAAATGTGTTCAATGTGCTGCCCATTGTGTTGGATTGTCAATGCAACCCTCTTCTCCCACTCTTCACACACTGATAGCAACACCACAGGAGAAATGCTAGCACAGGCTTCCAGTATCCGTAGTTTCAGGTGCTGCACATCTCGTATCATCTGAAGGCAATCATCTATGCTGTGAAGATACGAGATGTGCAGCACCTGAGTAGCACACCACTTTTACAGACTGACAATAATACGGACAAAACCAAAGATAAAATCGATTTTAGAGGAAAAATTTATAGGAAACATTCTTTCCTGTATATTTACTTGTATATAAAGTGCAAGTACTGCCAAAAATTACAAGGAAGAGGCACTACGATACAACCTGTATATCACAGAAAGGAGGGCCTCATTCACATTGTGGTATAATTGTTTAGGTAGTGGGACTCCTAGACTCATAAAACCTATGCACTAAGGGAAAGGGCTGCCAGAAGTTACAAGGAACCGGCACTCCAATACACCCTTTATTACACATAAAGGAGGGCATCATACACCCTTGAAAAGTTATGATTGATGGCCTGCTGGTGACCCTCAAAAACTATTGGAACAAGGGCCTGCTGATCTGACCATCTAAAACATCAGGGGCGAGGGCCTGCTGCTGATGTGACCATCTAAAACATTAGGAGTGAGGCTCTGCTGCTGAGCTGACACTTTAAAGCATTAGTGTCGAGTGCCTGCTGCTGATCTGACCTTCTAAAACATTAGGGGTGAGGGTCTTCTGCTGAGCTGACCATCTAAAACATTAGGGGTGAGGGTCTGCTGCTGAGCTCGCCCTCTAAAACATTAGGGGCGAGTGCCTGCTGCTGATCTGACCATCTAAAACATTAGGGGTGAGGGCCTGCTGCTGATCTGACCATCTAAAACATTAGAGGCGAGGGCCTGCTGGTGACCCTCAAAAACATTAGTGGTGAGGGTCTGCTGCTGAGCTGACCATCTAAAACATTAGGGGTGAGGGTCTGCTGCTGAGCTGACCCTCTAAAACATTAGGGACGAGTACCTGCTGCAGATCTGACAATCTAAAACATTAGGGGCGAGTGCCTGCTGCTGATCTGACCCTCAAAAACATTATGAACAAGGGCCTGCTGGTGACCCTCTTAAACAATATGGGCGAGGGCCTGCTGGTGACCCTCAAAAACATTATGGGCAAGGGCCTGCTGGTGACCCTCTAAAACATTATTGGTGAGGGCCTGCTGGTGACCCTCTAAAACATTATTGGCGAGGGCCTGCTGGTGACGCCGAAAAACATTATGATGGAGGGCCTGCTTGTGAATCTCAAAAACATTATGGGCGAGAGCCTGCTGGTGACCCTCTAAAACATTATGAGTGAGGGCCTGCTGCTGAGCTGACCTTCTTAAACATTAGGAGCAAAGGCAGCCTAATAAGCATGTTGATATGATGGAGTTGGAGGATGAGAAAAGGGAGATTGAACCATACCCTTTTTAGTGGTGGAAGGGGTCCATGGGAATACAGTGTATTCAATACACCATAAAAGCCACATTTAGAGTGCCTTTATTTTCAGCCACTTTCCTCTGGTGAAGTATAGAAATCAGGGGCAATCCAGGCCTTGTTCATTTTTATAAGAGTCAACCAGTCAGCATTTTCAGTTGATAGGCGAAAGCGCTTATCGGTAGAGTTGAGCAGACACCTGGATGTTCAGGTTCGACGGGTTCGGACGAACTCCACAAAAAAGTTTGAGTTCGGGTCCCGGACATTGAAGTCAATGGGGAAGATATAGAAGATATTCCGGTTTTTTAGCGTCAGCCTGGAGAAATTTCAACACTAGGTGTAACAAGAGTTCATATAGAGATGAGCTGGGGGTCTTGGATCAAACGCGTTTCGGGGTGATCACTGAGGAAGGGGCAACGTGAAGCCCCGAAACGCGTTTGATCCAAGACCCCCAGCTCATCTCTATATGAACTCTTGTTACACCTAGTGTTGAGATTTCTCCAGGCTGACACTAAAAAACCGGAATATCTTCTAAGAGGACCTGGCACGCTGATTCATCAGGAGCTTGAACCTCTCAAAACCAGAGAACGAGCACATCTTTATTTTGCGACCGCAAATTCAATCCAGCGTGGAAGCAGGCAAACATAGGCTTGGAGGACATCGGCTCTTCAACCGTACGGAGCGGTGCCCAGAGCCATACAAACCGGTGGCGGAGACGACCTGGGAATGAGCATTTGGTGACACAGAGAACCGGAACCACAGCAGTGAAATCTACACCAGCAATCACCGAACAGTGAGTAGAAGCGGGACGCCGCAATAAACACTCACTGCAACAAAACATTGCTTTTTATTGTTCCATTGGACTTTGGAATATTCAGAGACTTTGCCCCAGCATTTTATTCATTATTTCCTTGGCTGGAACCAGACTGTTTTTTTTAGGATATACCATTAGATGTTATCATAGCCGCATATTATTAATTCCTTATTAATTCCTTATTATTGTCTATTTATCAAATATTCTATTCACTTTTAGGTACTTGTAGTTTAATGTCTATTGTATTTTATACCAATGTATTCTATTGACTTTTAGATAGTTCAGTCTATTGTATTTTATCATTATTAACGTCTTGCTATACTAATAAATCTATCAATTTAATAATTAATATTGTTTCTATTTTATAGTTCTGCCTATAGTGCGAGTGCCCAGTATACTATTTTATAATGTCACTGGGGTATTTAGGATTTAGAAACGTTAGACAGGAGAGGCCCTGCTGATGCTTTGTTGACTCTAGATAACTTCTGCCTAATCGCACGTCCCCGTGACGTCCACGATCCATTTGGATATCTTCTCTATCAACTTTCGATGTTCTTTTCTGAGCCTACCATGTTGATCACGGTTATCGGCGAATCAGGGTTCCACGCCGGAGAGGGAGCGTGAGAAAGGGAGACCACATCCAAGGCAGGTCAATGGCTGCAATGTGATCGGGCTGAAATGTGGGACAAATTATTAAAGCAGAAGGATCGAATGAAACGGCCAATTAAAGACGAATTTTACAAATTTAATTCCCTGTCACCTATGCACAGAAGGGGTTTTTCATCGCCAGAAATGGGTTAATGTCACCCACCAATGGAACAGATGATTTTAAAAAATTTCGGTCCCTGTCACCTATGCAGAGCAGGAGTTTATTCACGGCAAAAATGGTAAAATGCCACCCAAGAATGTAACAGAAAAATTTATGAAATTGGTTTACCTGTCTACTAGGTATAGCAGTGGTATATCACACCCAAAAATTAGTGAATTACACCCGAATATGTAACAGACAAATTAGTGAAATGTTACCTGTCTACTAGGTAGAGCAGGGGTATATCACAGCCAAAAATTTGTGATTTTCACCCGAATATGTAACAGACAAATTAATGTTTTTTTTTTTACCTGTCTACTAGGTATAGCAGTGGTATATCACAGCCAAAAATTGGTGAATTTCACCCAAATATGTAACAAACAAATTAGTGAAATGTTACCTGTCTACTAGGTAGAGCAGGGGTATATCACACCCAAAAATTGGTGAATTTCAACCGAATATGTAACAGACAAATTAATGATTCTTTTTTACCTGTCTACTAGGTATAGCAGTGGTATATCACACCCAAAATTGGTGAATTTCACCCGAAAATGTAACAGACAAATTAGTAAAATTACATAAAATAAAATACGTACAAATTAAAAAAAATAAACTTGATTTATGAGGTGGAGGTACATGGAGTAGGAGTTTGAGAAGGCGGTGGACGTAGCGGTGTAGGTGGAAGCGGCTGTGGAGGAGGACGAGGTAGCCAACACTGGCTTTTGTTTAAATTTTATAAAAATAATTATTAGGGTACACTCCAAAAAAATGTGAAATATCCAAAATACAACAATGAGCAATTGCACTGTAGTATAACAATGGCTGGTTAAGGCCGGTATACATGTCACATGTACACATTGGCTGTAAACAGACGGCTGCGCTTGTCTGTGATAATGCCCCCCCGCCGTGCTAAACACACGTTCAGACAATACACTGGCTGCAGGGCAGGCCAGCACCTCCAAGGGGTAAAGGGCAAGCTCAGGCCATGTGCCCAATTTGGAGACCCAGAAGTTGAAAGGGGCAAACATACTGCTCCACCATGTTGGTGAAATGCTGCCTCCTGCTAAGAAGTTACATATCAGCTGGTGGTGCTGGTTGTTGTAGTGTGCTGACAAAGCTTTTCCACATTTCGGCCATGCTAACCCTGCCTTCTGAGGTGCTGGCGGTGCCCCAGCTGCTTTGGCGACCTCTTCCTCCTCTTCTGCCTTTGCCTTGTGCTTCCACAGTGCCCCCGCTGTCAGGTGGGAATGCCACCAGCAGAGCGTCTACCAGCGTGCTCTTGAACTCGCGCATCTTACGTTCACACTCTAATGACGGAATTAAGGATGGTACGTTGTCCTTATAATGGGGATCCAGCAGAGTAGCCACCCAGTAATCAGCACAAGTTAAAATGTGGTCAACTCCGCAGTCATTGCGGAGACACTGCAGCATGTAATCGCTCATGTTTGCCAGGCTGCCCAGAGGCAACGAAAAGCTGTCCTCTGTGGGAGGTGTATCGTCTGTGTCCTCTGTATCCCCCCAGCCACGCACCAGTGATGGACATTGGCTGGTTTGGGTGCCAACTACTGTGAACACAGTTCCTCCTCCTCCATCTCCTCATCCTCCAACTCCTCATCCTCCAGAACTGTGCCCAGGCTGGACAAATGTGTACCTGGCGTTTGTGGGTGCAGGAACTCACCCTCGGAGCCACTTGTGATTGACTGGCCTGAAACCCTATGAAATGATCCCTCTTCCTCCTCCTGTGCCACATCCTCTTCCATTATCGCCAGCAGCGTTTTTTCAAGGAGGCATAGAAGTGGGATAGTAACTCTGAGAACGGAGTTATCGGCACTGGCCATGTTGGTGGAGTACTCGAAACAGCGCAACATGGAACACAGATCTCGCATGGAGGCCCAGTCATTGGTGGTGAAGTGGTGCTGTTCCACAGAGCGCCTCACCTGTGCGTGCTGCAGCTGAAACTCCACTATCGCCTGCTGCTGCTCGAACAGTCTGGCCAGCATTTGCAAGGTGGAGTTCCACCTTGTGGGCACGTCGCATATGAGGTGGTGAGCGGGAAGGCCGAAGTTACGCTGCAGCGCTGACAGGCGAGCAGCAGGGTGAGAAGGCCGAAAGCGCGAGCAGACAGCCTGCACTTTATGCAGCTGTTCTGACATATCAGGGTAATTTTTAAGGAATCTCTGCACCACCAAATTCATCACATGCACCAGGCAAGGGATGTGCGTCAAACCGGAAAGTCCCAGAGCTGCTACGAGATTTCGCCCATTATCGCACACCACCATGCCGGGCTTGAGGCTCACCGGCACCAACCACTCATCGGTCAGTTGTTCAAGGCCTGTCCACAGCTCTTGCGTGGTGTGGGGTTTGTCCCCCAAACAGATAAGTTTTAAAACTGCCTGCTTTCGTTTACCTCTGGCTGTGCTGAAGTTGGTGTTGAAGGTGTTACGCTGACCGGATGAGGAGCCGGTAGAGGTTGAGGAAGCGGAGTAGGAGGAGGAAGCAACAGGAGGCAAACTGAAGTGCCGTGCAATCCTCGGTGGTGGAAGGACATGCGCCAAACTGCTATCCGCCTCAGGCCCAGCCGCCACTGCATTTACCTAGTGTGCTGTTATGGCGATACAACGTCCCTGACCGTGCTTACTGGTCCACGTTTCCGCAGTGAGGTGCACCTTGCCACAGATGGCGATGCGCAGTGCACACCTGATTTCGTCCCTTACTTGGTTGTGCAGGGAAGGGATGGCACGCCTGGAAAAGTAGTGGCGGATGGGCACGACGTACTGTGGGACAGCCACCGCCATAAGGCTTTTAAAACTCTCCGTCTCCATCAGACGGAATGACAGCATTTCAAAGGACAGTAATTTTGAAATGCTGGCATTCAGGGCCAGGGATCGCGGGTGGGTAGGGGGGTACTTCCTCATCCGCTCTAGTGTTTGGGAGATGGAGAGCTGAACGCTTCCGTGGGACATTGTGGAGATGCTTGGTGACCCAGGTGGTGGTGTTGCTGGCAGATCCTCTGTTTGCGGGGTGGCAGGTGGCACTGTCACTCCAGAGGTGGATGAATAGGCCAAGACTGCAGCAGAAGAGGAAGCAGGAGGAGCCAGAGACCTTTCTTGGTTTTTGAGGTGTCTACTCCACTGCAGCTCGTGCTTTGCACTTAAATGCCTGGTCATGCAGGTTGTGCGCAGGTTGAGAACGTTTATGCCTCGCTTCAGGCTCTGATTGCACAGCATGCAAACCACTCGTGTCTTGTCGTCAGCACATTGTTTGACAAACTGCCACGCCAGGGAATTCCTTGGAGCTGGCTTTGGTGTGCTCGGTCCCTTGCTGCGGTGGGCAGTAGCAGGCGTACTGTCTAGGGGACGGCCGCTCCGCTTTTGCACCCTGCTCCCTCTTCTGCTGTGCGACCACCGCCTCTTCCTCCGAACTACACGGGTCAATCGCATGACCTTGATTCCATGTGGGGTCGAGGACCTCATCGTCCTCCACATCATCTTCCACCCAGTCTTCACCCCTGCCCTCCTTGTCGGTCTGCACACTTTTGAAAGCCACAGCAGTTGGCACCTTTGTTTCGTCATCAACCGAGATGTGCTGCGATGGTCCTCCCATGTTCTCATCTTGAAACATAAGTGGTTAGACATCGGTGCACTCAATCTCTTCCACTTCTGGGGCAGGGCTAGGTGGATGGCCCTGGGAAACCCTGCTAGCAGAGTCATCAAAAAGCACAAGAGACTGCTGCATGACTTGGGGCTCAGACTGCTTGGCTGATTTGCAAGGGGGTGAGGTGAAAGACTGATGGACATCGGCTGCAGGTGCCAACTCTGATCTTTCAGCAGGAGACTGGGTAGGAGACAATGTAAAGGAACTGGAGGCACTGTCAGCTACCCAATCTACTATCGCCTGTACTTGTTCTGGCCTCACCATTCGTAGAGCAGCATTAGGCCCGACCAAATACCGCTGAAAGTTCTGTCGCCTACTCGCACCTGAGGAAGGTGTTTCACTTGTGCGTGTAGCTGGCACAGATCGACCACGTCCTCTCCCTGCAACAGGAGCTCCACCAGCAGCACCACGACCTGGGCCACGTCCCTTATTTGACACTCTCCTCATATTTCTCAAATTTAGGATCTTGCCCAAAATGGCTGTTTTTTTAATAACAGAATAGAACAACAGTATGTAACGCGTGTTTCTCACAATGACAGATGCAGCAAAGGCTGCAAAATTAAGTTTTTTGCCCTAAATAGGTGTTTTTTTAATGGCAGAATAGAACAACAGTATCTAACGCGTGTATCTCACAATGACAGATGCAGCAAAGGCTGCAAAATTACGTTTTTTGCCCTAAAGAGGTGTTTTTTTAATAGCAGAATAGAACAACAGTATCTAAAGGATGTAGCTCACAATGACATATGCAGCAAAGGCTGCAAAATTAAGATTTTTGCCCTAAATGGGTGTTTTTTTAATACCAGAATAGCACAGCAGTATCTAAAGCATGTATCTCACAATGGCATATGCAGCAAAGGCTGCAAAATTAAGATTTTTGCCCTAAATGTTTTTTTTTTTTAAATAGCAGAATAGAACAACAGTATCTAAAGGGTGTATCTCACAATGACATATGCAGCAAAGGCTGCAAAATTAAGATTTGTGCTCTAAATGGGTGTTTTTTTAATACCAGAATAGCACAGCAGTATCTAAAGCATGTATCTCACACGTACAGATGCAGACAAGGCCGCAAATTAAGATTTTTGCTCAAAATGGGTGTTTATTTAATACCAGAATAGCACAGCAGTATCTAAAGAGTGTATCTCGCAATGGCATATGCAGACAAGGCTGCATATTAAGATTTTTGCCCTAAATGGGTTTTTTTTAATAGCAGAATAGAACAACAGTATCTAAAGGGTGTATCTCACAATGACATATGCAGCAAAGGCTGCAAAATTAGGATTTTTGCCCAAAATGGGTGTTTTTTTAATACCAGAATAGCACAGCATTATCTAAAGCGTGTATTTCACACTGACAGATGCAGACAAGGCCGCAAATTAAGTATTTTGCCCTAAATGGGTGTTTTTTAAAACCCAGAAAAAAATAGCTGTATTTCTAGCTTAAATTGCACACTGACTAATGCAGCAGAGGCCCCAAATGGAGGGTATTGCAATAAATGGGTGTTTTTTAAAACCCAGAAAATTATTGAAGTATTTAAAGCTTGTTTTAACAATAACAGATGCAGCAAAGGCTGCAATATTAAGTACTTTGCCCTAAAGAGGTGTTTTTTTAATAGCAGAATAGAACAACAGTATCTAAAGGATGTAGCTCACAATGACATATGCAGCAAAGGCTGCAAAATTAAGATTTTTGCCCTAAATGGGTGTTTTTTTAATACCAGAATAGCACAGCAATATCTAAAGCATGTATCTCACAATGGCATATGCAGCAAAGGCTGCAAAATTAAGATTTTTGCCCTAAATGTTTTTTTTTTTTAAATAGCAGAATAGAACAACAGTATCTAAAGGGTGTATCTCACAATGACATATGCAGCAAAGGCTGCAAAATTAAGATTTGTGCTCTAAATGGGTGTTTTTTTAATACCAGAATAGCACAGCAGTATCTAAAGCATGTATCTCACACGTACAGATGCAGACAAGGCCGCAAATTAAGTATTTTGCCCTAAATGGGTGTTTTTTAAAACCCAGAAAAAAATAGCTGTATTTCTAGCTTAAATTGCACACTGACTAATGCAGCAGAGGCCCCAGATGGAGGGTATTGCAATAAATGGGTGTTTTTTAAAACCCAGAAAATTATTGAAGTATTTAAAGCTTGTTTTAACAATAACAGATGCAGCAAAGGCTGCAATATTAAGTACTTTGCCCAAAAGAGATGTTTTTTTGATAACAGAATATGACAGCAGTATATACTGCTTGAATTTCACACGTATTTTGCCCAAAAAGGGTGTTTTTTAAAACACAGAAAATTATAGCTGTATTTCTAGCTTAAATTGCACACTGATTAATGTGGCATAGGCCACAGATGGAGGGTATTGACAAAAATGGGTATCTTTTAAAACCCCAAAAAATTATTGAAGTATTTCAAGCTTGTTTTTAACAATCACAGATGCAGCAAAGGCTGTAATATTAAGTACTTTGCCCAAAATGGGTGGTTTTTTTTTACTAATAGAATATGACCACATTATCTAAAGCGTGTATCTCACACTGACAGAGGCAGCAAGGGCTGTAAAATTTAGTATTTTGCCCAAAAAGTTTTTTTTTTTAAAACCCAGAAAATTATTGCTGTATTTATAGCTTAAATTACACACTAATGCTGCAAAGGCACCAGATGTAGGATATTGCCAAAAATGGGTGTTTTTTTAAACCCAGATTATTATTGCAGTATTTCAAGCTTGGATTTGAATGTCACAAAAGCACATATGCTTTGCTGGTGCACTGAGCTTGCATAAAATGGCCGCCACCGCCCACCTAACTAACAGACAGATAAATGTTATTTTTCTCTGTCACAGGGCTCAGGGCAGGGTAAAAAGATTGTGCACTGCACCCAGAAAATTAAATCTATGTAGAGTTAACAAGCACTTCAGATAAAAGATTCTTTCCTATTCTCTCCCTCACAGCAGAAGTATCCTATCCCTACACTAAGCACAGCAGAGTGACGTGCTGCGCTATGTGACTCCAGCTTATATAGAGGCTGGGTCACATGCTGCTCTGGCCAATCACAGCCATCCCATTAGTAGGCATGGCTGTGATGGCTTCTAAGGGCACAGAGTTAAACGCTTGTTCATTGGCTGCTCTGCAGCCTTTCAAAAAGCGCCAATAAATCGCCGAACACCGAACTCAGACCCGAACTTTTACTGAAATGTTCGGGTTCGGGTCCGGGGTCCAAAAATCCTAAAGTTCAGTACGAACCCGAAATTTACAGTTCGGGTTCGCTCAACTCTACTTATCAGTTATTATGCCCCCAGCAGCACTAAATACCCGCTCTGACAAAACGCTGGCGGCGGGGCAGGCCAGCACCTCCAAGGTGTAGAGCACCAGTTTCTGCCACGTGTCCAGCTTGGACACCCATTAGTTATAAGGCACAGAGGGATCACTGAGGACGCTGACACGGTCTGCTACGTACTCCTTCACCATCTTCCAAAATGTTTCCCTCCTTGTGACACTAGGCCGCACATCAGAATGAGGTTGCTGATGAGGTGTCAGAAAACTGTCCCAGGCCTTGGAGAGTGTTGCCCTGCCTCTGTTGGAACTACTGTGTGTTCCACTCATATCCCCTCCACGGCTGGCCAAGAAATTACGAACTTTGCAGCCAACGTGGTCAGCTGGAAATTTTTAGATACATTTTTCCCCAAGGACCTTCTGGTATTGCACCATTTTGCTTATCCTCTCCACCACAGGAATGAGAGATGAGAAGTTCTCTTTGTAGCGGGGGTCAAGAAGGGTGAACATCCAGTAATCGGTGTTGGCCAAAATGCGTACAACACGAGGGTCACGGGAAAAGCAGCCTAACATAAAGTCAGCCATGTGTGCCAGAGTCCCAACAGACAAGACTTTGCTGTCCTCATCAGGAGGATGACTCTGAATCTCCTCATCCTCTTACTCCTCTTCTACCCATCCACGCTGAACAGATGGAATAAAACTTCCATAGGTACTACCCTCTGTAGCAGAGGCAACGTCTCCTGCTCCTCCTCCCCCCATCATCCAATTCGCACTGAGAAGACAAACTGAGAATGGTATGGCTATCACCCTGTGTACTGTCTTCCCCCATTTCAACCTCTTCCACATGCAAAGCGTCCGCCTTAATTGTGAGCAGCGAGCGCTTGAGTAGACACAGAGGTGGGATGGTTACGTTGATAATAGCGTTATCGCTGCGCACCATCTGTGTTGATTCCTCAAAGTTTCTGAAAACCTCACAGAGGTCAGACATCCATGCCCACTCGTCAATTGTGAATAGCGGAAGCTGACTGGAAAGGCGATGACCATGTTGCAGCTGGTATTACACTACTGCCCTCTGCTGTGGAACGTCGAGTTCCAGCGCATGCTCACGTCGCACAACAGCCGGTGAGCTGGCAATTGCAAGCGCTGCTGCAGCGTTGCCAGACTGGTGGAAGCTGTCGATGACTTGCGGAAATGGGCACACACACGTGCATCTGCACCAGTAACTCAGGCAAATTGGGGTAGGTTTTGAGAAACCGTTGAACCACTAGGTTAAACACGTGGGCTAGGCATGGTATGTGTGTGAGCTTGCCGAGCTCCAAAGCCGCCACCAAGTTACAGCCATTATCCGACACAACCATGCCTGGTTGTAGGTTGAGTGGCAAGAGCCACAGCTCAGTTTGGCCCCTTATTCCCTGCCACAGCTCTGCAGCAGTGTGCTGTTTGTCACCTAAGCAGATAAGTTTAAGCACGGCCATTTGCCGCTTCCCCACTGCAGTGCTACACTGCTTCCAGCTACTGATGTTAATTTAGAAGTGGAAGTGGAGGAGGAGGCGGAGGAAGTGAAGGGGGGGTTGCAGCCACTAACGCAGGTGGTGGCGGAAACCCTGATGGAAGTAGGGCCCGCAATCCTTGGCATCGGTAGCACCTGTGCCATCCCAGGATACGACTCGCTCCCGGCCTCCACAACATTCACCCAGTGTGCCGTCAGGGAAATGTAGCGTCCCTGGCCAAAAGCACTTGTCCATGTGTCAGTCATTAAGTGGACCTTCCCAATAACTGCATTGGTCAGGGTACGGATGATGTTACGGGACACATGATGTTCTAAGGCTGGGACTGCACACCTTGAAAAATATTGGCAGCTGGGGACAGAGTAACGTGGGGCGGCCACCGCCGTCAGGCTGCGGAAAGCCTCAGTGTCCACAAGCCTAAATGGCAACATTTCCAGGGCCAGCAATTTAGAAAGGTGAGCATTTAGTGCTATGGCATGTCGGTGGGTGGCTGGGTATTTGTGCTTTCGTTCAAAGGCCTGGAGTATAGAAATCTGTACAAAACGCTGGGACACAGAAGCGGATGTGCTAGCTGATGGTGCTTGCGAAGGTCCAGGTGCATGGCTGAAGTTATCTGGGCCTGCGTCTTGGACAGGGGATTGGCCAGCACGTAACACAGGGTAAGAGGAGGCAGTGGTGTGACCCGCAGACACTAATTGTGTACCCAGGCGTTCGGCCCACCTATTAGGGTGCTTTGATGCCATGTGGTGGATCATGCTGGTGGTGGTGAGATTGCTAGTGTTCACGCCTCTGCTCATTTTGATATGGCACAGGTTGCAAATGACAATTCTTTTATCGTCTGCACTTTCCTCAAAAAAGCACCAGACTGAGAAACACGTACCCCTTGACAAGGGAGATTGCGGCAGGGGGGTGCTCCGGGGAACAGTTGCGGGCCTGTTTGGTGTGGCCCGCCTTCTCCCTTTTGCCACCCCACTGCCTCTTCCAGCCTGTTGCGGTGCTGCGGATCCCTCCCCCTCTGTACTGCTGTCCTCGCTCGGCTTGCCACAGATATTTAGGCTGCGCAAATGTAAAATAAAAGATGTAGCAGAGGTTGTGTCACTATCAGAAGCGGCACTAACAATTGCATGCAATTTAGCGCAGGTTGCGCTAATAATATATATTGTAGCCAGATACAACTATAGTCCTTAAAAGGACTTTTGGGTCTCTAACAATTCCACCTAATTTAGCGCAGGTTGCGCTAATAATTATATTGCTGCCATATACAACAATAGTACTTAAAAGGACTTTTGGGTCTCTAACAATTCCACCTAATTTAGCGCAGGTTGCGCTAATAATTATATTGCTGCCATATACAACAATAGTACTTAAAAGGACTTTTGGGTCTCTAACAAGTTTTTTCACTAATATATTTCACTCCCTACACTATCTGTCCCTTCTTCAGCACGCAATATAGCATCCGATGACGCGTTCCGGCCAGCCACTCACCGTAATGCCAGTAACCAACATGGCTACGGCATTACAGTGAGTGCCAGTACCTCCGTGCACGTTTATTGGTTGCGTGGGGAGGAGACTCGAGCATCGCGCTCGAGCATGCTCACCCAACACTAATAAAGACCACTTAAAAATTATTTTTAGCCCAAAATGAGTAAAATGCTATGATTAAAAAATTTGACCCAAATGTGTCCACAGTCTGTAACACTTAAAGAGTCACTGTAGTTTCACACAATTTCATTTAATTTTATAGAGAATTGTGTAACTAGCATATGTCTAAATCTCTTCATTTAGAAAATATGCCTTCATCCTCCTGAAAAAAACTGTAAATTCATGGCAACTAGGGGTCTCACTTCCACTTAATTTGCAGTCCACTGCCTGTTGTCAAGCAAGATCCATCCCTGTTAACTGAGGAAATGGGGGAGTGTCAGAACCAGCTGAGAGTGTAAGCTTGATATAAAAACTGCTTCTACACTGCATCTGAACATCATAGGCGTCCTGCTTTTCTGTTAGTGTGATTTTTTTTGTCGCTCGTTATCAGCTTTCTGAGCTCCCTACAAGAAAACAAACATGGTAGGAAGTAAAGGAAGTAAGATCACTGCATACAGTACTGGGAGAAGAGAGACACCCACTGCTTGTGAGAGAAATGCATATAGCTGTGCAGCTGAAACAGGGAATATTATGGATGAAAGACACTTTACGGAAGCCCAAACATAACTGTTCCTTCACAGTTATAATTGTACAAAAAAACACATCCATTATGCAAACTTAAAAAAAAAAACTCAGGTACATTTTAAAATGCATGTACACCTTTGTAACCATGTTTTATTTTTTCAATGCATCATAGTGTGCATGCTGACCTATGTGTCTCCATGGTTACAGACTACAAACAATTCCTATGTAGTCTTATCCTGCAGTTATACAGTAGACTCTTCTAAACGTCTTCTATAGATCTATGTCCTTGCTAACCTACTAAGGCCTCCTGCACACGTTCCGTTTATGGGCCGTTTTTTTATGTTCCTTATACGGTCTGTATACGGAACCATTCAGTTCAATGGTTCCGCAAAAAAACGGAATGTACTTTCCGTGTTTCCGTTCTGTTGAAAGATAGAACATGTCCTATTATTGCCCGCAAATCATATTCCGTGGCTCCATTCAAGTCAATGGGTCCGCAAAAAAAAGTAATACATACGGAATGTACTCTGTATGTCTTCCGTATCCGTTCTGTTTTTGTGGAACCATCTATTGAAAATGTTATGCCCAGCCCAATTTCTTCTATGTAATTACTGTATACTGTATATGCCATACGGAAAAACGGAATGGAACAACGGAACGGAAACGGAAACACAACAGAAACAAAAAACGGACCAACGGATCCGTAAAAAACGGACTGCAAAACACAGAAAAAAGCCATACGGTCGTGTGCAGGAGGCCTAGGGCAAGGTTTCCATTATTCTGAGTCGGGTTCGTCTGGTGCTGTTGATGTTCATCATGGAAGGCATCCATCACTGCCATTGTGTTCAGCTGCCATTGACAGAACAGAAAGCCAGAAAAGATAAGCAGAGATGTAAACCTAGTGTAAATTACACTGGCATCAAAATTTCCATTTTATATGAGCAATGATGGTTGTGATTGGTCTATTATCATAAGTTATGATCTATTTCACAGATCCTTTTTTTCTATTGACTTATAATGGATCATTATGTCATAGCCAGAACCTTATTTATGATATTTGCGGACTCTATACTGACAGAGAGTGTTCCACAGGATTGGCACATAGCAAATGTGGTGCCAATATTTAAAAAGGGTCCAAAAACAGAGCCCGGGAACTATAGGCCGGTAAGTTTAACATCTGTCGTGGGTAAACTGTTTGAAGGTTTTCTAAGAGATGCGATCTTGGAGTACCTCAATGAAAATAATGCCATATCAGCATGGCTTCATGAAGGATCGGTCATGTCAAACTAATTTAATCAGTTTCTATGAGGAGGTAAGTTCTACGCTTGACAGCGGTGAATCAATGGATGTCGTATATCTGGACTTCTCCAAAGCATTTGACACTGTACCGAATGAAAGGTTAATATATAAAATAAAAATGCTTGGACTGGGAGAAAACGTCTGTATGTGGGTAAGTAACTGGCTCAATGATAGAAAACAGAGGGTGGTTATTAACGGTACAGACTCAGATTGGGTCACTGTCACTAGTGGGGTACCTCAGGGGTCAGTATTGGGCCCTATTCTCTTCAATATATTTATTAATGATCTTGTAGAAGGCTTGCATAGTAAAATATCATTTTTTGCAGATTACACTAAACTGTGTAAAGTAATTAACACAGAAGAGGACAGTATACTGCTACAGAGGGATCTGGATAGATTGGAGGCTTGGGCAGATAAGTGGCAGATGAGGTTTAACACTGACAAATGTAAGGTTATGCACATGGGAAGGAATAATGCAAATCACCCGTACAAACTAAATGGTAAAATACTGGGTAACACTGACATGGAAAAGGACCTAGGAATTCTAGTGAACAGCAAACTAAGCTGCAAAAAACTGTGTCAGGCAGCTGCTACCAAGGCCAATAAGATAATGGGCTGCATCAAAAGGGGCATAGATGCCCGTGATGAGAACATAGTCCTACCACTTTACAAAGCACTGGTCAGACCACACATGGAGTACTGTGTACAGTTCTGGGCTCCTGTAAACAAGGTAGACATAGCAGAGCTGGAGAGAGTTCAGAGAAGGGCAACTAAAGTAATAACTGGAATGGGGCAACTACAGTACCCTGAAAGAATATTAAAATTAGGGTTATTCACTTTAGAAAACTATGCATAAATATATCAGGAGTCAGTAGAGACATCTCTCCCATCATCTATTTATCCCCAGGACTGTGACTGACTGTGACGAGGGGACATCCTCTGCTTCTGGAGGAAAGAAGGTGTGTACACAAACATAGAAGAGGATTCTTTACGGTAAGAGCAGTGAGACTATGGAACTCTCTGCCTGAGGAGGTGGTGATGGTGAGTACAATAAAAGAGTTCAGGAGGGGCCTGGATGTATTTCTGGAGTGTAATGATATTACAGGCTATAGCCACTAGAGAGGGGTCGTTGATCCAGGGAGTTATTCTGATTGTCTGATTGGAGTCGGGAAGGAATTTTTTCCTCCTAAAGTGGGGAAAATTGGATTCTAACTCAAAGTTTTTTTTGCCTTCCTCTGAATCAACTTGCAGGATAACAGGCCGAACTGGATGGACAAATATCTTTTTTCGGCCTTATAAACTATGTTACTAAAGTGTTTTTTTTCTTCTTGTGCTGAATGCAATATTGTAGCATTTTACGTTATTTTGACTGTCAAAAAAACAAGTGAAACAGATCAAAAAGAACTAGCACAAGTGTAAACTGAGCTTACTGTGCCTATGTTAGGGTGGTATAGAGGCTTGACTGCCAATGCCACCTATTTAACTCCTATTGTTACAGTACTTTGGTGTTTACAGCCCGAAAAACAACCAGCGCAATATCATTGCCCTAATCCGATATTAACAACTAATTAAAGAAAATGAGATATATAAATGACTGATAACCTGAAACACAACATTTGATCTCCCTAATTATTTACTTAACTATATTACAGACGTCATCTCTACTTTTTAGCATTTATCACCTTATGGTACTAGGAAAAGAAGCTTCTTGTACTAGTGATACAGCTTCTTAGAAATGCATCTAATAAATCATTAGATGCTGAAGTTCTGCTTACAGTGGCACACAGAAGGTTGGCACATAGTTGGTACCCACTCCCTGCGTCAAGAAGAAACATGCAGCAACCGCAGTCATCTAGCTTTAATAGTGTTCAAGTATTTTATGAATAACTTGTTCTTGTCATGTCATGTGTTTGATGGAACTGATATTTTTCTATATTCTGTGTGGGCAAAACCTGTATATACATTAGAACTGACCTGGTATACATGGCTAAATCCGATATCTGGCACCATAGGGCAGAATTATACATTTCAATGGTCTTCTTTCTAGCTATTAGGTCTCCCCTACTTACAGAGAAGATTGCTTTCCTGAAAAATGAGCATATGGCAAGTTAGCAATTAGCATAATGTATTACCAAATTGTTAGCATTTATTGTCCTCCATGCCTGAGCAGGTCTGTGTTTCTTGTGAAAGACTGGCATTCCCTATACTGTATAACTGGAGCATGGCATCAATGAATTAGTTCGTAAATCAAATATTCTCTGCAGTACTTTTCCAGATGTAGCAATTTTATGATCAATTTGAATATTTAAAGTTCATTAAAGGGGTTGTCTGGTATGGTGTGCAAGTAAAAAAAAATTCTAATAAAAATAACCAATTCACCTACCTAGGTCATCCTAGGTCCTGTAGTGTGTCTCTGTCTCTGCCGCTTCCAGTCCTTACCTTGCCAAAACTGCGATGTGCTAACTCCTGCATGTCACTCTGGAAGTCACTAATAGGCAGCGGAGGTGGGGTCCATTAGGTTTCGTCTAGGCTCCAACATTTTGGATGGCAAGAATAGTGATGAGAGTTCATGTTTTTTTGATTTATTAGATACTAGCAGAAGGACTCGGCTTCGCACGAATATATTTCATCTAGTTCATTTAATGTTTGTGTGTGTCGTTAAAAGATATCTACAGTATCCCCCATAATTGTGACAGCTACAGTACTCCGTCCCCTTAACAGTGACCTCCACAGCCCCCACCCCTTAACACTGACCCTCCCCACAGTGCCCCGCCTCCTCAAAATGGGACCTCCACAGCAGCCCACCCCTTAACTTTGACCTTCACAGCAGCCTGCCCCTTTAACAGTGAATTCCACAGCACCCCACCCCCTTAACACTGACCATAGGTTACAGTCCCCTTAACTGTGACCTCCACCATTCCTGGCCACCTTAACAGAGACCTCCACAGCGACTGCCACTTTAACAGTGACTGCCACAGTACCCTGCTCCCTTAACAGTGACCTCACAGCTGATTCTTTAATAGTGGCCTCCACAGTCCCCTCCTCCCTTAACTGTTACCTCCACAGCACTCCAGTCCCTTAACAGTGTCATCCACAGAGCCCTGCCCCTTTAAAACTGACCTACAGCAGTGAAGAAAAATGGCTGGGTTGTTATGGAAATCTGGTGTAAAACTGTGTGTATGTGGAGACTAAAGGCCTGCGAGCTTCTATTGGCTGATACGGGTCATGTGACCATGTGTATGGCAGTTGGGATATGAGGAGAAAGACCTGTAGGCTTCTATTGTCTAATGTAGGTCATGTTATGGTGCCATATTTGCATTTTTTGGGAATATCTCAGGAACAGTACATGCTAGAGAGCTGAGAGACGGTCTAAAACCTTCACGGACACCTAATGTACCTGTGTGCGGATTCCTTTAGCAGACATACACACATACACTCATCTTTATATATTAGATTTCTCAAGTATTCAATATCATTTGTGCTTAAAGACGTAAAGGCAGATTAACACTGCCCAACTGAGCATGCAAATATCGGGAAGGAACTGCCTGTTCATAAGCGAAGGTAAAGAGCTTCATTTACATGCAGTGATTACCTCCACAATATGAGGATGAGTGATCGATACCACCATCACTCGTTCTGATATAGATTCATTGTTTCTGGGAAGCAGATAGTGCTATTTACACACCAGGATCTGCTGCTCAGAAATGATGATTTAGATGTCTAGATGGAAGATTAATTCACCTTATGATTGCTCATTCATATGAACGTTTGTTCTCGATAATTGTGCCGACAATCAGGCCATGTAAATCCACCATAACTGCCCCCTATAAAATTTACTTGGAAGGTTTACTTGGAATGCTGAGTGGTGTAGTGCGGCCTATATGTCTCTTTATGTGTTACGGTGGTCCTACAGTCCTGATCAAAAGTTTAATCATATTTTACATTGTAGGATCTTAACAAGGTTCCAAGTAGAGCTTCAACATGCAACAAGAAGAAATGAGAGTGAGACAAAACATTTTTTGAGCATTCAATTAATTGAAAATAACGATTAAACTGAAACAGGCTGTTTTCAGCTGATCCAAATTTTAGGACCACATGCCTTTAAAAGGCCAAATCTATGCAAAGATGTGGATTCATTCTCATTTTCTGTCAGGTAGTCACACGTTGTGATGGCAAAGGCAAATAAACTCTCCCTTTTTAAACGTGGTCGGGTTGTTGAACTGCATAAGCAGGGTCTCTCACAGCACGCCATCGCTGCTGAGGTGGGACGCAGTAAGAATTTCTTAAATGATCCTGAGGGTTATGGAACAAAAAAGTCAAGTAGAAGACCCAAAAAAATGTCATCAGCACTGAGCCAGAGGATCCAATTGGCTGTCCGTCAAGACACTGGACTATCCTCGACCCAAATTAAGACCCTTACTGGTGCTGACTGCAGCCCCTTAACCATCAGACGGCATCTGAGACTGAAGAGCTTCAAAAACAAAAAACCCTCTTCAAAGACCTCGTCCTCCTTGAACGCCACAGAACTGCTCATTTGGACTTTGCAAGAGAGCACCAAACATGGGACATTCAAAGGTGGAAGAAAGTTTTATTCTCTGATGAGAATTGTTTTTACCTTGATGGTCCTGATGGTTTCCACCGTTACTGGCATGACAAGCAGATCCCACCTAAGTTGGAGGGGGAGCCATAATGGTCTGGGGTGCTTTTTCCTTCAGTGGAACCATGGAGCTTCAGGAAGTGCAGGGGCGTAAAACGGCCGCTGGCTATGTCCAGATGTTGCAGAGAGCATTCCTCATGACTGAGGGCCCTCGTCTGTGTGGTAACGACTGGGTTTTTCAACAGGACAACGCTACAGTACACAATGCCCGCAGGACAAGGGACTTCTTCCAGGAGAATAACATCACTCTTTTGGCCCATCCTGCGTGTTCCCCTGATCTAAATCCAATTGAGAACCTTTGGGGATGGATGGCAAGGGAAGTTTACAAAAATGGACAACAGTTCCAGACAGTAGATGGCCTTCGTGCGGCCGTCTTCACCACTTGGAGAAATGTTCCCACTCACCTCATGGAAACGCTTGCATCAAGCATGCCAAAACAAATTTTTGAAGTGATAAACAATAACAGCGGAGCTACTCATTACTAAGTTCATGTTTGGAAGTTGGATTTCTGTTTTGGGGGGGTTTCGTTTTTTTTTGGATGTGTGGTCCTAAACTTTTGATCAGCTGAAAAACAGCCTGTTTTCAGTTTATTTGTTGTTTTCTTTAAATTGAATGCTCCAAAAATGTTTTGTCTCACTCCCATTTCTTCTTGTTGCATGTTGAAGCTCTACTCGGAACCTTGTTAAGATCCAGCCATGCTAAATATGATTTTTTTGCCATTTTTCAAGTGGTCTTAAACTTTTGATCAGGACTGTACCTGGATACAGCGGGAGCCCAGGCTTTGGCTCCGTAGCATTAAAAAGGGGAATAATTGAGGGATGAAGGAAAAATAACTTAAGTCCAGTCCTTGTGAAGTTCAATGTCAGCTTTACTTGAATAAACTTTCATCCAAACGATTGGCAGGCTTTGTCTTGGTTCCAGCAGGCTTTGGCATAAACTGGCAGGCAAACTCATTATTTCTGCGTTCTCTCTTTCTCTGCTGTATTGACAGGCTTGCTTAAATACTTTAAATACACTTTCTTTCTTTATGCTGCACTAAACTCTGCTTAAGTCTGGTTCCTGTCCTTTAGGTCTGTTCTGGTATCCTTGGGTGGGGTGCTGTCGACTGTTATTCCCCTCCTGACACGCTGCAAAAAAAACGTATTTTCAGCCAAAGAACAATTTTCCTCTGACTGCTACTTCTTTCAGGTCTTCTCGGATCCAACATGGAGTCTAAACCGGAACAAATTAGAACTGCCACCACTCCTTCTGGTAGCAAGCAGGACTGACCCACTTCTGCCAAAAGGGGGGGAATGGAATGGTGAGTTCCATTCTATCTAAGTTTAGATCTGCCTATTACGCTGCCACCTGCTGGTGAACCAGGCACATTATATGTACTAAACAGTTGCATAACAATCATAGAACTTCACAATGTAGAGCAGTGTTTCCCAACCAGTGTGCCTCCAGCTGTTGCAAAACTACACATCCCAGCATGCCCGCACAGCCAAAGGCCAAAGGCTGTCCGGGCATGCTGGGAGTTGTAGTTTTGCAACAGCTGGAGGCACGCTGGTTGGGGAACACTGATGTAGAGGACCTGGACAGAAATACAAAGATCGCATTAGAGACAGTAACAGGGTGTAGGAATGGTAACACCGTGTTACATTTGACACAAAACATTTTTCAACTTAAGACTCAATGGGGTACATTTTTTTAAACACCAGTCTTAGCGCTGGCCTCTACATAACTTCCTGCGGATCCACCACCGCTGCTAAATGTAAGACAGCTTCAGACCTGTCTTACATTTAGATCATTTTCTGCACCTAAAAAAGGCGTAGAAAATGGTAAATGAGACGGGTCTGCAGGCCTGTCCCCGCCCACGCCATGCCCCCTTTTTAGACCTGGCTCGAGCAGTGAAAAGTTGCAGATTATGGCGCAAAGGACCTTTGTGCTGCCATCTGCCCCAGAAATACACCTAATTTAGGCATGTTTTAGTTTGATAAATGACCCCCATTGTATTTTGAATATTACAATGATTGTGAAGTGGCCACAACATTTGGGATAGTGCGAAGATTGAAAATTCCGTGCAAAATCTCATGCGAGGTGACGTATGAAGTCACCACGCCGGCCAGCGTGATGACATCATCACGGACCGCACCAGATTTCACACGGTGACTTCGAGCTCAAATGGATAAGGTGAGTCTTTTTTTTTTTTTAAAACAAAAAAACCCCAGAGAGCCCTCACTATTATACTCAGTTGCCGCAATCAGCGATGAACGCGATATCTGAGGGGTTCAATGAGGGGGCGGCACAATCGCTTTTCTCAATCATTGTGCCCGCTACTTACAAAGAAATGTTCTTCGTGACAAAGTAATTCATCATAAAGTGAATTTCTTTGTGAAATTCGGCGAAGCAGCCGAATCGAATTTTTCAAAGCTTCTCTCATTTCCAGCTGTAACACCAGACTGCCCATTGAAAAACAGAACCATCCAAACATCACATTCTTATATCTGAACCTGATGATTAGACACAGATGAGTGGCACTACATGGGTGCTACTTATCACCAGGGCTCCCTCGAACCTGTGCGCTCTGGAAAGGGGAGGGTTAAAACAACATACTAATGAGGATTAACAAGACCAATGACAGCTTTACCTACTGCACAGTTTGGAATCCCAGATTGTTTCTTGTAGGAAGTTCCTGATTGACTGATTTGCTCTATTTACTAAGGAATTGTCCAGCCTTGAAGCTGACAACCCACTGAAATCCGTGCTCCTGAACATAAAAAAATCCTACCCACCTTTTCACTGCCTCGTTCCTGATCGCTTCTCCTCAAGATTAGGAAGTGGTTTGTCCCCTGAACAATGCAGCCAATAACAGTCCTCAATGGTAGCAGCAGCTTGAACTCTATGTTGCAGCAGTCAAGCCACTTTGACCCCTGAGACCTGTGATTGGCTGCAGTGGTCATAGGACCAAGCTACTTCCTGGTCCTGCAGGGACCAGAAGTGGCCGGAAATGGAGCAGTGGTGGGAGCATGGACAGCAGCGTAATGTTTTTTTTTATGTTCAGGAGCACAGGTTAGAACTCCAGGGGTTGTTAGCTCCAAGGCTGGATGACCCCTTTGAAGCAGTTTTTATTCAGTGGCTGAAATGTGGTTTATACATTAAAGGGGTATTCCAGTTGTTAACAGTTATCCCCTATTCACAAGAAAGCTATTAAATTAGTGGGGAGTCCTATGACTGAGACCCCCACTATCACTAGAACAGATACCCAGTAACACTCGGGGCATCCCGAGATTAACAGAGTGTCAGGTCGAGCATGGACACTGCCGCTCCATTCATCTCTACGGGAGTTCTGTTCATTTTGGGGCTCCATTCTCGCGATCAAGGGGATACCAGTGGTAGGACCCTCATCGATCTGTTAGTTATCCCCTACCCCAGTGATGGCTAACCCCCGTCACTCCAGCTGTGGTGAAACTATGACTCCCAGCATGCTCCATTCATTTCTGTGGTGTTCTGAGAACAGCCAAGCAAGTGTGCATCTTGGGAGTTGTAGTTTCACCACAGATGGAGTGACGGAGGTTAGCCATCCCAGCCTATCCTTTGGAGGGGGGATGACGTTTAACAATTGAAATACTCCTAATATAATTTAGAATTTATAGCAGGGGATACATTATTCCTTTTGACCTCAGATGCTGCAGAACATCGATTAGGAACACAAGAAGATGTTTTATATATGTCAATGAATGGAGGACAGAAATCGTTCACTCCCAAAAGAGATGGGTGCCCAGGTGTGTATTGTAATGAATAATGTTAAAGTCACATCAAAGTTCTGTGACCTGTATACATAAAGCTTTATCTGCTTTTATATGGTCATGGACCTTCTGGGTGGCTATCCCATATAATGTATTCTGTTTGGATAGTAAAATACAATAAACTACATTTAAATGAAGATACTTCCGAATGCTGTGAAATTGGTTTTAAACATTCATTTAACTCTGCAAGAGACTGTTCAAAAAAATAATAATCATTTTTGTTCAAGTGAGTTTGAGCATTATTAAAAACGCATTAGGGTAATGGGTTCTTTTCTGTAATGGGACTTTTAACTGCAGGTTTCATCACCTGCCTAAGGTGGGCCCATGAACAACAAAGGATAATGACTGCGCTGATGGATCCTGTGCTGTCTTTCTGTGTGGTAGTCATTTTCTACCTGTCAGCGTGCTACTATCTCCTCAAACACAAACCACCTCACATCTTGTGTTGGTTTTGATGAAAGAGACTATTATCAGCCTCAGAAGGGATACTTTTGACTATTTTGTTTCACAGCTGCTATACACAGAGGGCACGATAGGACGGGGCATTTTATTCTCATTCAGCTGACCAGTTATAAAGTTCCCATAGTACAATATTGATGAGCTCAGGATAGGTCTTCAGTATCCGAGTGCGCAGGGTCTGACTCCAGGCACCCCCACCACTCAGATGCTTGAAGAGTGTCCCAGTGAGGACTACAACCTCCTCACAGCGTACCAAGAACAGCACCATACATTGTATACTGGCTGTGCTTGGTATTTCAGCCCAGTCCCATTCACTTGAATGGAACTGAGCAGCACATAGTCCATGTTTCTGATGAACATGACATCACTGTCCTATCAGGAGGACACAGAGCTCATCTGAGCTGATCATGGGGGTGTCAGGAGTTGGACCATGCACAGATCAGATATTGATGACCTATTCTGAGGTTAGGTCATCAATATCATAATCCTGGAAAGCCCTTTCAAAGTTATTCTCTTCCTGGACACACACATATATATATACACTGAACAAAAATATAAATGCAACACTTTTGGTTTTGCTCCCATTTTGCATGAGCTGAACTCAATGATCTGAAACATTTTCTACATACACAAAAGACCCATTACTCTCAAATATTGTTCACAAATCTGTCTAAATCTGTGTTAGTGAGCACTTCTCCTTTGCCGAGATAATCCATCTCACCTCACAGGTGTGGCATATCAAGGTGCTGATTACACTGCATGAATATTGCACAGGTGTGCCTTAGACTGCCCACAATAAAAGACCACTCTGAAATGTGCAGTTTGATCACACAGCACAATGCCACAGATGTTGCAACGTTTGAGGGAGCGTGCAATTGGCATGTTGACTGCAGGAATGTCTACCAGAGCTGTTGCCCGTGCAATGAATCTTCATTTCTCTACCATAAGCCATCTCCAAAGGCGTTTCAGAGAATTTGGCAGTACATCCAACCGGCTTGACAACCGCAGACCACGTGTAACCACACCAGCCCCAGGACCTCCACATCCAGCATGTTCACCTCCATGATCGTCAGAGACCAGCCACCCGGACAGCTGCAGCAACAATCGGTTTGCATAACCAAAGAATTTCTGCACAAACTGTCAGAAACCGTCTCAGGGAAGCTCATCTGCATACTCGTCCTCATCGGGAACTGGAACTGACTGCAGTTCGTCGTCGTAACCGACTTGAGTGGACAAATGCTCACATTTGATGGCGTCTGGCATGTTGGAGAGGCGTTCTGTTCACAGATGAGTCCCGGTTTTCACTGTTCAGGGCAGATGGCAGACAGCGTGTGTGGCGTCGTGTGGGTGAGCGATTTGCTGACGTCAATGTTGTGGATCAAGTGGCCCATAGTGGCGGTGGGGTTATGGTTTGGGCAGGCCTATGTTCCAGTTCCTGCCAATATTCTGCAACTTCGCCCAACTATTAAAGAGGAGTGGACCAACATTCCACAGGCCACAATCAACAACCTGATCAACTCTATGCGACAGAGATGTGTTGCACTGCGTTAGGCAAATGGTGGCCACACCAGATACTGACTGGTTTTCTGACCCCCTCCCCCCCAGTAAGGCAAAACTGTGAACATTTCAGAATGGCCTTTTATTGTGGGCAGTTTAAGGCACACCTGTGCAATATTCATGCTGTCTAATCAGCACCTTGATATGCCACACCTGTGAGGTGGAATGGATTATCTCGGCAAAGGAGAAGTGCTCACTAAGACAGATTTAGACAGATTTGTGAACAATATTTGAGAGTAATGGGTCTTTTGGGTATGTAGAAAATGTTTCAGATCTTTAAGTTCAGCTCATGCAAAATGGGAGCAAAACCGAAAGTGTTGCGTTTATATTTTAGTTCAGTGTATATATATATATATATATATATATATATATATACACATATGTGTTAAAAAAGTTGAAGAGCAGCACACAAATCAAAGCTGGTGCAATTCCTTGAAGCAGACCACGGACCCGGTCCTGTTAGATATATGCAAAAAAGGCCAAGGCAGCACTCAAATATCGGTCAAAAAAAGGGTATTTTATTCACCCATGTGGTAACAGCAACGTTTCAGCTCACTCCATGCAGCCTTTGTCAAGCCGGCTTGACAAAGGCTCCATGGAGTAGGCTGAAACGTTGCTGTTACCACATGGGTGAATAAAATACCCTTTTTTTGATGGATATTTGAGTGCTGCCTTGGCATTTTTTGCATATATACACACATATATATATATATATATATATATATATACAGTGGATATAAAAAGTCTACACACCCCTGTTAAAATGTCAGGTTTCTGTGATGTAAAAAAATTAGACAAAGATTAATTATTTCAGAATTTTTTCCACCTTTAATGTGACCTATAAACTGTACAACTCAACAAGAATCAGCATACACCTGCCATCATTTAAAGTGCCTCTGATTAACCCCAAATAAAGTTCAGCTGCTCTAGTTGGTCTTTCCTGAAATTTTCTTAGTCGCATCCCACAGCAAAAGCCATGGTCCACAGAGAGCTTCCAAAGCATCAGAGGGATCTCATTGTTAAAAGGTATCAGTCAGGAGAAGGGTACAAAAGAATTTCCAAGGCATTAGATATACGATGGAACACAGTGAAGACAGTCATCATCAAGTGGAGAAAATATGGCACAACAGTGACTACCAAGAACTGGACGTCCCTCCAAAATTGATGAAAATACGAGAAGAAAACTGGTCTGGGAGGCTACCAAGAGGCCTACCGTAATATTAAAGGAGCGGCAGGAATATCTGGCAAGTACTGGCTGTGTGGTACATGTGACAACAATCTCCCATATTCTTCATATGTCTGGGTTATGGGGTAGAGTGACAAGATGAAAGCCTTTTCTTACGAAGAAAAACATCCAAGCCAGGCTACATTTTGCAAAAACACATCTGAATTCTCCTAAAAGTATGTGGGAAAAGGTGTTATGGTCTGATGAAACCAAGGTTGAACTTGTTGGTCATAATTCCAAAAGATATGTTTGGCGCAAAAAAAACACTGCACGTCACCAAAAGAACACCATACCCACAGTGAAGCATGGTGGTGGCAGCATCATGCCAAGGGGCTGTTTTTCTTCAGCTGGAACTGGGACCTTAGTTAAGCTAGAGGGAATTATGAAAAGTTCCAAATACCGGTCAATATTGGCAGAAAACCTTCAGGCTTCTGCTAGAAAGCTGAACATGAAGAGGAACTTCATCTTTCAGCATGACAATGACCCAAAGCATACATCCAACTCAACAAAGGAATGGCTTCACCAGAAGAAGATTAAAGTTTTGGAATGGCCCAGCCAGAGCCCAGACCTGAATCCGATTGGAAATCTGTGGGGTGATCTGAAGAGCGCTGTGCACAGGAGATGCCCTCACAATCTGACAGATTTGGAGTGTTTTTGCAAAGAAGAGGGGGCAAATCTTGCCAAGTCAAAAGCCATACTGATAGACTCGTACCCAAAAAGACTGAGTGCTGTAATAAAATCAAAAGGTGCTTCAACAAAGTATTAGTTTAACCCCTTAGGGACGCATGACGTATCCGGTACAGTATGTTTCCCGAGTCCTTAAGGACCCATGACGTACTGCTACGTCATGGGTTTAAACCGCGATTGCGGCGCGGCGGGGGTTAATCAGAACAGGATGCCCGCTGAAATCATTCAGCGGGCATCCTGTCACAATGCCGGGGGGGGTCATGTGACCCCCCCGTATCGGCGATCGCCGCAAACCGCAGGTCAATTCAGACCTGCGGTTTGCAGCTTTACCTGCGGTTGCGGCGGCTGTGCGTCGGTGCCATCGGGTCCCCAGGCAGCTGTGGGGGGGACCCGATGGCATGGAAGGCAGAGTGATGCCTAAGGAAGGCATCGCGCTGCCTTCCGGTGAAAAGCCTGTGAGATCCAGCCCCCTGGATCTCACAGGCCCCGGAAGCTGTATGAGTAATACACACAGTATTACTCATACAGCCAATGCATTCCAATACAGAAGTATTAAAATGCATTGTAAAGGAATATACCCCCCAAGGTTCAAGTCCCAATGTGGGACAAAAAATAAAGTGAAAAAAATAAATAAACAAAAACGTAATTTTCCCCAAATAAAGTAAAAAAAAATTGGTAAAAAATAGAGGGGGAAAAAAGTATACATATTAGGTATCGCCGGGTCCGTATCGACTGGCTCTATAAAAAGATCACATGACCTAACCACTCAGATGAACACCGTAAAAAATAAAAAATAAAAACTGTGCTAAATAAACCATTTTTTGTCACCTTACATCACAAAAAGTGTAATAGCAAGCGATCAAAAAGTCATATGCACCCCAAAATAGTGCCAATCAAACCGACATCTCATCATGCAAAAAATGAGACGCTACCTAAGATAATCGCCCAAAAACTGAAAAAACTATGGCTCTCAGAATATGGAGACACTAAAACATGATTTTTTTTTTTGTTTAAAAAATTATATTATTGTGTAAAACTTACATAAATAAAAAAAAGTATACATATTAGGTATCGCCGCATACGTGACAACCTAGTCTATAAAAATATCACATGATCTAACCTGTCAGATAAATGTTGTAAATAACAAAAAATAAAAACGGTGCCAAAACAGCTATTTCTTGTTATCTTGCCTCACAAAAAAATGTAATTTAGAGCAACCAAAAATCATATGTACCCTAAACTAGTACCAACAATACTGCCACCCTATGCCGTAGTTTCTAAAATGGGGCCACTTTTTTGGAGTTTCTACTCTAGGGGTGCATCAGGGGGGCTTCAAATGGGACATGGTGTCAAAAAAAACAGTCCAGCAAAATCTGCCTTCCAAAAACCGTATGGCATTCCTTTCCTTCTGCGCCCTGCCATGTGCCCGTACAGCTGTTTACGACCACATATGGGGTGTTTCTGTAAACTACAGAATCAGGGGCATAAATATTGAGTTTTGTTTGGCTGTTAACCCTTGCTTTGTTACTGGGAAAAATTGATTAAAATGGAAAATTTTCCAAAAAATAGAAATTCTGAAATTTCATCTCCATTTGCCAATAACTCTTGTGGAACACCTAAAGGGTTAACAACATTTGTAAAATCTGTTTTAAATACCTTGAGGGGTGTAGTTTCTTAGATGGGGTTACTTTTATGGAGTTTCTGCTCTAGGGTTGGATCAGGGGGGCTTTAAATGGAACATGGTGGCAAAAAAAACAGTCCAGCAAAACCTGCCTTCCAAAAACCGTATGGCATTCCTTTCCTTCTGCGCCCTGCCGTGTGCCCGTACAGCGGTTTACGGCCACATATGGGGTGTTTCTGTAAACTACAGAATCAGGGCCATAAATATTGAGTTTGGTTTGGCTGTTAACCCTTGCTTTGTAACTGGAAAAAAATTAATAAAATGGAAAATCTGCCCAAAAAGTGAAATTTTGAAATTGTATCTCTATTTTCCATTAATTCTTGTGGAACACCTAAATTGTTAACGACGTTTGTAAAATCAGTTTTGAATACCTTGAGGGGTGTAGTTTCTTAAATGGGGTCACTTTTATCGAGTTTCTACTCTAGGGGTGCATCAGAGACCTTCAAATGGGACATGAGTGTCAAAAAAAACAGTCCAGCAAAACCTGCCTTCCAAAAACCGTATGGCATTCCTTTCCTTCTGCGCTCTGCCGTGTGCCCGTACAGCTGTTTACGACCATATATGGGGTGTTTCTGTAAACTACAGAATCAGGGCCATAAATATTGAGTTTGGTTTGGCTGTTAACCCTTGCTTTGTAACTGGAAAA
The DNA here is from genome assembly GCF_905171765.1 of Bufo bufo. Taxonomy (NCBI): domain Eukaryota; kingdom Metazoa; phylum Chordata; class Amphibia; order Anura; family Bufonidae; genus Bufo; species Bufo bufo. The sequence continues at coordinate 180,875,069 of NC_053397.1, forward strand.
AAATTATTAACCACCTCCGGACCGCCTAACGCAGGATCGCGTTCCGGAGGTGGCAGCCCTGCGCAGAGTCACGCATATATGCGTCATCTCGCGATGGCCGAGATTTCCTGTGAACGCGCGCACACAGGCGCGCGCGCTCACAGGAACGGAAGGTAAGAGAGTTGATCTCCAGCCTGCCAGCGGCGATCGTTCGCTGGCAGGCTGGAGATGTGTTTTTTTTAACCCCTAACAGGTATATTAGACGCTGTTTTGATAACAGCGTCTAATATACCTGCTACCTGGTCCTCTGGTGGTCCCATTTGTTTGGATCGACCACCAGAGGACACAGGTAGCTCAGTAAAGTCCCACCAAGCACCACTACACTACACTACACCCCCCCCGTCACTTATTAACCCCTTATTAGCCCCTGATCACCCCATATAGACTCCCTGATCACCCCCCTGTCATTGATCACCCCCCTGTCATTGATTACCCCCCTGTAAAGCTCCATTCAGATGTCCGCATGATTTTTACGGATCCACTGATAGATGGATCGGATCCGCAAAACGCATCCGGACGTCTGAATAAAGCCTTACAGGGGCGTGATCAATGACTGTGGTTATCACCCCATATAGACTCCCTGATCACCCCCCCTGTCATTGATTACACCCCTGTCATTGATCAACCCCCTGTAAAGCTCCATTCAGACGTCCGCATGATTTTTACGGATGCACTGATAGATGGATCCGATCCGCAAAACGCATCCGGACGTCTGAATGAAGCCTTACAGGGGCATGATCAATGACTGTGGTGATCACCCCATATAGACTCCCTGATCACCCCCCTGTAAAGCTCCATTCAGATGTCCGCATGATTTTTACGGATGCACTGATAGATGGATCCGATCCGCAAAACGCATCCGGACGTCTGAATGAAGCCTTACAGGGGCATGATCAATGACTGTGGTGATCACCCCATATAGACTCCCTGATCACCCCCCTGTCATTGATCACCCCCCTGTAAAGCTCCATTCAGATGTCCGCATGATTTTTACGGATGCACTGATAGATGGATCCGATCCGCAAAACGCATCCGGACGTCTGAATGAAGCCTTACAGGGGCATGATCAATGACTGTGGTGATCACCCCATATAGACTCCCTGATCACCCCCCTGTAAAGCTCCATTCAGATGTCCGCATGATTTTTACGGATGCACTGATAGATGGATCCGATCCGCAAAACGCATCCGGACGTCTGAATGAAGCCTTACAGGGGCATGATCAATGACTGTGGTGATCACCCCATATAGACTCCCTGATCACCCCCCTGTAAAGCTCCATTCAGATGTCCGCATGATTTTTACGGATGCACTGATAGATGGATCGGATCCGCAAAACGCATCCGGACGTCTGAATGAAGCCTTACAGGGGAGTGATCAATGACTGTGGTGATCACCCCATATAGACTCCCTGATCACCCCCCTGTCATTGATTACCCCCCTGTAAAGCTCCATTCAGATGTCCGCATGATTTTTACGGATGCACTGATAGATGGATCGGATCCGCAAAACGCATCCGGACGTCTGAATGAAGCCTTACAGGGGCGTGATCAATGACTGTGGTGATCACCCCATATAGACTCCCTGATCACCCCCCTGTCATTGATTACCCCCCTCTCATTGATCACCCCCCTGTAAAGCTCCATTCAGACGTCCGCATGATTTTTACGGATCCACTGATAGATGGATCGGATCCGCAAAACGCATCCGGACGTCTGAATGAAGCCTTACAGGGGCGTGATCAATGACTGTGGTGATCACCCCATATAGACTCCCTGATCACCCCCCCTGTCATTGATCAACCCCCCTGTCATTGATCAACCCCCCTGTCATTGATCAACCCCCCTGTCATTGATCACCCCCCCTGTCATTGATCACCCCTCTGTAAGGCTCCATTCAGATATTTTTTTGGCCCAAGTTAGCAGAATTTTTTTTTTTTTTTACAAAGTCTCATATTCCACTAACTTGTGTCAAAAAATAAAATCTCACATGAACTCACCATACCCCTCACGGAATCCAAATGCGTAAAATTTTTTAGACATTTATATTCCAGACTTCTTCTCACGCTTTAGGGCCCCTAGAATGCCAGGGCAGTATAAATACCCCACATGTGACCCCATTTCGGAAAGAAGACACCCCCAGGTATTCCGTGAGGGGCATATTGAGTCCATGAAAGATTGAAATTTTTGTCCCAAGTTAGCGGAACGGGAGACTTTGTGAGAAAAAAATTAAAAATATCAATTTCCGCTAACTTGTGCCAAAAAAAAAAAATTTCTATGAACTCGCCATGCCCCTCATTGAATACCTTGGGGTGTCTTCTTTCCAAAATGGGGTCACATGTGGGGTATTTATACTGCCCTGGCATTCTAGGGGCCCCAAAGCGTGAGAAGAAGTCTGGTATCCAAATGTCTAAAAATGCCCTCCTAAAAGGAATTTGGGCACCTTTGCGCATCTAGGCTGAAAAAAAGTGTCACACATCTGGTATCGCCGTACTCAGGAGAAGTTGGGGAATGTGTTTTGGGGTGTCATTTTACATATACCCATGCTGGGTGAGAGAAATATCTTGGTCAAATGCCAACTTTGTATAAAAAAATGGGAAAAGTTGTCTTTTGCCAAGATATTTCTCTCACCCAGCATGGGTATATGTAAAATGACACCCCAAAACACATTCCCCAACTTCTCCCGATTACGGAGATACCAGATGTGTGACACTTTTTTGCAGCCTAGGTGGGCAAAGGGGCCCATATTCCAAAGAGCACCTTTAGGATTTCACAGGTCATTTACCTACTTACCACACATTAGGGCCCCTGGAAAATGCCAGGGCAGTATAACTACCCCACAAGTGACCCCATTTTGGAAAGAAGACACCCCAAGGTATTCCGTGAGGGGCATGGCGAGTTCCTAGAATTTTTTATTTTTTGTCACAAGTTAGTGGAAAATGCTTATTTTTTTTTTTATTTTTTTTTCATACAAAGTCTCATATTCCACTAACTTGTGACAAAAAATAAAAAGTTCCATGAACTCACTATGCCCATCAGCGAATACCTTGGGGTCTCTTCTTTCCAAAATGGGGTCACTTGTGGGGTAGTTATACTGCCCTGGCATTCTAGGGGCCCAAATGTGTGGTAAGGAGTTTGAAATCAAATTCTGTAAAAAATGACCTGTGAAATCCGAAAGGTGCTCTTTTGAATATGGGCCCCTTTGCCCACCTAGGCTGCAAAAAAGTGTCACACATCTGGTATCTCCGTAATCGGGAGAAGTTGGGGAATGTGTTTTGGGGTGTCATTTTACATATACCCATGCTGGGTGAGAGAAATATCTTGGCAAAAGACAACTTTTCCCATTTTTTTATACAAAGTTGGCATTTGACCAAGATATTTATCTCACCCAGCATGGGTATATGTAAAAAGACACCCCAAAACACATTCCTCAACTTCTCCTGAATACAGAGATACCAGATGTGTGACACTTTTTTGCAGCCTAGGTGGGCAAAGGGGCCCACATTCCAAAGAGCACCTTTCGGATTTCACAGGTCATTTACCTACTTACCACACATTTGGGCCCCTAGAATGCCAGGGCAGTATAACTACCCCACAAGTGACCCCATTTTGGAAAGAAGAGACCCCAAGGTATTCGCTGATGGGCATAGTGAGTTCATGGAAGTTTTTATTTTTTGTCACAAGTTTGTGGAATATGAGACTTTGTATGAAAAAAAAAATTAAAAAAAAAATCATCATTTTCCACTAACTTGTGACAAAAAATAAAAAATTCTAGGAACTCGCCATGCCCCTCACGGAATACCTTGGGGTGTCTTCTTTCCAAAATGGGGTCACTTGTGGGGTAGTTATACTGCCCTGGTATTCTAGGGGCCCAAATGTGTGGTAAGGAGTTTGAAATCAAATTCAGGAAAAAATGAGGAGTGAAATCCGAAAGGTGCTCTTTGGAATATGGGCCCCTTTGCCCACCTAGGCTGCAAAAAAGTGTCACACATCTGGTATCCCCGTACTCAGGAGAAGTTTAGGAATGTGTTTTGGGGTGTCTTTTTACATATACCCATGCTGGGTGAGATAAATATCTTGGTCAAATGACAACTTTGTATAAAAAAATGGGAAAAGTTGTCTTTTGCCAAGATATTTCTCTCACCCAGCATGGGTATATATAAAATGACACCCCAAAACACATTCCCCACCTTCTCCTGAGTACGGAGATACCAGATGTGTGACACTTTTTTGCAGCCTAGGTGGGCAAAGGGGCCCATATTCCAAAGAGCACCTTTCGGATTTCACAGGTCATTTTTTACAGAATTTGATTTCAAACTCCTTACCACACATTTGGGCCCCTAGAATGCCAGGGCAGTATAACTACCCCACAAGTGACCCCATTTTGGAAAGAAGAGACCCCAAGGTATTCGCTGATGGGCATAGTGAGTTCATAGAACTTTTTATTTTTTGTCACAAGTTAGTGGAATATGAGACTTTGTAAGAAAAAAAAAAAATAAAATCATCATTTTCCACTAACTTGTGACAAAAAATAAAAAGTTCTATGAACTCACTATGCCCATCAGCGAATACCTTAGGGTGTGTACTTTCAGAAATGGGGTCATTTGTGGGGTGTTTGTACTGTCTGGGCATTGTAGAACCTCAGGAAACATGACAGGTGCTCAGAAAGTCAGAGCTGCTTCAAAAAGCGGAAATTCACATTTTTGTACCATAGTTTGTAAACGCTATAACTTTTACCCAAACCATTTTTTTTTTACCCAAACATTTTTTTTTTATCAAAGACATGTAGAACTATAAATTTAGAGCAAAATTTCTATATGGATGTCGTTTTTTTTTGCAAAATTTTACAACTGAAAGTGAAAAATGTAATTTTTTTGCAAAAAAATCGTTAAATTTCGATTAATAACAAAAAAAGTAAAAATGTCAGCAGCAATGAAATACCACCAAATGAAAGCTCTATTAGTGAGAAGAAAAGGAGGTAAAATTCATTTGGGTGGTAAGTTGCATGACCGAGCAATAGACGGTGAAAGTAGTGTAGGTCAGAAGTGTAAAAAGTGGCCTGGTCTTTCAGGGTGTTTAAGCACTGGGGGCTGAAGTGGTTAAAATGGAAAATCTGCCAGAAAAGTGAAATTTTGAAATTGTATCTCTATTTTCCATTAATTCGTGTGGAACACCTAAAGGGTTAACGACGTTTGTAAAATCTGTTTTGAATACCTTGAGGGGGGTAGTTTATAGAATGGGGTCATTTTTGGGTGGTTTCTATTATGTAAGCCTCGCAAAGTGATTTCAGACCTGAACTGGTCCCTAAAAATTTGGTTTTTGAAAATTTCAGAAAAATTTCAAGATTTGCATCTAAATTTCTAAGCCTTGTAACATCCCCAAAAAATAAAATATCATTCCCAAAACTATTTTTGGAGGTATTACTATGTATTATAGAAGTAGAGAAATTTAAACTTGGAAATTTGCAATTTTTTTCCGATTTTTTGGGACATTTTTGTATTTTTTTATTACTAAAAATGAATTTTTTTTACTTCATTTTACCAGTGTCATGAAGTACAATATGTGACGAAAAAATAATCTCAGAATGGCCTGGATAAGTCAAAGCGTTTTAAAGTTATCAGCACTTAAAGTGACAGCCTTATTTCACCTTAAGGACCAGGCCATTTTTTGCAAATCTGACGAGTGTCACTTTAAGTGGTGATAACTTTAAAATGCGTTGACTTATCCAGGCCATTCTGAGATAGTTTTTTCGTCACATATTGTACTTCATGACACTGGTAAAATGAAGTAAAAAATAAATATAATTCTTTATAAAAAAAATACCAAATTTACCAAAAATTTGGAAAAAATTGCAAATTTCCAAGTTTCAATTTCTCTACTTCTATATTACATAGTAATACCCACAAAAATAGTTAATACTTTACATTCCCCATATGTCTACTTCATGTTTGGATCATTTTGGGAAAGATATTTCATTTTTTGGGAATGTTACAAGGCTTAGAAGTTTAGAAGCAAATCTTGAAATTTTTCAGAAAGTTTCAAAAACCCAAATTTTAGGGACCAGTTCAGGCTTACATAATAGATAAAAACTGATTTTACAAACGTCGTTAACCCTTTAGGTGTTCTACAAGAATTAATGGAAAATAGAGATACAATTTCAAAATTTCACTTTTTTGGCAGATTTTCCATTTTAATAATTTTTTTCCAGTTACAAAGCAAGGGTTAACAGCCAAACCAAACTCAATATTTATGGCCCTGATTCTGTAGTTTACAGAAACACCCCATATGTGGTCGTAAACCGCTGTACGGGCACACGGCAGGGCACAGAAGGAAAGGAATGCCATACGGTTTTTGGAAGGCAGGTTTTGCTGGACTTGTTTTGTTCACACCATGTCCCATTTGAAGCCCCCCTGATGCACCCCTAGAGTAGAAACTCCATAAAAGTGACCCCATCGAAGAAACTACACCCCTCAAGGTATTCAATACTGATTTTACAAACATAGTTAACCCTTTAGGTGTTCCACAAGAATTAATGGAAAATAGAGATACATTTTCAAAATTTCACTTTTTTGGCAGATTTTCCATATTAATAATTTTTTTCCAGTTACAAATCAAGGGTTAACAGCCAAACCAAACTCAATATTTATGGCCCTGATTCTGTAGTTTACAGAAACACCCCAATTGTGGTCATAAACCGCTGTACGGGCACACGGCATGGCGCAGAAGGAAAGGAATGCCATACGGTTTTTGGTTTTGCTGCACTGTTTTTTTTGACACCATGTTCCATTTGAAGCCTCCCTGATGCAACCCTAGAGTAGAAACTCCATAAAAGTGACCCCATCTAAGAAACTGCACCCCTCAAGGTATTCAAAACTGATTTTGCAAACGTCGCTATCCCTTTAGGTGTTCCACAAAAATGAATGGAAAATAGAGATTCAATTTCAAAATGTCACTTTTTTGGCGGTTTTTCCATTTTAATATTTTTTTTCCCGTTACAAAGCAAGGGTTAACAGCCAAACCAAGCTCAATATTTATGGCCCTGATTCTGTAGTTTACAGAAACACCCTATATGTGGTCGTAAACCGCTGTACGGGCACACAGCAGGGTGCAGAAGGAAAGGAACGCCATACGGTTTTTGGAAGGCAGATTTTGCTTGACTGTTTTTTTTGCCACCATGTCCCATTTGAAGCCCCCCTGATGCACCCCTAGAGTAGAAACTCCATAAATTGACCCCATTTTAGAAACTACACCTCTCAAGGTATTCAAAACTGATTTTACAAACGTCGTTAACCCTTTAGGTGTCCCACAAGAGTTATTGGCAAATGGAGATGAAATTTCAGAATTTTAATTTTTGGGCAAATTTTCCATTTTAATCCATTTTTCCCAGTAACAAAGCAAGGGTTAACAGCCAAACCAAACTCAATATTTATGGCCCTGATTCTGTAGTTTACAGAAACACCCCATATGTAGTCGTAAACCTCTGTATGGGCACACGGCAGGGCGCAGAAGGAAAGGAATGCCATACGGTTTTTGGAAGGCAGGTTTTGCTGGACTGTTTTTTTTGACACCATGTCCCATTTGAAGCCCCCCTGATGCAACCCTAGAGTAGAAACTCCATAAAAGTGACCCCATCTAAGAAACTACACCCCTCAAGGGATTCAAAACAGATTTTACAAACGTTGTTAACCCTTTAGGTGATCCACAAGAGTTATTGGCAAATGGAGATGAAATTTCAGAATTTCAATTTTTTGGCAAATTTTCCATTTTAATCCATTTTTTCCAGTAACAAAGCAAGGGTTAACAGCCAAACAAAACTCAAAATGTATGACCCTGATTCTGTAGTTTACAGAAACACCCTATATGTGGTCGTAAACTGCTGTATAGGCACATGGCAGGGCGCAGAAGGAAAGGAATGCCATACGGTTTTTAGAAGGCAGATTTTGCTGGACTGTTTTTTTTACACCATGTCCCATTTGAAGCCCCCCTGATGCACCCCTAGAGTAGAAACTCCAAAAAAGTGACCCCATTTTGGAAACTACGGGATGGGGTGGAAGTTTTGTTGGTACTAGTTTAGGGTACATATGATTTTTGGTTGCTCTATATTTCACTTTTTGTGAGGCAAGGTAACGTTTTTATTTTTTGTTATTTACAATATTCATCTGACAGGTTAGATCATGTGGTATTTTTATAGACCAGGTTGTCACGGACGCGGCGATACCTAATATATATACTTTTTTTTTATTTATGTAAGTTTTACACAATGATTTCATTTTTGAAGCAAAAAAAATCATGTTTTAGTGTTTCCATAGTCTGAGATCCATAATTTTTTCAGTTTTTAGGCGATTACCTTGGGTAGGGTATGATTTTTGCGGGATGAGATGATCGTTTTATTGGCACTATTTTGGGGTGCATGTGACTTGTTTATTTAGCACAGTTTTTATTTTACATTTTTTACAGTGTTCATCTGAAGGGTTAGGTCATGTGATATTTTTATAGAGCCGGTCGATATGGGCGCGGCGATACCTAATATGTATACTTTTTTTTAAATTTATATACATTTTACACAATAATATCATTTTTGAAACAAAAAAAATCATGTTTTAGTGTCTCCATATTCTGAGAGCCATAGTTTTTTCAGTTTTTGGGCAATTATCTCAGGTAGGGTCTCATTTTTTGAGGGATGAGATGACGGTATGATTGGCACTATTTTGGGGTGCATATGACTTTTTGATCGCTTGCTATTACACTTTTTGTGATGGAAGGTGACAAAAAATTGTTTATTTAGCACAGTTTTTATTTTTTATTTTTTTACGGTGTTCATCTGAAGGGTTAGGTCATGTGATATGTTTATAGAGCCAGTCGATACGGATGCGGCGATACCTAATATGTATACTTTTTTACACAATAACAGCTTTTTTAAACAAACAAATGATGTTTTAGTGTCTCCATATTCTGAGCCATAGTTTTTTTATTTTTTGAGCGATTGTCTCAGGTATGGGCTCATTTTTTGCGGGATGAGGTGACGGTTAGATTGGTACTTTTCTGGTGGGCAAACGCCTTTTTTATCGCTTGCTGTTGTACTTTTTGTGATGTAAGGTGACAAAAAAATGGTTTATTTAGCACAGTTTTTATTTTTTACGGTGTTCATCTGATGGGTTAGATCGTGTGATATGTTTATAGAGCCGGTCAATATGGACGCGGCAATACCTAATATGTATACTTTTTTTTTTCCTTACTTTTTACCAATTTTTTGGGGGAAATGACGTTTTTGATTATTTTTACTTGAAACTTTTAATTTTTGTGGGGAAAACTTAATTTTTTCAACTTTTTTTTCACTTTATTTTTTGTCCCGCTTTGGGACTTGAACTTTTGGGGGTCTAATCTTTTACAATGCATTCCGGCGGTGATCAGAATTACACAGAGCGTACAGGTACGCCCTGTGTCCTCAAGTACCAGGACATAAGGGAGTACCTGTAGTACCTGTGTCCTGAAGAGGTTAAAGGTGGAAAAAGTTTTGAAATGATTTATCTTTGTCTCATTTTTTTACATCACAGAAACCTGACATTTTAACAGGAATGTGTAGACTTTTTATATCTACTGTATACATACATACATATATATATATATATATATTGATTCTACCATTTCTACAATAGATAGACAGACAGACAAGAAATCATGTGACTCAATAGAATAACAAGAATGATGCTCAGATCCATCTCCATCAGTTTTGTTGAAGTGAACAGAGTGGTGCTCCATTAAGAGCTCGTTCACGCAGAGCCTTCAATAGACATGTGAACAAGATTCACATCAACCAACAAGCAAGCCTATTTGAAGTAATTGGTCACAAGACACACCAATGGCATCTGGCACTGGCCTGCTTACTGTATGATTGGATGGATCATGGATATGATGTTATATGCATATAGGTTTCATCTGTATCAACTTTGGCGTTATCATGTTTTAATATGGTATTCTAATAAAGATGATATTTTTAACATGTCATTTTTGGTCTACTACCTTCCTTTTTGGTTTGTGACATGTGAAGAAGACCTTAGTGGTGCTGTACCTGCAATTATTCAATTATTATACACCTCTATGTGTGTTGCATTCGGTTGGAACATTTCTGACTGTCATTTTTAGGCACTTACTTCTTTTGCTTATCAGCCACTGTCCTAAATACTTACGCCTCTGGGCTCCATAAATACCAGGGGTGTGTTCATCTGCTCAGCTATCATGTTGAGACCTTGAGGGAGATTAGCCCTTCTGAAATGTACCTTTAACTAAGGAAGTATCTCTGTATTCCCATATTGATTGTGTGTAGACCGGAAGAAATCAGACTCCAGTAGCTGCAAGGGATTTGTGTTCACATGAGTCCTTTTTCAGAAGTAAGATGAAATGTTATATATGTGTAGAGAAGAGAACATCCCTGACATCGGATCATCTTTCAGTTCATATAATTATGAAGTAGTAATCCAGCATCGGAATGAAAATCTTGACCTTTATTTCATTATGTTTAAATGGAATAGTCTGCATACCCATTTCGGATGATACACACCTTTGCTCATAGCTATTACATACTAAGCTAATTGCATTAGTATGTTGCTAATTGCATGTAACAATTGTATCACGTGTTGCAAACAACTACTGCCATTTGGTAAGGCATATGGAGCTCTGTCTGGTAGGAAGTCTTCTCTAAATCCCAAGAATCTGTCAAGAATAATAACCTAGTTGGACAATCAATTTAAGTTATAAAACACTGAATCCGTGACTATATTATAACTCCTGATGTGGCAAAGCGCACTAGAACATACATCAACTCCGACTATTGAATACAATGAACATGAATCATAAATATCACATAGAAAATGGCTTCTCAATAATGGAGCATTTGTATGTGCCGCACATATCATCTGTCAATAATAAAACATTAAATCAGTTCTTACATTAAGTCCATGTGGTGACCGAGTACCTGGCTGAAAAATCCAAAAATCTTCACGTTGAAGTAAATTCCTTTGCCAATTTCTCGCTCTAGGTCTAGGAGGTCAAGAACCAATTTCAAAACTGACGAATCTAAATGTTGCTACATTACAATTATGATGGGAAATAAAGTGTTTGGGTCAGTGCACGAAAGGTATTGACTGTGAGCTAAATGTTCAAAAATCCTGGTTTTCAATTTGTGTCGTAGAGCCCAAATATTTAAAACTACAGGCTGTACAAACAATAACATAGACAACATAGTTGCTCTCACAATTACCGTATTTTGGACACTATAAGGGGTAGAAAATGGCAGCGGATCTTATAATGCGAATACTAATGAGCACTTCCATTATAGAAGCGCTTATTAGAACAGTACGACTGGGGAGCAGTGAATATACTGTAGTAGATGCTGGCATTACTCACCGCTCTCTGGTCTTCTCTGGGTGCCATTCTGTGCTGTGTCCTGACAGCATACAGCGTCAGGACGTAGTGCACGTAAGCTAACAGTATGACCTGACGCTGTACGACGTCAAGTAACAGTGCAGTGCTGCAAGAAGAGGAAATTCTCGAATAGTGACTCCATCCGGAGCAGGAGAGGTAAGTTCCAATCTGCGGTCTGATGAAGATTGCGGGTCTTATTGGAGGTCTGGTGAAAAATATTTTTTCTTATTTTCCTCCTCTGAAACACAGGTGCATCTTGTGGACTAGTGCGTCTTATGGTGCTGGAAACATGGTAATATAAAGGCATACAGGCTAAATATGCTGATCATTTAATGATTTAAAAACCATAATACTGTCAATATCATGTCTGACCACAGATATAAAACCCTGTGCAATTGAGCCATGTCCCAATCCTCTGTTGCCCAACAAAAAGACAACTCAGAAGTTAGAACCAAGGACCTCCCTTTTCTGGCAACAAATCGGCAACCACTGGATAAAACATCAGTCAGTATATTGTTAAATTATTTTTGATATTTCTTTTATTTTATGCACTTATGTAGCACTACTATATTCCACAGCGCTTTACAGACATTATCATCACATTGTCCCCAATGGGGCTCACAATCTAAGTTCCCTATCAGTATGTCTTTGGAGTGTGGGAAGAAACCTGAGTACCCGAGGAAACCGAGGCAAACATGCAGATGTTGTTTTCGATCGGATTTGAACCTAGGACTCCAGGGCTGCCAGGCACCAGTGCTAACCACTGAGCCACTGTTCTGCCCATGGTTACAATATCTCCGCATTCGCAGCGGGCCCCATTGACTTTAATGGCAGGCGAACCTGAAAAACCTTCAGCTTATATTTGCAGCCACCAAATACTCACTAGAAATGCACAAATAGTCCAACAGCATGGACAGTGACATACCAGAGGGGGATCATTGGCAAAAATGCCCATAAAATATATGTATTTTAATCAGGGGCCAAAAATTCGGCATTCACCTGACAGAAAAGAACTTGTGATGATGTGGCTGGAGGTACATTAGGAGGTCACTGGCTAAAAATTTTTCTGTAGGACACTGGAGTACAGGCCCCAAAAATTACGCATTCACCTGACATAAAAGAACTTGTTAATATGTGGCTGGAGGTACATTAGGCGGTCACCAGATAAAAATTTTACTGTAGGCCACTAGTGTTGATCGAGCACCATAGTGCGCGCAAATTACCTATTAGGTATAATTAGGTGAGGGCCTGCAGGTGAGCTGACCCTGTAAAAGATTGTAGGTGAGGGTCTGCAGGTGAGCTGACCCTCTAAAAAATTGTAGGTGGGGGCCTGCTGGTGAGCTGACCCTTTAAAACATTATATGCAAAGGCCTGCAGGTGAGCTGACCCTGTAAAAGATTGTAGGTGAGGGTCTGCAGGTGAGCTGACCCTCTAAAAGATTGTAGGTGAGGGCCTGCAGGTGAGCTGACCCTGTAAAAGATTGTAGGTGGGGCCTGCTGGTGAGCTGACCCTCTAAAAAATTATACAGGGAGTGCAGAATTATTAGGCAAGTTGTATTTTTGAGGATTAATTTTATTATTGAACAACAATGTTCTCAATGAACCCAAAAAACTCATTAATATCAAAGCTGAATATTTTTGGAAGTAGTTTTTAGTTTGTTTTTAGTTTTAGCTATTTGAGGGGGATATCTGTGTGTGCAGGTGACTATTACTGTGCATAATTATTAGGCAACTTAACAAAAAACAAATATATACCCATTTCAATTATTTATTTTTACCAGTGAAACCAATATAACATCTCAACATTCACAAATATACATTTCTGACATTCAAAAACAAAACAAAAACAAATCAGTGACCAATATAGCCACCTTTCTTTGCAAGGACACTAAAAAGCCTGCCATCCATGGATTATGTCAGTGTTTTGATCTGTTCACCATCAACATTGCGTGCAGCAGCAACCACAGCCTCCCAGACACTGTTCAGAGAGGTGTACTGTTTTCCCTCCTTGTAAATCTCACATTTGATGATGGACCACAGGTTCTCAATAGGGTTCAGATCAGGTGAACAAGGAGGCCATGTCATTAGATTTTCTTCTTTTATACCCTTTCTTGCCAGCCACGCTGTGGAGTACTTGGACGCGTGTGATGGAGCATTGTCCTGCATGAAAATCATGTTTTTCTTGAAGGATGCAGACTTCTTCCTGTACCACTGCTTGAAGAAGGTGTCTTCCAGAAACTGGCAGTAGGACTGGGAGTTGAGCTTGACTCCATCCTCAACCCGAAAAGGCCCCACAAGCTCATCTTTGATGATACCAGCCCAAACCAGTACTCCACCTCCACCTTGCTGGCGTCTGAGTCGGACTGGAGCTCTCTGCCCTTTACCAATCCAGCCACGGCCCCATCCATCTGGCCCATCAAGACTCACTCTCATTTCATCAGTCCATAAAACCTTAGAAAAATCAGTCTTGAGATATTTCTTGGCCCAGTCTTGACGTTTCAGCTTGTGTGTCTTGTTCAGTGGTGGTCGTCTTTCAGCCTTTATTACCTTGGCCATGTCTCTGAGTATTGCACACCTTGTGCTTTTGGGCACTCCAGTGATGTTGCAGCTCTGAAATATGGCCAAACTGGTGGCAAGTGGCATCTTGGCAGCTGCACGCTTGACTTTTCTCAGTTCATGGGCAGTTATTTTGCGCCTTGGTTTTTCCACACGCTTCTTGCGACCCTGTTGACTATTTTGAATGAAACGCTTGATTGTTCGATGATCACGCTTCAGAAGCTTTGCAATTTTAAGAGTGCTGCATCCCTCTGCAAGATATCTCACTATTTTTGACTTTTCTGAGCCTGTCAAGTCCTTCTTTTGACCCATTTTGCCAAAGGAAAGGAAGTTGCCTAATAATTATGCACACCTGATATAGGGTGTTGATGTCATTAGACCACACCCCTTCTCATTACAGAGATGCACATCACCTAATATGCTTAATTGGTAGTAGGCTTTCGAGCCTATACAGCTTGGAGTAAGACAACATGCATAAAGAGGATGATGTGGTCAAAATGCTCATTTGCCTAATAATTCTGCACTCCCTGTATGTAAGGGGCCTACAGGTGAGCTGAACCTGTAAAACATAATATGCGTGGGCCTGCAGGTGATCTGACCCTGTAAAAGATTTTAGGTGGGGGCTTGCTGGTAAGTTGACCCTGTAAATCATTTTAGGTGTGAGCCTGCTGGTGAGCTGACCCTGTAAAACATTATATGCGAGGGCCTGCTGGTGAGCTGACCCTGTAAAACATTTTAGGTGCGGGCCTGCTGGTGAGCTAACCCTCTAAAAAATTATATGCGAGGGCCTGCTGGTGAGCTGACCCTGTAAAACATTGTAGGTGAGGGCCTGCTGGTGAGCTGACCCTTTAAAAAATTATATGTGAAGGCCTGCAGCTGAGCAGACCCTGTAAAACATTGTAGGTGAGGGCTTGCTAATGAGCTGACCCTCTAAAATAAAATATGCGAGGGCCTGCAGCTGAGCTGACCATGTAAAACATTGTAGGTGAGGGCCTTCTGGTGAGCTGACCCTCTAAAAAATTCTATGTGAAGGCCTGCAGCTGAGCAGACCCTGTAAAACATTGTAGGTGAGGGCTTGCTAATGAGCTGACCCTCTAAAATAAAATATGCGAGGGCCTGCAGCTGAGTTGACCCTGTAAAACATTGTATGCAAAGGGCATATGTGCGAGGGCATTATATGCGACGAATAAGCATGTTACCGTATTTTTCGCCCCATAAGACGCACTTTTTCCTCCCCAAAAATGGGAGGAAAATGCCCCTGCGTCTTATGGGGCGAATGCTGGCAGTTTTACATCGCTGGATGCGATGTACGGAGCGGGGGCCGGGGGAGGGACTGGGAGGAGGAGCTGGGGGCCGGCAATAGCGGTGGGGCAGTGCGGTCACTGTACTATAGCCCCGCCCCACCGCTCCGGTATTGTAATATAAAATGTATTATTGAATTAAAAGTTATTAAACATGCCCCCCTCACTCCTAATAGTACCGTATATCCTAATTGCTTGTGTATAATGCCGGCAGGCAGGCCGGGCGGGCGGCAGTGTAACTCCCTGATGTCACGTGCCTGCACCGCCTCCTTTATGAATGAAGCAGGCGGCGCAGGCAAGTGACGTCAGTGAGTGACGCGTCGGCCGCCCGTCCTGCCTGCCGGCATTATACAGAAGCAATTAGGATATACGGTACAATTAGGAGTGAGGGGGGCATGTTTAATAACTTTTAATTCAATAATACATTTTATATTTGTATACTGCGGTGGCGGCAGGTGAATGGCACAGTTAAGGGGTGGGGGGTCTGTGGATGGCACATATATAACACTGCCATCCACAGATCCCCCCCCTGTAACAGTGTCTGTCATCCACAGATCCCCCCATAAGTGTCCGTCATCCACAGATCCCCCCATAAGTGTCCGTCATCCACAGATCCCCCCCATAAGTGTCCGTCATCCACAGATCCCTCCCATAACAGTGTCCGTCATCCACAGATCCCCCCATAACAGTGTCCGTCATCCACAGATCCCCCCATAACAGTGTCCGTCATCCACAGATCCCCCCCATAAGTGTCCGTCATCCACAGATCCCCCCATAACAGTGTCCGTCATCCACAGATCCCCCCATAACAGTGTCCGTCATCCACAGATCCCCCCATAACAGTGTCCGTCATCCACAGATCCCCCCATAACAGTGTCCGTCATCCACAGATCCCCCCATAACAGTGTCCATTATCCACAGATACCCCCATAACAGTGTCCGTCATCCACAGATCCCCCCATAACAGTGTCCGTCATCCACAGATCCCCCCATAACAGTGTCCATCATCCACAGATCCCCCCCATAACAGTGTCCGTCATCCACAGATCCCCCCATAACAGTGTCCGTCATCCACAGATCCCCCCATAACAGTGTCCGTCATCCACAGATCCCCCCATAACAGTGTCCGTCATCCACAGATCCCCCCATAACAGTGTCTATTATCCACAGATACCCCCATAACAGTGTCTGTCATCCACAGATCCCCCCCATAACAGTGTCCGTCATCCACAGATCCCCCCATAACAGTGTCCATCATCCACAGATCCCCCCCATAACAGTGTCCGTCATCCACAGATCCCCCCCATAACAGTGTCCGTCATCCACAGACCACCATTAGTTCCAAACCCACCAAAAGCACACCTTTTGGTTAAAAAAAAAAGTTTTTCTTATTTTCCTCCCCAAAAACCTAGGTGCGTCTTATGGGCCGGTGCGTCTTATAGGGCGAAAAATACGGTAATATGATGGAAGAGGAGGAGGAGGATGAGAAAAGGAAGATTCAACCATATACCCTTGTTTGTGGTGGAAGGGAAAACAGTGTATTCAGCACATTATAAACAACACATTTAAAGTGCCTTTATGTTCATCAGCTTTCCTCTGGTGGAGTCAAGAAGTCATGGTCAATCCAGGCCTTGTTCATTTTGAGTCAACATTTCAGCATTTTCAGTTGACAGGCGGATATGCTTATCTATTATAATGCCATCAGCAGCACTAAATACCCGCTCAGACAAAACGCTGGCGGCAGGCCAGGCCAGCACCTCCAAGGCGTAGAGCGCCAGTTTGTGCAACATGTCCAGCTTGGACACCCAGTAGTTGTAAGGCACTGAGGAATCATTGAGGACGCTGACACAATCTAAAATGTTTCCATCCTTGTGACAATAGGCCGCGCATCAGGGTGAGGGTGCTGGCGGGGTGTCATGAAACTGTCCCAGGCTTTGGAGAGTGTTGCCCTGCCTCTGTTGGAACTGCTATGTGTTACCCTTATCTCCCCTCCTCGGTTGGCCAAGGAAGTATGGACTCTGCCGCCAGCGTTGTCAGATTGATATTTTTGGAGCAATTTTTCAACAAGGATATTGCACCGTTTTGCTCGTCCTCTCCACCACAGGAATGAGAGATGAGAAGTTATCTTTGTAGCAGGGGTCGAGAAGGGTGAGCAACCAGTAAACCATATTGCCTAAAATGCGTATAACACGTGGGTCGCTGGAAAGGCAGCCTAACATGAAGTCAGCCTTGTGTGCCAGAGTGCCAACAGGCAAGACTTCGCTGTCGTCATCAGGAGGATGACTCTCAATCTCCTCATCCTCTTCCTCCTCTTCTGCCCACCCACGCTGAACAGATGGAATTAAAGGGAACCTGTCACCGGGATTTTGTGTATAGAGCTGAGGACATGGGTTGCTAGATGGCCGCTAGCACATCCGCAATACCCAGTCCCCATATCTCTGTGTGCTTTTATTGTGTAAAAAAAACGATTTGATACATATGCAAATTAACCTGAGATGAGTCCTGTGCCTGACTCATCTCACGTACAGGACTCATCTCAGGTTAATTTGCATATGGATCAAATCTTTTTTTTTACACAATAAAAGCACACAGAGCTATGGGGACTGGGTATTGCGGATGTGCTAGCGGCCATCTAGCAACCCATGTCCTCAGCTCTATACCCAAAATCCCGGTGACAGGTTCCCTTTAAACTTCCATGGGTACTACCCTCTGTAGCGGAGACAACCGTCTCCTGCTCCTCCTCCTCTTCATCATCCAATTCGCGCTGAGAAGACAAACTGAGGGTGGTCTGGCTATCACCCTGTGTAATGTCTTCCCCCATTTCCACCTCTTCCACATGCAAAGCGTCGTTCTTAATTGTCAGCAGCGAGCGTTTGAGTAGACACAGAAGTTGGATGGTTACGCTGATAATAGCGTTATCGCCGCTCACCATCTGAGTTGATTACTCAAAGTTTCTGAAAACCTCACAGAGGTCAGACATCCATGCCAACTCCTCGCTTGTGAAGAGCGGAAGCTGACTGGAAAGGCGACGACCATGTTTCAGCTGGTATTCCACTACTGCCCTCTGCTGCTCACAAAGCCTGGCTAACATGTGGAACATCGAGTTCCAGTGCATGTTTACGTCGCACAACAGCCAGTGAGCTAGCAATTTCAATCGCTGCTGCAGCGTTGACAGACCGCCTGAAGCTGTAGATGACTTGCGAAAATGTGCACACACGTGGCGCACATTCACCAGTAGCTCAGGCAAATTGGGGTAGGTTTTGAGAAACCGCTGAACCACTAAGTTTAAGACGGACACATGGACAAGTGCATGGACACTGTTTTTCTTGTGCTCTGGCAGCAGGCACAGTTTCAACGCGCCCAGGGCCACGGCCTCTGCGTGCACCATCAGCATCACGGCAGCTTTCCCGTCCCTTACTGCTCGCCTTCTTCATTTTAAATGTGATATATGCTTGAAAGTATGTCACACGTACAGTAGCGTAGGATTTGGAAGTGTATGTGCAAACAAATTTATAAAGGTATTTGGGATGTGAAAACGTCACACAGGAGACATCCCGCAGAAAATGTCAATGCTGTCACCAGTGGCTAATAAAAAAATTACAGGGAATGTCACAGGTATTTGGGATGAGGAAACGTTATACAGGAGAGTTCCCACCGGTAATGTCACTGTCGAAAGCATCTACGTAAAAAGTACACTGTATGTCAATTTAAAGGGTTTCTGTCACCCCGCAAAACTCATATTTTTTTTTTTGGATAGTTAGATTCCTCATAGTGCGATATAGGAGAATATAATGCTCTTACTTACTTTCATGCGGCCGATTCTTTATAAAACGAACTTTTATAATATGTAAATGAGGGCTCTACCAGCAAGTAGGGCGTCTACTTGCTGGTAGCTGCTGCAGAAATCCGCCCCCTCGCCGTGTTGATTGACAGGGCCAGCCGTGATCTCCTCCTCCGGCCGGCCCTGTCAGTAATTCAAAAATCGCGCGCCTCGCGTCATTCGGCGCAGGCGCTCTGAGATGAGGAGGCTCGTCTCCTCAGCACTCCCTCAGTGCGCCTGCGCCGATGACGTCTTCTCTTTCGGTGATGTCATCGGCGCAGGCGCACTGAGGGAGTGCTGAGGATACGAGCCTCCTCATCTCAGAGCGCCTGCGCCGAATGACGCGAGGCGCGCGATTTTTGAATTACTGACAGGGCCGGCCGGAGGAGGAGATCACGGCTGGCCCTGTCAATCAACACGGCGAGGGGGCGGATTTCTGCAGCAGCTACCAGCAAGTAGACGCCCTACTTGCTGGTAGAGCCCTCATTTACATATTATAAAAGTTCGTTTTATAAAGAATCGGCCGCATGAAAATAAGTAAGAGCATTATATTCTCCTATATTGCACTATGAGGAATCTAACTATCCAAAAAAAAAAAAATGAGTTTTGCGAGGTGACAGAAACCCTTTAAATAATAAAATTTTTAGGTGCACACTTTACATTGGAGATGTGGCACTGGTAATGTCACTGTCCGCAGCGGACACCGTCTATTGAAAAAGTACACTGGATGTCACAGATATTTTTTGGATGCACACTTTACACTGGAGATGTGGCGCAGCTAATGTCACTGTCCACAGCAGACACCATCTATTGAAAAAGTACACTGGATGTCACAGATATTTTTGGATGCGCACACTTTACACTGGACATGTGGCGCAGCTAATGTCACTGTCCGCAGCAGACACCGTCTATTGAAAAAGTACACTGGATGTCACTGATATTTTTGGGATGCGCACACTTTCCACTGGAGATGTGGCGCAGCTAATGTCACTGTCTGCAGCAGACACCGTCTATTGAAAAAGTACACTGGATGTCACTGATATTTTAGGGATGCGCACACTTTACACTGGAGATGTGGCGCGGATAATTTAACTGTACGCAACAATTTAACTGTACGCAGCAGACACCGTCTACGGAAAAAGTACACTGGATGTCACTGATATTTTAGACACAGGAACTTTACACTTTACACACTTTACACTTTACACACTTTAGACACAGCACACTTTACACAGGAAATGTGGTGCGGATAATTTAACTGTACGCAGAGGACTATTAGAAGCTATTTTGCGCAGGATGCGCTAAAAATATATATTGCTGCTGTCACACACAATAGTCCTTAAAAAGACTTTTGAGTCTCTGAAAAGTTTTTCTAATAAAAATCTTCCAATAACACTCCCTACACTCTGTCCCTTCCTATGCACAGCTCTCCCTAAGACTGAGCAATTTGGCGCAGGTTGTGCAACAAACATATATTGCTGCTGTCACACACAATAGTCCTTAAAAGGACTTTTGGGACTCTGAAAAGTTTTTGTAATAAAAATCTCCCAATAACACTCCCTACACTGTCTTTCCCTTCTTCACACCCGTTGCAAATAATTGTTCCAACAGCGCTTGTCCCTCTATATAGCTGCGGTATCTCAGCAGAACTGCACACAATTGCTGCACAATACAAATGCACTATATGCTTTCTATGTTAGAAAGTATATTATATCACACCCCTCAATCAGTTTTTTTGGGGCAACGGGTATTTCACACCCGTTGCAAATAATTGTTCCAATAGTGTTTGTCCCTCTATATAGCTGCGGTATCGCAGCAGAACCGCACACAACTGCTGCACAATACAAATGCACTATAATATACTTTCTATGTTAGGCTACTTTCACACCTGCGTTAGGTGTGGATCCGTCTGGTATCTGCACAGACGGATCCGCATTTTTAATGCAAACGCTTGTATCCGTTCAGAACGAATCCGTTTGCATTATTCTTTTTAAAAAAAAGTCTAAGTCAAAACGGATCCGTCCTGACTTACATTGAACGTCAATGGGGGACGGATCGGTTTTCAACTGCACCATATTGTGTCAGTGAAAATGGATCCGTCCCCATTGACTTACATTGTAAGTCAGGACGGATCCGTTTGGCTCCGCATCGCCAGGCGGACACCAAAACGCTGCAAGCAGCGTTTTGGTGTCCGCATCCAGAGCGGAATGGAGGTGGAACGGAGCCAAACTGATGCATTCTGAATGGATCCTTATTCATTCAGAATGCATTGGGGGCTGAACTGATCCGTTTTGAACCGTTTGTGAGATCCCTGAAACGGATCTCACAAACGGAATTCAAAACGCCAGTGTGAAAGTAGCATTAGAAAGTATATCACACCCCTCAGTATATCACACCGATCGATAGCACACTTATGCCAGTCCTTTAAAGGACTTTTGTGGCCCTATTAGTTAGCGTTTGGTGTCCCTCTCCCTACACTGGCAAAACACAGAATGTAAAATGGTTGCCAGATCGTCTTCTGTTATAAGGTGGGGGTGTGTCCATGTGCTGAAACGTCTCAATTGGCTGTCCAGTCCCACCTGATGGATGTGTCATGGGTCAAAGTTCGGTGCAATGCAAAAGAATATGGCACTGGCGGACATCGCTATATGTCCGCATGTTTGGCGAATCGCGAACGCGCAAAGTTCGCCGCAAAACGACCGCTGGGCGAACCGCAAGGTCATCTTTAGTGTCTAACCATATCCAGTGTCCTCCAGGGAAATCCCCTCTGCTGTAATCTGCCACATGTCTCTTTGGCTTATGACTCACACTGAACTGGAGCATGTTGGTTTCTCAACATATAGAGAGAACCTGTACTGGTGACTCAGTAATGGCAACCCTGACATGTAGTATCTAGCCTCTGGTGGTGAAGCAACGATGCAGAATCCTTATTGTCCAGATTAAGATGGGAGGTCCAATGTGTGTGTTATTTTCTGACTTCATAATTTAATCAGGCAAAATTTTAGAATCAAATTGTTTGGAAAGAATGGATGGCGAATAGCATGTCTAGCTTAGTAAAGTATAATGTCTTTGAAATTTTATTTAAAGGGGTTTTCCGTTTTTTTGTTATTTTTATGTATTTGATTACACAGTATAATAGGAAATCATACAATTTTCTAATATACATGTATTCAAAAATCTGCTTCCATACATTTTATATCAGGCAGTTGACCCCTATATTGTATGCAACAGAATGGTATTTCCTATGTATCAGTCCTATGTAATGCATCCATGGCTTAACTGAAACATGGTCTCTTCACATCATACAATCCCTCACATTCAGTAAGCAGCAGTTTTACATGACACACATGTTTTGGGTCAGCACACAGGACACATCCATGTAATATGAAAATATCACAGCCTTCAGTTAGTGGTTGAATAATGATTTTTATTGTGGTTATTACAGTAACTACATCAATGTGTATATTCACTTGGCTGTCTATAGGTGATTTGTAAAATGGCTGCCTGTCTCTAGGTGATGTCATGAGGTTAAAAAAGTTTAGTGGGAATAAAAACAAACACAACACACACAGCTCTGCTTCTACACAGACCCAGTATATGCTGTATGCGTTCTACTTGTCAATACACTACTCTTCACTAGCGATGATCGAGCATGCTCGGCCAAATACATGTTCGGCTCGAGCATCTCGATGCTCGGCACATGGTGGTACTCAGCCAAGTACCGCATGTGCTTGAGTGCAATGCTCGAGTCTCCTCCCAGCACGCACTGCAATGCCGTAGGCATGTTGGTTACTGGCATTACAGTGATTGGCTGGCGGGAACGCATCATCGGGTGCTATAAAGCACCCGATGACACGTGTTCGGCTCAGTCTTAGTCAGGGAGAGCTGAGCATAGGAAGGGAAAGACAGTGTAGGGAGTGTTATTGGAAGATTTTTATAGCAAAAACTTTTCAGAGACCCAAAAGTCATTTTAAGACTATTGTGTGTGACAGCAGCAATATATGTTTGTCGCGCAAACTGCGCTAAATTGCTCAGTCTTAGGGAGAGCTGTGCATAGGAAAGGACAGAGTGTAGGAAGTGGTATTGGAAGATTTTTATTAGAAAAACTTTTCAGAGACCCAAAAGTCCTTTATAATTTTTTTAGCGCATCCTGCGCTAAATAGCGTCTAATAGGCCACTGCGGACAGTTAAATAATCATGCCATATCTCCTATGTAAAGTGTGCGCATCACTAAAATATCAGTGACGTCCAGTATACTTTTTCAGTAGATAGTGTCCGCTGCGGACAGTTAAATAATTTGCGCCACATCTCCTGTGTAAAGTGTGCGCATCCCTAAAATATCAGTGACATCCAGTGTACTTTTTCTGTAGACGGTGTCCGCTGCAGACAGTGACATTAGCTGCGCCAACATCTCCAGTGTAAAGTGTCCGCCTCCAAAAAATATCTGTGACATCCAGTGTTCTTTTTCAATAGGTTTCTTTTGCGGATAGTGACATTAGCTGCGCCACATCTTCAGTGTAAATTGTGCACATCCCAAAATTATCTGTGACATCTAGTGTGCTTTTTTAATAGACAGTGTCCGCTGCGGACAGTGACATTAGCTGCGCCACATCTCCAATGTAAATTGTGCGCATCCCCAAAAAATCTGTGACATCCAGTGTACTTTTTCAATAGACAGTGTCCGCTGCGAACAGTGACATTAGCTGTGCCACATCTCCAGTGTAAAGTGTGCGCATCCAAAAAATATCTGTGACATCCAGTGTACTTTTTCAATAGACGATGTCCGCTGTGGACAGTGACATTACCAGTGCCACATCTCCAGTGTAGAGTGTGCGCCTAAAAATTTTATCTGTGACATACAGTGTACTTTTTACGTAGATGCTTTGGACAGTGACATTACAGGTGGTACCTCTCCTGTATAACGTTTCCTCATCCCAAATACCTGTGACATTCCCTGTAATTTTGTATTAGCCGCTGGTGACAGCATTGACATTATTTGCGGGATATCTCCTGTGTGACGTTTCCACATCCCAAATACCTGTCACGGATGATATAGCAGATAGCTGGAAGTTATGGATAATGGCTTGATCCCAAACTAAGGAGCATAAAGGTGACCCCTGTAAAACCCTAAGAGATCACCCTGACTGCTAAGCACATACAAAAGGTCTTAGAGGTAGACGATTGCATGCCCTCCTACCTAGACTGTATGACACCTGAAAACCCTATAATAGTGAGGGGACACGACTACCGGCTCCCTGCACTTAATACGAAGGGAGTCAGGGTCACCTAGAATCAAGCCAGCAAATAAACACAATACAAGAAAGGACTTATCTGAACAAGCAGTAACAGAAGTCTCCAGCAGTGATCACTTCAATCCAGGAAATAGTATAAAACGCAAAGTGAGGCAGTATGGGAGGGAATATAAAGGGAGGCAATTAGTGTGAATAGGTGACAGCTGGGAGAAGGAAAGGAGATGACAAAGTGAAACCAAAACAAAGAACATCATGCAAGAGGTACAGAAGAACGTCTGCCAGACCTTCTCAGAGAGCTGGCGGTGACAATACCTTTTTTAATTTTTTTGCACATACACTTCCAAATCCAACACTACTGTATGTGTGACATACTTTCAAGCATATATCACATTTAAAATTAAGAAGGCGAGCAGTAGAGGATGGGGAAGTGGCCGTGATGCTGATGGTGCACGCAGAGGCCGTTGCCCTGGGCGCGTTGAAACTGTGCCTGCTGCCAGAGCACAAGAAAAACAGTCATCCACGATACCTAGCTTCATTTCCCAGTTTGCAGGGCAGCACAGGACACCACTCTTGAAGTCAAACCAGTCTGACCAGGTGGTCGGTTGAATTGCAGCAGATAATGCTTCCAGTCAGTTAAGCACCACCCTGTCTTCCACCAAGTCCAGTCTTGATACTCCTTCCTCCCACCATGGAGAGTCTGGCCAAACAAGTGATCCCACACTCAGATATTCCGAGGACTTCTTTTCCTCACCATTCCTTGATCTGGCCCTCTCGCCAAGCACACTTGAAGAGGGACAGATCTTGTGCCCGGATTCCCAAATTCTTGAGCATCCACAGTCACAAGAAGATGACGGTGGGGAACAGCAATTAATGTTTAATGAGGTGGATGATGATGAGACACAGTTGCCAATAACTCAACAGCAATTACTGTCTCAAGAGGTTGAGGATGAGACACAGTTGTCAATCACTGAGGTTGTGGTTAGGTCAACAAGTCAGGAGGATGAGCTGAGTGAGGAAGTGGAAGAGGAGGTGGTGGACGATGAAATCACTCCCCCAACCTGGGAAGGTGAAAAGCCGAGCGAGGACAGCAGTACAGAGGGGGAGGGATCTGCAGCACCGCAACAGACTGAAAGAGGCAGTGGGGTGGCAAAAGTAGGAAGGCGGGCCACACCAAACAGGCCAACATCTATTCCACGGAGCACCCCTTTGCGGAAATCTCCTTTGCCAAGGGGTAGGTGTTCCGCAGTCTGGCGCTTTTTTGAGGAAAGTGCAGACGACAAAAGAATTGTAATTTGCAACCTGTGCTATACAAAAATGAGCATGGGCGTGAACACTAGCAACTTCACCACCACCAGCATGATCTGCCACATGGCATCAAAGCACCGTAATAGGTGGGCCGAATGCCTGGGTCCACAATCTGTGTCTGCGGGTCACACCACTGCCTCCTCTTCCCTGGTGTTACGTGCTGGCCAATCCCCTATCAAAGACACAGGCCCGGATGCCTCCCACCCTGCACCTGGTCCTTCGCTAGCACCATCAGCGACCATATCCACTTCCGTTTCCCAGTGCAGCGTACAAATGTCCTTACCCCAGACATTTGAACGCAAGCACAAATACCCAGCCACCCACCCACAGGCCATAGCACTAAATGCACAGTTTTCCTAATTACTGGCCCTGGAAATTTTGCCATTTAGGCTTGTTGACACTGAGGCCTTCCGCAGTCTGATGTCGGCGGCCGTCCCGTGCTACGCAGTCCCCAACCGCCACAATTTTTTTAAAGGTGTGCCGTGCCCACCTTAAACCAACATGTGTCCCGTAACATCATACGTGCCCTGACCAACACAGTTACTGGGAAGGTCCATTTAACCACAGACACATGGACAAGTGCATTCGGCCGGGACGCTACATTTCCCTGACGGCACACTGTGTGAATGTTGTGGAGGCTGGGAGCGAGTCGTACCGACGCCAAGGATTTCGGGCCCTACGTCGATCAGGGTTTCCGCCAGCACCTACGTTAGTGGCTCCAACCCCCACTTCTCCTCCTCTGACTCCTCCTCCACCTCTACCTCCGAATTATCCACGTGCAGCACCAGTCAGTCATCAATCGGTAGTTGAAAGCAGTGTAGCACTGCAGTGGGGAAGCGGCAACCGTCTGTGCTGAAGCTGATATGCTTAGGGGACAAACAGCGCACCACCGCAGAGCTGTGGGAGGGGATAAGAGACCAGACTGAGCTGTGGCTCTCGCCACTCAACCTAGAAACAGGCATGGTTGTATCTGATAATGGCCGTAACTTGGTGGCGGCTTTGGAGCTCGGCAAGCTCAGACACATCCGATGCCTAGCCCACGTCTTAAACTTAGCGATTCAGCGGTTTCTCAAAACCTACCCCAATTTGCCTGAGCTACTGGTGAAATTGCGCCACGTGTGTGCCCATTTTCGCAAGTCATCGACAGCTTCAGACGGCCTCTCAATGCTGCAGCAGCGCTTGAAATTGCCAGCTCACCGGCTGTTGTGTGACGTGAGCACGCGCTGGAACTCGATGTTCCACATGTTGGCCAGGCTTTGTGAGCAGCAGAGGGCAGTATGGGAATACCAGCTGCAACAGGGTCGTTGCCTTTCCAGTCAGCTTCCGCTATTCACAAGCGAGGAGTGGGCATGGATGTCTGACCACTGTGAGGTTTTCAGAAACGTTGAGGAATCAACACAGATGGTGAGCGGCGATAACGCTATTATCAGCGTAACCATCCCATTTCTGTGTCTACTCAAACGCTCGCTACTCACAATTAAGCACAACGCTTTGCATGTGGAAGAGGTGGAAATGGGGGAAGACATTACACAGGAAGATAGGCAGACCACCCTCAGTACGTCTTCTCAGCGCAAATTGGAGGCTGAAGAGGAGGAGGAGCAGAAGACAGTTGCCTCCGCTACAGAGGATATTACCCATGGAAGTTTAATTTCATCTGTTCTGCGTGGGTGGGCAGAAGAGGAGGAAGAGGATGAGGAGATTTAGAGTGATCCTCCTGATGACAACAGTGAAGTCTTGCCTGTTGGTATTCTGGCACACATGGCTGACTTCATGTTAGGCTGCCTTTCCAGCAACCTGCGCGTTATACGCATTTTAGACAACACGGATTACTGGTTGCTCACTGTTCTCGACCGCCACTACAAAGAGAACTTCTCATCTCTCATTCCTCTGGTGGAGAGGACAAGTAAAATGGTGCTATACAAAAAGATACTTGTTGAACAATTGCTCCAAAAATTTCCATCTGAGAACGCTGGCGGCAGAGTCAGTAGTTCCTTGGCCAACCGAGGAGGGGAGACAATGGGAACACACAGCAGTTCTAAGAGAGGCAGGGCAGCACTCTCCAAAGCCTGGGACAGTTTCATGACACCCCACCAGCGCCCTCACCCTGACGTGCGGCCTAGTGTCACAAGGTGGGAAAAATTTGGGAAGATGGTGAAGGAGTACATAGCAGACCATGTCAGCGTCCTCAATGATCCCTCAGTGCCTTACAAGTACTGGGTATCCAAGCTGAACACGTGGCACGAACTGGTGCTCTACGCCTTGGAGGTGCTGGCCTGCCCTGCCACCAGCATTTTGTCTGAGCGGGTATTTAGTGCTGCTGGTGGCATAATAACAGATAAGCATATCTGCCTGTCAACTGAAAATGTTGACAGGTTGACTCTTATAAAAATTAACAAGGCCTGGATTGACCATGACTTCTCGACTCCACCAGAGGAAAGCTGATGAACATAAAGGCACTTTAAATGTGTTGTTTATAATGTGCTGAATACACTGTTTTCCCATGCACCCCTTTCACCACAAACAAGGGTATATGGTTGAATCTTCCTTTACTTATCCTTCTCCTCCTCTTCCATCATATCAACATGCTTATTCGTCGCATACAATGTTTTACAGGGTCAGCTCGCCAGCAGGCCCTCGCATATAATTTTTTAGAGGGTCAGCTCACCAGCAGGCCCTCGCATATATAGCAAATATACAGGAAAGAATGTTTCCTAAAAATTTTTCCTCTAAAATCGATTTTATCTTTGGTTTTGTGCGTATTATTGTCATTATGTAAAAGTGGAGTACTATTCGGACAACATCGTTCCCAGCAGCGACCAGCGAGTCCAAGATGCATCCATACATCCTCCCCATGCTGTTACAGAACCATTTTGGTGGTGTTACCAACAATTTCTGACATTTTCTTATGAACCAGGCACCCTCCCTTCTTCAGAGCAAGGGGTACCTGGTTTAATGCTTGGGTTCTCCCATTAACTTCTATTGAGATCGGGTGCTCTTGCACCCTAATAAGAACGGTTTGCTGGAATTACAGAGCTGTATAATGGCAATTTGTATCGCCAGTCAGTGCTGCAAGGTGTAATAGGATTGTTCCTAATACCCAGGCTGTAACCTCCCCGACTGAACCCTGATCAACAGAAATGCTGTGGAATGATTCCTCCCTATCCTTTCCCTACACCTTGAATAATCTTTCCCTGCACTTGTAAATATTTTTTTTTTAGCACAATGACGATTTTTCTATCACTCTCCCTAGCGCCTGCTGACGTCTCTCCCTGCACTAAGTATGTGTCACGGCTGAGGATGGGGGAAACCCTCAGCCGTGTGCCGGAGGATGTTGGTCGCTGCTTGACCAGGACGAACAGGATTAGGGAGCAGGTCACCTCCTAACAGCGTCCCTAACCTGACCCTAACTCCTACCTGCATGGGCCGACCTTGAAGGTAGGAGGACCCATGCGCAGGAACCTCGGATCCCTACTCGCCCTCCGCCGGTCCCTAGGCTAGGAGTCAGAGTAAGACATCCTGTTCCTTCTGGATACGGAGGAACAGGAGTCTAACTGGCCAAGCTGCAAGGAAGGGAGAACAAGTGCAACCTGTGGCAGTGGCAGGTACTTGCCACAAACATCACACTGACCTGCCACAGACAACCAAGCCTGGAACCCATGTGGGTGTACTGCCCACAAACAGCAGGACTCAGCACATAAACATACAACACACGGGAACCCAGGACCACAGGTGCAGTAAAACAACATAAAGCAAACACATCTTCAGACACCAAAGGACATATATAAGCTTATGACCAGAAGGTTGGCCCCCACTGGCAGTTGGTAAGTAACCAGGAGGATGTCTACAGCCAGCATGGCTGAAACACCCTCTCTGGCTACTGCCTACAACTGAGGCTTTATAGGGCCAAGAGGCCACACCCAACAGTCAGACACACCCCGTGACTCAGACACACAGAAAGGGAGTTAACCCTTCCAATACCACAGAAGGGAAAACATAACTAAAAGGGGAAGTGTCAAAACTACAAACACACTGTGGCTGTTGCCGCAGGCAACGACATGGGTGGCAAGCGTGTCCTGGGAGTCAGCCCGAAGGCCGGGACACTGCCACCACATGTACACATACAACCAAACGTTGCCACGGGCAACCACAGTGAAGGGAAGATGTCAGTGCACACCACACACAAAACAGAGTGCACACAGACATACAAAAGTGCATACAAACGTGCACATAACTCCAAGGGAACCGCACACATAGCTGTTGTCCGCGGCAACCGCACCTGAGGCCAACTACATTATGCCTCAAGCTGCGGTTGACACTACAACCCAAAACCGCGGGCAACAGTATGCGGCTCCCAAGGAGTCACGGCCATAACCGTGGCCGTGACAGTATGCTGGTGAATGGCAGAATCTAAGATGGCTGCCGTGATTTATATGGCTGTGACATCACAGGGCTGGCTGGCTGCTGATTAGCTGCATGCATGTCAGTATGGGTGATCCTGCCTTCCCAGACTTCCCTTCTCCATGTCCTCACACGTGCAGCAGCCATTTTAGGAAAATGTGATTCGTTACTAAGAAGCGCAAGGAAATTTGCATTCGGTGCGAATCAAATTTTTCCTGAAATTTGTAACAAATTCCACTTCATCAGCTTCGATTCGCTCATCTCTAATCTCTATACTATGCCATCATGGTATTATTGTATGGTGGCATCACAGTGTTTATTATATCTTTACTACGGCATTACGATGTTTGTTATCCTTGTACTGTGACGTTCCTGTGTTTATTATCTCTGAGCTGTCAAACCACTGTGCTTATTATCTCTGTACTGTGGCATCACAATGTTTATTATCCTTGTACTGTGACATCCCTGTGTGCATTATCACTGTACAGTGGCATAACCATTTGTAAGTTGTGTGCAATAACATTTTCCTATGGCATTACTGTGTATATCATCCCGGCCCTGTGACATTCTACTATATGTTGCTGCAGATGCAGTTAGCTGGCAGCCCACTGCATAAAGGGTTAATTGTTATTATTATTGGCTTCTCCACCCACTTCCTGTAGGGGAAAGTAGTTTAGTTGAGTTGTTGAGTTGTATGTAGCCTGAGGTAAAAAGCAGCAGGAAGCATACTGAGCTATAGAACTAGACTGAGAGCAGCCAATAGAGCTACAGTATATGAGACAGCCCTTGTGGGGGGAAAAACTGCTGGAGATAACAGTGTTTGTCAGCCATTACAAAGAGAGCACTAAAAATATTTGTCAGAAAAGGTAACGCCTGCATTTTGGGCTATAGACTTTCCTGCATAGTGGTTGGGACAATAAACCTCAGGGCTCTTAGCACTTGAAAGTACAGATTGGCCATTTCTTGGAAGAGACTGCACACTGATAAGGGTACTGTGGATAGATAAATCTGAAGTTAAAGTGCATGTGCACACTCACTGAAACTCTGAAATGCATGTTTTTGTAGGTTGGAAGTCATGGCTGTTGTTTATTCTGGACATCGATTAGAGATATGTGGAGAAGGGAAGGTGCCTGTGTAGGGGGCACCTCCAGTGCACACAGATCCCTTCTAAACACAAAAAAAAAAGAGAGGGTGGATAGTCAAGCGCCAAAACTCCTGTAAGATAGGGATGATAAGTATATTAATAATAGTAGAACATACTTCTTACCATGGGGCTAATACGGTGTCCACTACATATCATGTGTATATATATAGTGACAGTAGCGGTAATAAATTGTCATAAAAGGATGGTGGTGACAGTGTATCACAGATACACATAAGACGCCATAATACCACCCAGAATGATTAGAAATTAAATGCGCATCACAGATCAATGCTTATTAAAAGCAATAAAAGGTAATAGTGACCATAAGTACAAGACATGTATGTACTCACTTTGCTGGGGGGTAGTCATCAGGATAAGCACATAACACCTGTGACGTAGAATTTCCCCCTTGGCTAGGATTGCATGTAGGATGTTAGTGATAAATGGCAGCACACTTCAGACAGGCTTCAGATAAATCACTTTATTCAGGTAGTCCAAAGTAGGGGAAATCCTGGAGGAAGTATATGCCTAAGGCTGGATTCACACGGGCGAGATTTCCGCACGGGTGCAATGCGTTCACCTCACACATTGCACCCGCACTGAATCCGGATCCATTCACTTCTATGGGGCTGTGCAGATGAGCGGTGATTTTAACACATCACTTGCTCTATATTGTGCGTTTTTCACGCAACGCAGGCCCCATAGAAGTGAATGGAGCTGCGTGAAAATTGCAGGCATCCGCAAGCAAGTGCGGATGCGGTGCAATTTTCACGCATGGTCGCTAAGATGAAAGTCTATTAATTGTATTATTTTCCCTTATAACATGGTTATAAGGGAAAATAATAGCATTCTTAATACAGAATGCTTAGTAGAAGTTCAATAAAAATAAAAAAAATTAACTCACCTCCTCCTCTTGATCGATCTCTTCTTACTTCTTTAATCATGAGCTGCCGGCTAAAGGACCTGTGGTGACGTCACATCACATGGTCCAATCACATGGTCAATCACCATGTGATTGGACCATGTGATGAGCTCAGTGACGTCACCACAGGTCCTTTGACAGGTCCTGAAGAAAGAACAGGAGACCGGCAGCTACGCGATCAATTGGAGGAGGTGAGTTAATTTATTTTTATTTTTTTTAACCCTCAATTGACCTTCTACTTAGCATTCTGTATTAAAGAATTCTATTATTTTCCCTTATAACCATGTTATAAGGGAAAATAATTACATCTACACAACACCGAACCCAAACCTGAACTTAGGTGAAGAAGTTCGGGGCTGGGTACCAGAGTCCGTTTTTTATCACACGTGTGCAAAACGCATTGCACCCGCGCGATAAAAACTGAACAACGGAACGCAATAGCAGTCAAAACTGACTACAATTGCGTACCTACTCGCTCGGGTTTGCCGCAATGCACCCGGGACGCATCCGGAGCCAAAACGTGACGCCCGTGTGAACCCAGCCTAAGGCCTCATGCAGACGACCGTTGTTTTGGTCCGCATCCGAGACACAGTATTTGCGGCTTGGATGCGGACCCATTCACTTCAATGGGGCCGCAAAAGATGCAGACAGCACTCCGTGTGCTTTCCGCATCCGTTGCTCTGTTCCGTGGTCCGCAAAAAAATATAACCTGTCCTATTCTTGTCAGTTTTGCGGACAAGTATAGGTAGTTGTATTAATGGCTGTCTGCGCCTTTCCGCAAATTGCAGAATGCACACAGATGCCATTTGTGTTTTGCGGATCCGCAATTTGCGGTCCGCAAAACACACAACGGTCGTGTGCATGAGGCCTAACCCATATTTCTCAGCTGGGTAAGATAAAAAGTTCAGAAAAGCTGGATTTTCGCTTTAGACTAATGACCCTTATTCATGGACTGACAATCTGGCCAATTATTGGGGACGTCACAGAAAATAATGCACTATAATAAAAGATGCAAACATAATATATGGACTAAGCTCTCACTCTAATGATAAAATCTGAGACTCTTAGCCAATATATTTTAATCAAAATACATCTGTGCCCACCTACCCAGCACCAAGGTGACCTCAGTTCAGGCAGGTCCTCTCATCGGCTGTGGATGCACATAGAGGTAACTAGGAGCAACACACCATATGTGCAGGGTCTGCGCA
Organism: Bufo bufo; assembly: GCF_905171765.1. Lineage (NCBI taxonomy): Eukaryota > Metazoa > Chordata > Amphibia > Anura > Bufonidae > Bufo > Bufo bufo. The sequence continues at coordinate 180,908,432 of NC_053397.1, forward strand.
CCTGAACATAGATGCATAACGGCATAGGTAGGTTTAGCGTAGGACCTGCCTGAACTGAGACCACCTTGGCGCTGGGTAGGTGGGCACAGATGTATTTTGATTAAAATGTATTGGCTAAGAGTGAGGGCTTAGTCCGTATGTTATGTTTGCATCTATTATTATAGTGCATTATTTTCTGTGACTTCTTAAATGTAGCCATGCACATCCGCATATTTACTATCGTATCGTGCAGGATGTTCTGTATCCTTTAATTTTTTCCGTCAATTATTGGGGACGCCTAAAATCATTGTTTCTGTGCAGCAGATCAGCCTGTATAAACAGTGTAAAGCGCGAGCTCTCCACCAGGCTATGATTAAGAACTGAGTAGTTCGAAACATGTCAGCCAACTACGGCGGTGGGTGAGGTGTGTACTGGATGTATTCCTTTTATGAATCCGAATAAAGGCAAAGCAACCTTCTGAAGCTCTGGATGCTGGGACGTTTTTTTTTTTCTTTCGTATGTATAAACAGTGATCTGATGCCCGGAAAACAATGGAACTGTATGGTGCCAATCAGTCACCGTAGTGATTGCTCATCCCCATACACAGGAGATAATTGCTGCATGTAAAAACAGCTCTCATCTTCCTGATCATCAGGCAACTATAGGGAAGCTTTTCATTCCTGATAATTGCCTGCAAAATTGTGAGTAGCCCTGTGAGCTCATTCAGCGAAAAGCTGCACTGTTACACAGCAATCATTGATCGTGAAAAGATCGCAGCCAAGGTCGCCATGTATTTCCAGACCAAAAGGACCTTTAGTTTTGCTGAGACTTCGGTAAATCTTTTCTGCCTGAATTTTCCATAGGAATGGTGGGAAGGTTAGAAAGGTATGGTGGGCCTGCCATTCCCTCTAGCTCCAGTAGAGGTTTTCCTGGGTCATCTTCAGAAAGCTCAGGAGAGAGTTCTTGGTGCACTAAAGCTCTGTAGTTAGTGCAGACTGTGTCAGAGCCAGGAAAGCCAAATGGAGCTGGTATGGAAAGTCTGACCCATAGAATACTGTACTGTTGGACTGATGCATAATATATACGTTGCCTGATGTGGCATTGTCCAGTTAGAGATCAGGCAGCAGGTATTCATTTTCTGTTTTAAAATTGCCTACACAACTCGTCTCAATACTTGCTGAGCTGCATGTCTGGAAGGGGTTACTGAGCTAGGTCTAGAATTTGTGCACCATTATCTCTATTGGTTTACAGTTCCGTACAATGCTTCCTCCTCAATTCAGCACTTTTTATCTGAATCTACTATGTTGAATCGTATATCACCATAGCGGAGAAATTCAATCGGACATACCTGCAAACAGTTGTAACATAACTCACAGCTGTTGCCAGATAAAGTGTGTGGCAGATATTGTGAGAATCCACTCCGTGAGGATGGAAACACTTTGTTTGAAAGGAATTTGAGATCACTTTTCCTTTACTGACAAATGTCTGATTCTTTCTTCACTCTTATCATGAGGGAGTTTGTAATGGAGTCTGAGAGAGTAGTTGTGCCTTACAGTAACAAATCAGTTTAGGAATGTACACTGTCTGCAAATGGATTTGAGGGCAATAAATTTTCTGCAGCAAGGTGATAGTCAGAGATTACATACAGCCAAAATTGTTTAGACTTGTTTTACAAAGAACAGTGTCACACAGATGATATGCAACTTCCAGTACTCCAAAAGTGCCTTTCACACATGATCAAGTTTTGCAAAAATGTATACATGAAATATATGAAAAATTCATAAAACAAAAAAATGTAGACTTTAGGTATGTAACAAGGTAGCATTGTCATGATAAACCAAACTTATGTTGAATGGTGCCCTGTGTATTGACTTCAGTTACCGCCCCTTATATTGTATACTACAGGGATCAGCAACCTCCGGCACTCCATCTTTTCAGAAACTACAACTCCCAGAATGCTTCATTCACTTCCATGGGAGTTAAAAGAACAGCCAAACATGTTTGCATACTGGGAGTTGTAGCTTCACAGCAGCTGGAGGTTGCTGATCCCTGGTATACTGTCATACATAATATCAAAGAAGGAGCAGCACAAGAAAAAAACATAATAAAGCTGTAGAGGGCTGGGCTCAACTAGAGGCATCCAAGAGAAGAAGCTGGACTTCAAAATTTCACAAGAAAATATCCAGTAGTTTATTCACCAGATGGACAGCAATATTTCAGTCCCTCTATGGAACAACCGAACAACCATTCCATACAGTGTCTAAGCATAAACACCTCATTATGGTGTCCAAGCAGGGCCGGGCCGACACAGAGGCTGTGGAGGCTCCAGCCTCAGGGCACAGGCCATCTCCCCAGCCTCTGGGCGGCAGGCAGGCCACTGACCACGTCGCTGCTGCTGCCGCGCCTGCCGGGCTGCCGGCCGCGCTGGAGGACAGAGGGAGTAGTGAGCACTAGTTGGCACTGACTTACGTGCTCCCTCCCCGCTCCGTCTCCTGGCTCGGCCGCTCCGCTGCTCTGGTCTCTGATCAGTCGCTTGCCTGACTGGCTGCATACAGCGCGCACTTTGACCTGATGCGCTGTACGCACTTGGCGGACTTGGGCAGCTCAGCCTCTGTTGGTGGTGGACCTTGTCCCAGCCCTGTGTCCAAGTAATAGTGCCATGTTTTTGCTACATAATACTTTCATACAGTCGCACGTGCCATAAAAAAAAAATTATGCTAATTTAACACTAGCGTTAAAGCAATCCGGCAAACTGTTCCAGTGGAGTTCTTTAGATCTGGATAGTGCTGTGTGCCTGCCGGACCCCATAGACTATAGTGAGATCCAGTGGGAATCTGGCCGCTCCCCTGCATTCATGTCGGGATTTGGAAGGACAAATATCGCTGTTTGCAACATTTTTTTATCCCCACCAGTTGTTATTATAATTAATGGGACCCTGGCGGTGAACGGCAGTATCCGGCTAGGCCACATCTGGACACCTCCACAGATGTATATTATATACAGCAGTGTACAGTTATGTGAGGTACGCGGTATAATATATGCAGTGTGTATAGGTATATAGTATATTCCCTAGTGTTCTGATATGTGAGGTACAGGGTAAAATATATGCAGTGTGTACAGGTATATAGTATATACAGCAGTGTACTAATATGTGAGGTACGGGGTATAATATATGCAGTGTATACAGGTATACAGTATATACAGTAGTGTAATATGTGAGGTACGAGGTATAATAGATGCAGTGTGTACAGGTATATAGTAAATACAGCAGTGTATTGACACCTCGTACCTCAGGTATCAGTACACCGCTGTATATACTATATATCTGTACACACTGCATCTATTATACCTCGTACCTCACATATATAGTATATACAGCAGTGTACTGATATCTGTACACACAGCATCTATTATACCTTGTACCTCACATATCAGTGCACTGCGGTATATACTATATATCTGTACATATTGCATGTATAATTCTGTGTAATATATGCAGTGTGTGTGCATGTATGTGTGTGTATCTATATATATATATATATATATATATATCTATATATATATATATATATATGTCCCACAGGATTGGCGCATGGCAAATGTGGTGCCAATATTCAAAAAGGGGCCAAAAACAGAGCCTGGAAACTATAGGCCGGTAAGTTTAACATCTGTTGTGGGTAAACTGTTTGAAGGTTTTCTGAGAGATGCTATATTAGAGCATCTCAACAGAAATAAGCAAATAACGCCATATCAGCATGGCTTCGTGAGGGATCGGTCATGTCAAACTAATTTAATCAGTTTCTATGAGGAGGTAAGTTCTAGACTTGACAGCGGCGAATCAATGGATGTCGTATATCTGGACTTCTCCAAAGCATTTGACACTGTACCGCATAAAAGGTTGGTATATAAAATGAGAATGCTCGGACTGGGAGAAAACATCTGTATGTGGGTAAGTAACTGGCTGAGTGATAGAAAACAGAGGGTGGTTATTAACGGTACACACTCAGATTGGGTCACTGTCACTAGTGGGGTACCTCAGGGGTCAGTATTGGGCCCTATTCTCTTCAATATATTTATTAATGATCTTGTAGAAGGCTTGCATAGTAAAGTATCAATTTTCGCAGATGACACTAAACTGTGTAAAATAATTTACACTGAAGAGGACAGTATACTACTACAGAGGGATCTGGATAGATTGGAGGCTTGGGCAGATAAGTGGCAGATGAGGTTTAACACTGATAAATGTAAGGTTATGCACATGGGAAGGAAAAATGCAAGTCACCCGTACATACTAAATGGTAAAACACTCGGTAACACTGACATGGAAATGGACCTAGGAATTTTAATAAACAGCAAACTAAACAGCAAAAACCAGTGTCAGGCAGCTGCTGCCAAGGCCAACAAGATAATGGGTTGCATCAAAAGGGGCATAGATTCCCGTGATATGAACATAGTCCTACCACTTTACAAATCGCTAGTCAGACCACACATGGAGTACTGTGTACAGTTCTGGGCTCCTGTAAACAAGGCAGACATAGCAGAGCTAGAGAGGGTTCAGAGGAGGGCAACTAAAGTAATAACTGGAATGGGGCAACTACAGTACCCTGAAAGATTATCAAAATTAGGGTTATTCACTTTAGAAAAAAGACGACTGAGGGGAGATCTAATTAATATGTATAAATATATCAGGGGTCAGTACAGAGATCTATCCCATCAGCTATTTATCCCCAGGACTGTGACTATGACGAGGGGACATCCTCTGCCTCTGGAGGAAAGAAGGTTTGTACACAAACATAGAAGAGGATTCTTTACGGTAAGAGCAGTGAGACTATGGAACTCTCTGCCTGAGGAGGTGGTGAAGGTGAGTACAATAAAGGAATTCAAGAGGGGCCTGGATGTGTTTCTAGAGCGTAATAATATTACAGGCTATAGCTACTAGAGAGGGGTCGTTGATCCAGGGAGTTATTCTGATTGGAGTCGGGAAGAAATTTTTTATTCCCCTAAAGTGGAGAAAATTGGCTTCTACCTCACAGGGTTTTTTGCCTTCCTCTGGATCAACTTGCAGGATAACAGGCCGAACTGGATGGACAAATGTCTTTTTTCGGCCTTATGTACTATGTTACTATGTTACACACAGAGCAGTGTATTGATGTGAGACATAGAAGGTATAATACTGTAGATGCAGTGTTTACAGAAATATGTGGTCAGTTATACATTATGGTCACTGTGTGTGTGAGGTACATGAGGTAGTGGTCACTGTAACTGTCTGAAGTATTATACATGAGTGAGCAATGAGTAAAAAGGGCATGGAGGGGGGGTAATTGATGAAAAGTGGAGGACCTCCTCTTACCACTCCATTCCAGTCTGTATGGATCAATGCAGAGCTGCTTGTGAACTTCTAATACTTGCTGTTAGGGGTTGAAGGACCTGTGATGATGTCATCACAGGTCCTGGCAGATATACCTTTGAAACCTAGGAACTACACCATTTTTGGTGCAGTTCCTTTGCTAGATTCTGCAGGACCTGTGATGTTGAAGATGATGTCATCACAGGTCCTGGCAGATGCACTGTTCTAACCTGGGAACTACACTTTACATTGTGCAGTTCCCTTACAGGACCTGTGATGACATAATCAAAGGTCCTTTAGCTTTAGAAAGACAAACAGGAGCAATTAGGGGGCGGGGCCTCTCCTCCACTTCTGGCCCCTCTTTCTCACGGGCCCCATAGCAGCTGCGTGGTCTGCCTATATGGTAGGTACGCCACTGTGCAAAAGTAATACCATGTATAATATCTAAGCAACAGTGCCACAAAACCAGTTTTTTCGTGTACCCACTAGGCCAAAGTTGAAAATAGCACCTGGTACTTTTTTGGTGCCAGATCTGAGGAGGTTCTAAGTGAGCTAAGAAGTCAGGTGACCACTCTAGCTAACTCTAAAGGGTCCATTCACACTTCCGTTTTGGTGTTCCGCATCCGTTCCGATTAAAAACGGAACGTTATGCAGATCCATTCATTTTCAATGGAATCCGCAAATATTCGGACAGCACTCATGGTGCTCTCCGATTCCGTGATTCTGTTCCATTCCGTGGGTTCCGTTATTCGGATCCTGGAAAAAAATATACCCTGTCCTACTATTTGTCCGATTTTGCGTTCCGTCATCCCATTCTAGTCAATAGATCCGTCAAAAATGCGGAAGACATGCTAAAAGCATCCTCATGTCATCCAGATTTTCGGATCCGCAAAAAACAGGAACGTTTATCTGGAAAGGTAAAAATACTGACGTGTGAATGCACCCTAACTAGTAATCGGTTCACGAGAACCTTCACTACACTTCTACCAGCAGGGGCGTAGCTAAAGGCTCATGGGCCCTGGTGTAAGAGGCTTGGACCCCCCTTCCCTAGGTGCTTTGTGGGCAGGGGCAGGGAAGCACATAGTCTTCGTGTTGCCTGAGGCAAAAATTGCCAAATTTTTGACCTAATACCTTCCATCCAGACGAAGGTTTAACTTGACCAGCATGCACTTTCTATAATATTGGTGTGTTCTTATGCAGCAACAAGGGTCTTTGGGCCCCCTCAGGCTCCTGGGCCCGGTAGCGACTGCTACCTCTGAATCCCCTATAGCTATACCTCTGTCTACCAGTTACACTGATAGGGTACCATGTCCACAGTGGATAAAACAAGAGTGAGATACTGCCAGTACTCTGCAGTGGAAAACATCACACTATACAGCGCTCAAATAATGCCAACATACAGTGACAAAATCACAGCCTTATAAACCATCTTATACCAGCATGTTATAAGGTTTGAATAAAGCTGCTATACCATTATCTTAGGTGTTTTTTTGCTATTTATATCTTTAAATCTTTTATTTTCAAGGCTATATACATAAGGCCAAAGCAAAGAACCCCCTCCACTTCCCCACAGCCTCCTCTGCATAGTGTGCTTTTTGGATCTAAAATGTGCAGTTGCGATTCATTGTGCGGTAAACTTTGAACTTTTTTAGACTATAAGTTTGTAAATGACCTGAGGATAAATTTCCATATGAACAATTGGGAGGATTTTGTTTGAAATGCCTTGAAGACCTCTTGAGTGATGGCTGTAATAGAAGGAGATGTAACAGAGCTGAGTTAAGAAGATCTTAGCTTTGTGAAGCATTGTTCTGATCGCAGAGGAAGCAAAGGTACAGTGTGGGGAGTTACATTAAAGGAGAAGGATGAATTCGTGGGAATATGTCAGCTGGCTGCTCTGTCATAAATTGTTTGGAGATCTCTTGTGTACAAAGCGCTGCCCTCCTTTAATAAATGTTCTGTCTGCATCGCTGAAATGACTTACGTTATAACCTTTTTGTTCAAAAATGGGAGATTGCCTGGTTTATATCTGAATGATCACTCCTCCGTATCACACTTTATGCCGGTCAGAGACTGTATTGATTTAAAATAAGGAGTACTGCATACCAGCCCAATGACATCTTCACTATCTTCCTCATCAGGGGGCAAAACCTGGTTAAACCTTGAGAAGAATCTAATGTGAATGTGTTTTATGGTTTATTAGTTGTAAGATTTTTTTTTTTTTTATGTTTTGTACATACATAATGTTGGATGAAAATCATAGATTACCTAAAAAAAAAGTGGGCCCCATAACAAATCTCAATGAGCCCATATCTGTGGTGCTGGGCAGTGGCGTACATAGAGAAGTAAGGGCCCCATAGCAAGGATCAAACCAGGCCCCCACACAGGACAGAAAGATTTCTGCCTAAACCCTTTTCAATGACCCATGGGCCATTTTTCACTGCCTCAATTGCTAAAAGTTGTTCCTTTAGAGGGTAGAGTCCTGACCAAGTTTTTACCCACAGTAGAAGAGGAGATAATCTCAACTAAGACTGGGCCCCCTCTTGCCCTGGGCCCCATAGCAGTCGCATGGTGTGCCGCTATGGTAGTTACGCCCCTGGTGCTGGGTTTTCCTACGCAGGACAGAAGGGTCCATTTTTTGTTTCCTTTCTTATTATAATATTTTGATAAATTTCCCAACAGTTGCCTAACAAACAGTATTGCTCCAGTAGAGAGGGGAGGCTTGTACAGGTGCCCACCACCCAATAGTAAGTTAGATGGGATCCTTAGATGGGACCCAACAGGGTTTGGTCCTCCCCCTTTACAGACACAATAGAAACCCAACTGGACAACACATGATCATATTCCCTATTAGGTTATGGACTTCAGAGAGAGGTCCCTCTGGAGGACTCAGCAACACCTTGTAAATTAGAAAAGGAATCATATAATACCTCATTCCCCAGTGGCACCCCAAATGTGTGGCAGCCCACAACTTCAGCTCATTGTTGGTTTCAACAGCAAGATCTGTGACAATCAGCTGATCGTCTGTGTACTAATAATGGCTTGTCCAGCTGAGTCCCTTTAAATAACTGTGTCCTCTTCAATAGATACAAGACCAAACTGTAAATTGTAATAGTATTACTTCAGTGTATCACTCACAAAATATCTATCGTGTCGTTAGGATGAATTTCCAATATATGTGTGTGCAGGCTGTGCTTAGTTTTAATAGACAATTTCAAGAAATATTATACACTGACTATCTCCTACTGATTATCTGTATTATATATATGAGCTAACTAACTATCTAATGTAATTGGATAAGGAATAGGATCCAGGGGAAAGCACAGAGCACAGCAATGTCACTGCTCTCTCTCTCTCTCAGAACTGCAGAAAAACAGCAGAAAATGGCTGCTGGGGAGTTTCTTATATAGTAAGGGGTAAGCAACTTTCCTATTGGTTGCTAGGGATGTTACTAAGCTCTGACAAAGATATTGCAGCCTTTTCATTGGCCCACAAGCAAGAAGGGAGTTACCGATGAAAAGAAAATCTAGAATATTCACGATTACGAATATATAGCACTATATTCTACATCTTTGCGAATTCTCGAAGTGTCGATATTCGCAATAAAAATTTGCGATTATAATATTCACGATCAACACTAGTTTGCATCCCTTTCTTCCCAGAATTCCAGAGGAGCATGTATGCCCTATAAGTCTCCTCACACCAACTAAGGCACTCTCTCCCCAAGAAGAGATACATATGGTATGTAATGCCTTCGTGCATTGCGTTGTGTCATTGATCGAGCCATCGAGGAGCAGGAGCTGGAAGATGAGGAAGTCACAATGCTGAATGAATTCCCTGGGGGGGCTACTCCATCTGAGACAAGTCAGCAGGAGTCTGAAGAGGAGTCAGAGGAGGATGGTGGCTGGGGGGAGGAGGAGCAAGAAGAGCAGGCTTTAAACTTTTCGGGGATCCCTAGTTTTGTCCGTGGCTGGCGGAGGAGAACAAGGATGAAATTCTCCTGAGCGATGAGCAGGAGCCAGGGTGCTCCACCGCTTCCAATTTAGTGCAAATCGGGGCCTTTATGCTCCAGTGTTTGAAGAGGGACCCCCGTATAAAAAGCATAAAGGTCAAGGACCAGTACTGGGTGGCAACGTACTTAGACCCCTGGTACAAACACAAAATGGTGGACATGTTACCAGCATCGCAGAGGGCTGTCAGAATGCAGCATTTCCAGGCCTTGCTGCGAGAGATGCTGCATTCTGCTGTTGCAGCGAAACAGGTGCGGGTAGCAATTCTACCGCGCCTGAAAAAAGAGGGCGGTTTGAAGATGTGTTGGTCACTTCAGATATGAGATCATACTTGCAACCAACCCATCGACAGCCGCCCTCCAGATCCAGCCTCAGGAAACGCCTAGACCGACAGGTGTCCGACTACATCGGGTTAACGGCCGATGTGGACGCTCTGAAAAGCAAGGAACCCCTTGACTACTTGGTGTGCAGGCTTGACCTGTGGCCAGAGCTAGCACAATTTGCCATAGAACTCTTGGCTCTCAGAGGAATTCAACACCTGTGATGACCACGTGCAATTGAATTTCCTCATGCCAGCCCACACATATCCTCCACAACCCAGAACAAAATATGGTCCTTGCCTTATGTATATACAGCAGCATAAAAGGCCTTTTATGTCAGGTGAATGCCTAATTTTTTGGGCCTGTACTGGACGACAGTTACATATTTATCCTGTGACCGCCTAATGCACCTCCAGCCACAGAATCCAAAGTTCTTTGCTGTCAGGTGAATGCCTATTGGCTAATTTTTGGGGCCTGTACTGGCCGACAATTTTTTATCTCTAGCCACATAATCACACCCTTGTCTCACTCCTCTGCCTCTCATTATGGTGGCGTATGAACTGCATTCACCATAAGGACCTTCTAATGTCACAGGGCCATGTGACTGTGCCCTCCACCGGGTCACTGTACAGAGGTGTTATCCAGTCAATGTAAGGTAGTGGTATCCAATAACTGTATTGCCATAACTGTATCCCTTTCCCTGCCCATGCCATCCTTTTTTAGACCTGGCATAAGCGGGAAAAATATGCAGATTGCGGTACTAAGGACTTTTGCGCCATAATCTGTGTCAGAAATACGCCTAACATAGATGTATTGCTATATAATAAATGACCATTTAATCTTATTATTATTCGGGGGTAGGGATAATATCTTTATATTATATAGATTCTAGTGAATTATACCGTGCCCTGAATTTCCCAGTAGAAAATGATCCTTGGGAAACACAGTCCTCATCCCTGACCACCAGGACCAGGTAGCGCTCTGTCAGTACATGGCAGCCTCCCCTCTCCGCCACGCTGCTCCGCTGTGTACTGGTGCTTATTCTGACACTAGGGCTGGGTTCACATCCTATTTTTGCCATCCATTTAATGCATACCAAAAATGTATGGGTTAACAGATGCCTCAGACTGATGCCGTACAGTGGTGTCCGTTCACCATACAGTTCCATGGTAGAAAAAAAATGTACGCTAACGTATGCATTTTTTTAATGGACTCAAAAGCGTGGAGTGCTGCACATTGGTATACATCAAATCAATAGGAAATAACATTTTTCTAGGCTCCAGCAGGGCACATTTTTGAGAGTTTCCCTTTAAGACACATAAAAATGGCCCCTGATTAAAATACATATTTTTTATGGGAATTTTTGCCAATGATCCCCCTCTGCTATCACTGTCAATGTTGTGGGACTATTTTTGTACTTCTAGTAAGTGTTTGCTGGCTGCAAATATGACCTGAAGGTTTTTCAGGCTCGCCTGTCATTAAAGTGAATGGGGCCCGCCGCGAACTCGCGGTTCCCGAACATTTGATCGCGAACATGCGAACGCGAATCGTCCCGGCCAATGTTCATCCATCCTTAATAGCTATATAGTTCTAGAAGTTGGGATAGATGAATAAAAGGTGTCTGGACCGCGTTGTCTGGTTCATTATTAGAAGACAAAGGGAACAGGGAGGTTACTGGGCATGTGGGTCCACCAGTAAATGCAGGAGAGGGTGGACCAGGAGGATATATAGCAGACCAGGAGGATATACAGCAGGGGGCGCTACCAGACAGGAAAATGTACTTAAAAACCTTACAATATTTATTTATGAGGCAATAATACTTCATTTCAAATGCTGTATTCATTGAATAGTAATACTGTTCATGGGCTAACCCCTTTAAGGTACCTGTGAGGAATATGGATTCATATTTACTGTCAGCCATGTCCTCACACCCCCATTTGCTGACAGATAGCAGAGGTAGTGAACCCAACAGGAGGGCCCTGCTTCAGAGCCCCAGCCCTGCTTGTCATTTGATTCACCTTTTGGCAGGTTCATCAGTGTGCATGCAAAATAAGTTTCCACTCCCCCAGCTATCTGAGTGTCAGTTGGCAAGGAAGAAAGCCCCAGGGGTCCAGGCTTCAAGGAGGCCCCAGGTGGAGAAGGTCACACCTCAGTCCACCAGTTTGGAGCCAAGCTAAATCCTGCAGGAACACCCCCAGCAGGGGGTATCAGCCCTTGCCCAGGACCAATAAGACCTCCCAGACATGTTGGCACTTACAGTACAGACCAAAAGTTTGGACACACCTTCTCATTCAAAGAGTTTTCTTTATTTTCATGACTATGAAAATTGTAGATTCATACTGAAGGCATCAAAAGTATGAATTAACACATGTGGAATTATATACATAACAAACAAGTGTGAAACAACTGAAAATATGTCATATTCTAGGTTCTTCAAAGTAGCCACCTTTTGCTTTGATTACTGTTTTGCGCACTCTTGGCATTCTCTTGATGAGCTTCAAGAGGTAGTTTAATAAGTGGGATTTCTTGCCTTATAAATGGGGTTGGGACCATCAGTGGCGTTGAGGAGAAGTCAGGTGGATACACAGCTGATAGTCCTACTGAATAGACTGTTAGAATTTGTATTATGGCAAGAAAAAAGCAGCTAAGTAAAGAAAAACGAGTGGCCATCATTACTTTAAGAAATGAAGGTCAGTCAGTCAGCCGAAAAATTGGGAAAACTTTTAAAGTAAGGGCTATTTGACCATGAAGGAGAGTAATGGGGTGCTGCGCCAGATGACCTGGCCTCCACAGTCACCGGACCTGAACCCAATCGAGATGGTTTGGGGTGAGCTGGACCGCAGAGTGAAGGCAAAAGGGCCAACAAGTGCTAAGCATCTCTGGGAACTCCTTCAAGACTGTTGGAAGACCATTTCAGGGGACTACCTCTTGAAGCTTATCAAGAGAATGCCAAGAGTGTGCAAAGCAGTAATCAAAGCAAAAGGTGGCTACTTTGAAGAACCTAGAATATGACATATTTTCAGTTGTTTCACACTTGTTTGTTATGTATATAATTCCACATGTGTTAATTCATAGTTTTGATGCATTCATAGTCATGAAAATAAAGAAAACTCTTTGAATGAGAAGGTGTGTCCAAACTTTTGGTCTGTACTGTACCTTTCATAAGGAATTATGAATCGCCTGGCCATCGCAGGCGCAAACCGGATACATATTTGTGTCCCGGTGGCCACGATGTACGTGCCCATGGTCTTTGTTTAATGTGACGAGGTCAGTGGAGGGAGATATCCCTATCTCCCCATAGGAACCACATAACGGTACCAGGTTTGGACTCTACTTGTAGCTGGAACCCAGGCAGGTCCGTTGGTCCCAGAACCATCTCCCTGTGACCCTCTGGTCTGGAGCTATAAACCCTAAAGGGTTTTGTGGGTCATTTGCTGCCAGCCCAGAAGAGGGGAAGTGGACCCCTCCCTGAGGCCGGGAGGGGAGGGGCTGGCTACAGGTTAAAAGGCTTGTGTCAGCAAGCGGCCGGGTCTTTCTCTGAAGAAGGGTCACATCTTGCAAATGTGTTTAGAGGGACCCAGGAACTAGCTGAGATCACGCCCCTTCATGTGGACTCCAGCAAAGAACATCTCACAACCAAAAGGAACTTTCATCTTACCCGGTAACTGACTTTTACACTGCTTAACCCTGTTGTACCCATCTAATCTGTATCTGTAACCTCAGACCACTGTCTATATTCTCTGTGTATATTGTGTTAAATCTAGTGTGCCCTTATGGCAATTAAATATATAATTTAATCTTGTGCTATCTTGTATCTTGATCACGAATCCCCACGTCCGTGTTTTGGCCTAGTTATAAGCTACCGCGGGTTCGTTTCTGATCCTATATAATCCCGTTAGTGGACCGGGCTTATATCAAATGAGAAGCTGGTGGCGGATTTCCCAGGCTGAGACAGCGCTGTTTTCACTGAGGCAGTGAAAAGGCTCTCTCAGCTTGTTGCCTCTCTGTGCCCGCGTGGACAGGAGGTGTGTGTGTAAACTGTACCAAGCGGATCTTACCTGCTCCTCTGGAGGGCGAAACGTCACGTTTTTGGTAACCAGGGACAATACCGCGTCTCGTTAGCTCGACGTAGTTGACGTCAAGCGGGCACGAGGTGTGGTATTCGTCACAGTACCCATACAAAATAAATGATCAAGTAGGCTGATTTAAGTGTAACTGGTTGACTATATAAAGTAGAATATGATAGCAGCTTATTTACTTTACCATTTACACAATTTACCATATTGAGAACACACATTCGGTTGAGTCAAGAAAACATATATGGGGAATCTAAGAAATAGAAGGAGACATATAAGTTTTATTAGAAATGTGTAATTTAGTAATATTTAGTCCCACCATGTTTAAATATGTTCACAGGAATAACAGGTGGAAGGTAAGGTCTTCACAGGATAATACAGTATGCTGCACTCCGATGAAAGACAGTCACGTGTGTATTATTCCTGTGTATCAAGACCTAGGATGGCTTTGATCTTGATGAGGGAAATTGTGTTTTTCATTCTCATCTTTAGATTGTAAAACTGAAACATTGTCTGTTACACAGACAGGAAAGAAAAGTGGCAGAGGTTGGTCAGGACACTTTACTGTATCCATTGATCAAGGATGCAGTGGAATACTTGATTGATGTGATGGCCTCTTTGGAAACCTCTGTTGAGGTTTGGTGTCCCTATTGCAGTATCCCAGACCTGAGAGTATCTGCAAAGTTTTGTTTGTTATATATTGTTTGCAATGTTAATGCTATGTACTATGCTACACTTGTTCCCGCTTGAGTCAGGCAAGGCCAGAGTCTGCATTTCTGACCCAAGCATCTCTGGAGCTCAGGGTGTGGACAGGCTCCACCCCTAGCTCCAAAAGTTTCCAGTGAGACTATCTGTAGATAAAGAGAGGAAGAAGAAACATTCTCCATGTGCTCCTCTCCCATGTACTTCAGCTCCAAGCTTTGGCGCCTTTGTCACCTCCTCAAGCTCTAGGAGATGCAAGCAAGAAATAAAGGAGAAGGATTTGTATGACTACAGCAAAATAAAAAGAGACAGCTAGGTAATCCAGGCTTAATGTGATCCAGACCCTGCTACTGCAGAGGGAAAACGTTAAGACGCCCTATGCATCCCAGAATAGTGAACACTACAGCCACGGTTGCCAGAGCAAGTTAGCCAGAGAAATCTCTGGGCCAATGCTGTATTCTTCTGCTTAGCTGATGCTGGGACATCTGGGAGGACTTTGCATTGTATACAAACTACTGCTGGATGTACTACAACTCTTATTTTGTGCACAGTAAAGAGAGACTCTAGTTAAACTTAATCTGGCCTGGTCTCTGATTCTCTTAAACATATGCGGGCCATTGCATTTTCATCACTTGCCCTGCTTAGAACCCACATGGACATTAACAGCATGGACATCCCAAAACTACCAGAGCCGCGCATGCAATGCTGCAAGAAGGTACAAGGATAAAAAATACATGGATTATAGGCACGTGTCACCAAGGTTTCTGGCCTCGGTGGAGTAAGAGCCGTTTTTTATGTGTCAGCAGCAGATGCTGTCTGACACCTTAATAATTAGTATGGCTGTGTAGCTGATCCGGGATGTCTCTTACTGGGAGTAGTCAAAGTGCTGGGTGAGTGACTACTCCCCATGTTCCAGGCCGGGTTTGGCCAGGCCTAAAAACCAGCCAGCACTGCCAGGTGAGGGGGATTACCTCAGTCTGATAGTGAAGCTCAGGAGGTATGTGTGCTGGAGGGCTGAGACCCGTCTGTAAGGGAAACGGGCCCCCTAAAAGCCTGCTATGGACTGCTGGAGGCAGAACTGCCAACAAGGTGATTTTTTGCTATGTGGACTTTCCATTGTGTGTGAACTAACACCAAGACTGCAAAGTGACGTTTTGTTTTTGCTTTATGTGTGAATAAACACGGAAGTTTGATTTAAGAAGTGGTAATTTGCCTCGTCCATACACCCTGTCTACCAGAGCGAATCCCAACACTATAGACATGTCCATATTCACATAGACAGATATAGAGAGATTCATACCCACCTGTAGACATATTCTGTGGGAGCATTTTTGGCATTTTATTTCTAATGTTGACTGTCTCCTTGCCCCAGACAGGGCTTAGGTGTTGGGTAAGCTTTCAGGTAAAGTGTCCCAGATGCAGACTATGATGAGCTGCCAACCACTCTCCATTGGGCAGGGTATTTAATTAACTGCTAGGGCACTGAACTGATTCTTTGCCATAGGTGAAGGAAAGTCTAGCTAAGTTTCAAGGATTGATCTGTATGTGACAGTTCTGGCCATTTGATAAATCCTTATCCTAAAAATTACTGTACCAGAAGTAGGTACTGAATACCATTGTATAAGTACCTTGCAAGAAGTTTCAAGTATTGCAAGAGTTCTTAACTGCCCTGTGCCAGATAAATTGCCAATCCAAATTGTTAAACTGAAGGCATCTACTGTACAGGTTTAGGTTTGGTAAGAAATAAGGCTGACATATTTCTCATGTCATGCTGGTGGCCTGTGCCCGCAGCTTCCCCACTCCTCTGTGTGGTCCCAGGTGATGTATCATTCCCCGGCAGTCTGGGCCCACTTATTCTTCTCTGGTTGCTGGTAGTGGGCTTGGCCACTAGCATTTCCTGCACTCCCCTTCTCACAGGCTGAGGCCTGCTTGTCTGCTAGGCCATGCTCTCAGCACCCATAGAATGCCCACCAGGCTCTTAAAAGGCCAGTAGACGCACATCACAATTTTCACTAGCTAATGGCTGGCAACTTGAGGGTTTTTATGCGTTTTTCCCAAGGGGAGGGTGCCTGAGCTTAGGTTTCCTAGTGTTTTAGTATCCAGTGAATGAATGCTGTTCTGTTTGTCTGCACTGTACTGACCTCTGCCTGTTAATGACTCTGAACCATATGCTTACCTTAGCCTCTTCATCGTATTGACCCTTTGCCACCTGCCCTGACCTTGGACTTGTTTCAAATATTATTATTATTTATTATTAAAGCGCCATTCATTCCATAGCGCTGTACATATGAGAAGAGGTATACATGCATAATACAGACAATTGCACTAATCATAAACAAGACAAGTTACAAACTGGTACAGAAGGAGAGAGGGCTCTGCCCGTGAGGGCTTACAGTCTACATGTACAGTATTTGCTCAAACACTGCCTGCCCAGACCACGGCCTGTTAACTGACTATAAGTATTACCTGACCCCTTGGTGCTTTGCACCAGGGTCTCTGACCCCAGTGGGTCAGCTGCCAATCACACCAGGACTATTGCAAGAGTTAGCGGCCTGGTGGCTCCCCCACAGTGAAGTCCAGATCCCTGTATAAGGTTAAAGGGTGACTACCAGGGCCCTGCCAGGATAATGCCCTTAGGTCTAGCCCAAAGTCAAATATATTGATTAGTGCAATGGTTCCACATCCACTTTCTGTAGCACTGCCGCACTTTACAAATCAGCGGGTACATTATCCAACAAAATCAGGTGATACAGAGTAAAAAACTAATTAACAGTTCAAATAATAAGAGTAAGGGACCTGCTAGAGCATACTGTACCTAATTAACTGTGCCTGAGATGTGAGAGTGAGTAAAGCCTGTATTACACAGGCCGGTTGAGCAAGCGGCAATCACCTGCTTACTAGTGAAGGAGACAGCTGCTATTACATGCAGCGATCTCCTCCATAGCATAGCAATCGCTATGGCATCATTCGTCACTAGACTGTATAGTGATTTGCTGTTGGCAGAACGCTATTAAACAGCACGATCTGCCGCCGGCTTAAAAATCACAATTGCCCAATGAACGAGCAATCAGGCAATTGGTGGCAGTATTACACTGCAAGATGATCGTTAATGAGTGTTCATACGAATGCTCATTAGCGATCATCTGACGAAAAATCAACAGGTGTAATACAGCCTTAAAGCAGCACTGTTCTTAAGTAGTCATTGTTAAGGACTGCATTTAGAATATTCACTATTCTTGCAAATTTTTAATTCCACAGCGCAAAATCTGAACTGATTTTTTTCTGCAGCATGTGAATGGAGTATAAAATATCCCATTCACTTGCATTGTTAGCGAATTTGAAGATTTAGGTGCGGAATCCGCTTTTAAGTACGCAATAACTTCAGAACATGTGAACATACCTTAAGAAAATACTGAAAAGGTTTCTTGGAGGACCTCCTATATTAGGCTACATGCACACGATCGTATGTGATTTGCGGTCCGAAAATTGCGGATCCGCAAAAAAAACGGATTGCATCCGTATGCCATCCTTTTTTTTTGCGGATCCATTGTAACAATGCCTAAAACAGACAAGAATAGGACATGTTCTATTTTTTTTGCGGGGCTACAGGACGGACATACTGATGCGGACAGCACACGGTGTGCTGTCCGCATTTTTTGCGGACCCATTGAAATGACTGGGTCCGCATCCTATCCGCAAAAAAAATTGAACGGACACGGAAATAAACAACATTCGTGTGCATGTAGCCTTAACTAGAGGAATTTCCCCTAGACTTCAGCCGGATCTTATTCTGATGGAGTGAAACTTTTGACCTGAGGAGGAAACTGTAATAATTATGAATTTCTTCCAGTCTGTACATTTGATCACCCATACATATAATTAGTCACTTGAAGAAATCGCCTGAAGTAGTAAGATCAAAGGAATCCTCTTCCTTTAAAGATGTATAAATTGGACAAAATCAGCCTGTAACAAATATTTGAAAAAAAATTCAATGGCCTGTTTCTTTATCTTGTTCAAACATCTTTTAAGCCTGTATTATCTATTCTTACTGAATAATGATGATGACACTTGCACCTTAACATTATTATTTAGACTTAAAGGGCTTTTCCAGTTTGCATCACCATCCTGTTAAATAATCCTTTAAAAAAGGTCGCTGTAATTTTGTAATGTTCTTCTTTTACTTTTATTTCTCCTGCTTTGCATAGAAACTGCATTTCGCTTTAGGAGAAGCAATTAGAAGCCACTGTATATGTCTGGGCCGCCCCAAAGACTTTGGAAGACAAGAGAATAGGATTCAAGACACGTACAAGCATAGTCCTAGAAAGTCGCCCAGGCTGACTAGTATGGAACTACAAGTGCCACAAACCAGATGATAAAGCGAAAAGCTGTGACTTTTGCACTGACTTGCACGGCCAATTTACATAGTAACATAGTTAATAAGGTTGAAAAAAGACATAAGTCCATCAAGTTCAACCAAGGGATAGGTGGGGATGCGAATCCCAGAAGATAAATGCAGTGACAGGCTGGTGTTCAGTGATGAGTCTACCTTTTACCTCAGTGGGACGGTCAATCACCAGAAGGTTACTATCTGGGGTTCCAAAAGCCCACGTGCCTTTATCAAGCACATAAAGGATTCACCAAAAGTAAAAATGTTCTGAGCAAAGAGCAGGTACAGGATACTGTCACTGGCCTAACTGACCTAGAAATGTCAAAGGAACGACTTAGGCCGCAAATAGAGGAAGATCTTCCAAATGTAAAAAGCAAGATGCAAAGATAAGCCGCACTCACCATTCGTGTTCACGCTTCTTTATTGCAGGATATGTTACGGGGGCAGACTCACATGGAGTATCAATCTACAGCGACGGCCGTTTCGCGGTGCGACCGCTTCCTCCGGCTGTTTGATCCACTCTAGGAGTCATGTGTGCGCTAGTTTATAGCGTCATATGGGGGAGGGTCAGCTGACCCATCACTCAATCACCCTTGACGCTCCACCAACTGCGCACGCATGAAACACAGGTGCATCGATACATTAGTGCAAGTTTAAAAACAATAATGACATAGATGATCTCATAAGGATCTCTTGGTTTTTCCTACGTAAAAGGATGCACACACGCAAATTAATA
Organism: Bufo bufo; assembly: GCF_905171765.1. NCBI lineage: Eukaryota > Metazoa > Chordata > Amphibia > Anura > Bufonidae > Bufo > Bufo bufo. The sequence continues at coordinate 180,927,986 of NC_053397.1, forward strand.
CATAAACTACATACGTTGTTCTACAATTGATGAATTGATGCACACAATGTTCAATGTATTAATTTGCGTGTGTGGATCCTTTTACGTAGGAAAAACCAAGAGATCCTTAATTGAGCGGGTACGAGAACACCGTAACTCAATTAAAACAGGCAAGGGACGTACTCGCCTAATTGAGCACATACGGTGCCAACATGGGGGAGATGCGAGCGTCCTGCGATTTGCGGGCCTAGAACACCTCAGGGAGGTGATAGACACCGTACCCTGCTCCAGAAGGAAGCTCGGTATATTATTAAAACCGATGCCACGGGTTGTTTAGGTTTAAATGAACGCAATGATTTATCAGTATTTATTGAATAGGACGCTATATGAATATGTTTCTCTTGCGAGTACATCTTAGAGAATTATCAGTTACTATATATTTATATATTTTTGTATTTATATATTGTTGCATTAATTTTTGCATCCCTTATATATTTGTGTATGAAGCTTACCTTCCACGGGTATAGATACCATTCTGGTATATTCACTACTTTTTGTAACTTTTGTTTTATCTATGTCATTATTGTTTTTAAACTTGCACTAATGTATCCATGCACCTGTGTTTCATGCGTGCGCAGTTGGTGGAGCGTCAAGGGTGATTGAGTGATGGGTCAGCTGACCCTCCCCCATATGACGCTATAAACTAGCGCACACATGACTCCTAGAGTGGATCAAACAGCCGGAGGAAGCGGTCGCACCGTGAAACGGTCGTCGCTGTAGATTGATACTCCATGTGAGTCTGGCCCCGTAACATACTCTGCAATAAAGAAGCGTGAACACGAATGGTGAGTGCGGCCTATCTTTGCATCTTGCTTTTTACTTTATTCTGTTCAAGCCTTGCACCCCGCTTCTTTGGATGGTCGGAGAAGGCCAGGATTGTGTTCCTTGAATCTCCAGGTGGGAGGACGGTGCCCTCAGTACCTCTTGTTACGTGTGTCTTCCAAATGTAACTTCTCAGGATGGTGCTCCTCCTCATTTTCAGTTGGATGTTCGCCGATACCTAAATGAAACTTTACCAGGACATTGGATTGTTGCTCTGGAATAAACGATTCAACAATATTGCACTGGCCTCCACGATCACCAGATCTAACACCCTGGGACTTCATTCTATGGGGCTACATAAAGAACTCAGTGTATCTGCCCCTTACCCCCAGCCATAGGATCTGAACAACCTGAGATGACATATCACTGAAAACGTGGAGTCCATATCCGAGGATATGCCGGCATGTGCCTGGACTATGGATGAGCGAATTTATTTCAATTTGTTTTGCCACTTTTATGGTCTGATTCAGCTTTTTTTTTTTCTATAATATGATTCCGACCCGAAGAGGAGAGAAAGAGAGAATCTTTTAATTAGACTCTGAGAAATTATTGCTTGGATATTGAGAAACACAGCAACAAAAGACAAGAATAATTCTGAAAACATACCCAATGTCCTTTAGTCCAAAACAATAAATAATACTGCTCTGAGTAGAGTTTAGCAGTTACTTGAGAATTTGCTTTATTAGCATTTGCCAGGTGTATTTTCTATTACAGATCTGTATATGCCTTTTATAAGAAAATGGAGGTTGAGATATGGACCCACATGAGTAATACTATGCAGCGCTGACTGCTTGTTCTGCCTCATTAGGCAAAAGCTGTCATTGGTGGTTATAATTTAGGTACAAAAACATTTTTGCCTCTATACACCACCACAATGCATTTGAAATGAAACGAACAAGATGTGCTTTAACTGCAGACTGTCAGCTTTAATTTGAGGGTATTTACATCCAAATCAGGTGAACGGTGTAGGAATTACAACAGTTTGCATATGTGCCTCCCACTTGTTAAGGAACCAAAAGTAATGGGACAGAATAATAATCATAAATCAAACTTTCTTTTTTTAATACTTGGTTGCAAATCCTTTGCAGTCAATTACAGCCTGAAGTCTGAAACGCATAGACATCACCGGACGCTGGGTTTCATCCTTGGTGATGCTCTGCCAGGCCTCTACTGCAACTGTCTTCAGTTCCTGCTTGTTCTTGGGGCATTTTCCCTTCAGTTTTGTCTTCAGCAAGTGAAATGCATGCTCAATCGGATTCAGGTCAGGTGATTGACTTGGCCATTGCAACACATTTCACTTCTTTCCCTTAAAAAACTCTTTGGTTGCTTTTGCAGTATGCTTTGGGTCATTGTCCATCTGCACTGTGAAGCGCCGTCCAATGAGTTCTGAAGCATTTGGCTGAATATGAGTAAATAATATTGCCCGAAACACTTCAGAATTCATCTTGCTGCTTTTGTCAGCAGTCACATCATCAATAAATACAAGAGAACCGGTTCCATTGGCAGCCATACATGCCCACGCCATGACAATACCACCACCATGCTTCACTGATGAGGTGGTATGCTTAGGATCATGAGCAGTTCCTTTCCTTCTCCATACTTTTCTTATCCCATCACTCTGGTACCAGTCGATCTTGGTCTCATCTGTCCATAGGATGTTTTTCCAGAACTGTGAAGGCTTTTTTAGATGTTGTTTGACAAACTCTAATCTGGCCTTCCTGTTTTTGAGGCTCACCAATGGTTTACATCTTGTAGTGAACCCTCTGTATTCACTCTGGTGAAATCTTCTCTTGATTGTTGACTTTGACACACATACACCTACCTTCTGGAGAGTGTTCTTGATCTTGCCAACTGTTGTGAAGGGTGTTTTCTTCAACAGGGAAAGAATTCTTTGGTCATCCACCAGAGTTGTTCTCCGTGGTCTTATCGGTATTTTGGTGTTGCTGAGCTCACCGGTGTGTTCCTTCTTTTCAAGAATGTTCCAAACAGTTGTTTTGGCCACGCCTAATGTTTTTGCTATCTCTCTGATGGGTTTGTTTTGTTTTTTCAGCCTAATAATGGCTTGCTTCACTGAAAGTGACAGCTCTTTGTATCTCATCTTGAGAGTTGACAACAACAGATTCCAAATGCAAACAGCACACTTGAAATGAACTCTGGACCTTTTACCTGCTCATTGTAATTGGGATAATGAGGGACTAACACACACCTGGCCATGAAACAGCTGAGAAGCTAATTGTCCCATTACTTTTGGTCCCTTAACAAGTGGGAGGCACATATGCAAACTGTTGCAATTCCTACACCGTTCATCTGATTTGGATGTTAATACCCTCAAATTAAAGCTGATAGTCTGCAGTTAATGCACATCTTGTTCGTTTCATTTCAAATTCATTGTGGTGGTGTATAGAGCCAAAAATGTTAGAATTGTGTCGATGTCCCAATATTTATGGACCTGACTGTAACTAATCATATTCTAAAAAGTTGCAAGTCCAATATATGTATGAGATAGCGAAGATCATTGTCTATAAAATGAGGGTAGTCTCACGTTCAAAGCTGAAGTGGATTGTGAGTTATGGAGCCTAAAAGTAAAAAGTTCAAAACATTGTTACCCTTTTGCTCGTCAGTGTAAATTTAAATCAACTAAATTCCACGTGAGACAAAATATGAGTTCTGCCTATTTATTTGTATTTAGGTTTTTAGCTTTTACAATGCTAGTTAATGCCTTGTTAGACATTTACGCAGCAGCAAAAAAATGCTTGCATTTTATAGATTTAATGTTAACAGATTTGTATAAACCTCCTTATTGCCTTATTAAATTCTACATAGACATTAATGCAAATCCATAAACAATCTATATGTGGTTTGTGAAGTGTTAATACATGCTATATAATGATCTCATTAACTGATTTTTACATGGTAAGGTTTCTTTACTGCCTATGTCATCATTCTAAAATGGAAGGTAAGGATTAATAAAATAAAAATGACAATTGCGCTTAAGGACAAGGTGGGGTTGGCAGGGATATTATTTTCTTCTTATCTTCGTGTTCGCTGTCTTTATTCCAAATAAGCTTTGTCGAGCATGGGGGTTCATATTTGAGCATGGGGGGCAGATCTGAACATAGGGGGCGGCAGATCTGAGCATGGGTGCTCCAGTTTGAGCATGGGTTGGTCAGGTCTGAGCATGGGGGGTCAGATCTAAGAAAGGGGGAGATCTGAGCATAGGGGGGATCTGAGAATAGGGGGGTCTGAGCATTGGGGTGGGGGGATCTGAGCACTGAGGGTCTGACACTGGGAATCTGATTTGCGTTGTCTGATCCGAGCATTGGGGGTCTTATTTTGGGGGTCTGATTTGGAGGTCTGATGAGGTTTGAGGATCTTATTTTAGGTCAGATGAGGATTGGGGATCTGATTTAGTGAATCTGAGTCTGATCTGAGGTCTTAGGATGAAAAATATATTTTTTCTTTTTTTTCTCTGCTAATGAAAAATAAGAAAAAATATTTTTTCAGACCTCAGATCAGATGAAAAATATTTTTTTTCCTCTTATTTTTCTTTGTTAAAACCTAGGTGCATCTTGTCGGTCGAAAATACGGTGACTTATGTGTAAATGTATAGCTTGTGGCTCCTGGTAGTCATAAGTTGTTGTTTTTTGCTCTTTGTGTCTGTAAGGTTGGCCACCCCTGCCCTAATTAGTTTGGCGCCAAAGTTTTCCTATTAGTAATCTGGGATCCATCTATCAAAAGTGTCAACTTTGCATTGTAGGAAAGACCCAGGCACCAGGAGTAGACTAGATGTGGACACCAAGGTGTCTGGATTCTTTTAACTTTGATCTTGCTTATATACTTTTATATATATTTTTGTTTTCCAGCTCCGTTTTTAAGTCTCTGACATTCTGCCTCTGTAAAAACAGTAAAACAAGGCCAACCTATCAGACGCAGTCCACATCGTGGCTCCTAAAGTCAGTTTTGTTTTGAACGGATGAGACGGTCCAGCTCCTTAGATGAGGGACTTGAGGTCCTCCTCACTGCTGGAGCTGGAAAAGGACATTAATGGTCTGTCCTGCTGCTGATAGTCCATGCTAAAGGTGGTGGTATAGCATCACTGCACTCCTGTGGCAGAATCAGGAACTGCCCGGGTAGTGACACTCTTTACTGGTGCGGAAACCTTCTTACAGCTGATGACCCAAAGCTCCCTCGTCAGGCGCTGATGGGGCTCGGTCAGCTCAGCTGGAGCTGTGTAGGGTGGAGGCGTACCGCCTTTATGCTTTGATCTAGCAGCCCAGGGCTCGGAATGGCGGGGCCACTTCTCCCCCTGGTCGGGCAGCTCAACTCCTCGGCTCGGTTCTGGGAACGCTATCTAGTTCTCGTTAGCGTGGGAGCTGACTGGTGATGAAGGAGGGACTAGAGGGGTGGAGCTTCCACTTCCTCCCTCCATGATGCCAAGTAGTTCCCTGTGGGCAGGTCTTGGTTTTCGCGCTTCAGCAATGGGCGTTCCTTCAGTTTCGTGCCTCTGGGCATGAAGAAGATGTTGCGCCATAGACTGTAAAAATGGCGATTCAACTTCGAGCTTCGCTCAGCTTGGATGTGCACAACCTCCAGGGATATGGTTGGCGTAGGCCAAACAGAACTTATCCAGACAGGACCAGGCCTGCTGTCTTCCCCTTCCAGGGGCTAAGCTACTTACCTGCCGGGTCCTGCATCGCCGCTCCGGTTTTCCCAAACTGACTCTCGTCACCTGGCTGCAGAGGTGATGTCATGTTGACAACATGTGACAGCTTCAGCCAGTTGAACTTGGAGGGTGGATGAATAGAATAAATGGAATCCAGACTTTGTAGTAACATTGAACAGTTGCTTTTACTTGGCATAAATTGGTAATTCAAACAGCTTCCAAACGATATCTTGGCCATCAGCAAGTATTGGCATTAACTTTGGCAGGCAAATACTCCTCTGCAACAATCACAGCCCTGCCATGCTTGGCTGAATAAATAGGAAACTCTTCCTCTTCTGCTGGAACTTAAGTTAGTCTGTAGTCTTACTTATGGTCCTAGGAACTTCGTGTCTTGTCTTTAGAGTACCTCAAGCTGCGGCTCAGCTTGGATGTTCACAATCTCCAGTGATAAGGTTGGCGTAGGCCTAACAGAACCTGTCCAGACAGGACCAGGCCTGCTGCCTTCCCTTTCCAAGGGCTAAGCTCTCTCTCCCTAACTAACTAAAACTCCTCCCTCTAGCTACAGAGGTCTAGGAAAAACCAGAAGGTTCCACTCCAGGGAAGCTAATACTGCCAATGTTGTTGCCGCCATCTGCTGGTGGACCAGGTTATTACACTTGAACTCAATAATTTCAAGAATAAATATGCACATTATAGTAAATACATTAGGTGATATAGATTAGCACATGGAAATGGTAGCAAGGCGCCAAAAATAAGTGGTAATGGCACTCCGGGTCATTACATTCCCCCTTACTTAAGAGGCAAGTCGCCCTCGACTTGTGCTCTGGGTAGAGGTAAAAAAAAATATATATATATATATGCTCTAAAGATATCAATAAAACATCCGCAGATAGAAGGGTGGCATTATCCGGGGTCCCTTCTGACAATAAGGTCTAATTATGCTTTACGCTATGTCACCTTGATGATTAGAAACAGGTAGCAAATATTTTTCTTTTTAAGTGGTGCGCAAGACCTTAGGACATGGAGAATTGACCGGTATTCTCCCATATTTTAGTGCTTTAGGAGGAGGAACATTTTCTCCTACAACTCCAGAGATAATAGCAGCTGATCACCCTTAATGTTGTTAAGTTTGCTTGGAACATAACCACTTGGTCTATAACCATTAGTTCTACATGTACTTTCTTACTTAGCACAAAACCACTTGGTTTAGAACCATTAGTTCAAATTGTACTCAGAGGCAAACATTATTGAGCAATAAAATAGAGGATGTGCTTGGAACGTACCAGATGCATTCAGAGGCAGTCCGTTGTGAGCAATGAAGTAAGGTGCTGACCACATGGCTAAAGATGGTAAGAGGCATAAGTTGTATAATAAGAAGTGCATAAAATAATATATTGCGGAACCTGTAAAAGAATGCATACAATAGGCACATTTCTTAAACATTGCTGAAAATGTGAAACGGCTAGTGCAAATATAAAAAGGCACATTTTTAATAATGCTAAAGTGCAATAAAGTAGTGCAAATAAATCACTTTAGAGTCCCTTCTTCTGTTCTTGAAGATAAAGTGCATTACATTGTCACTTTAAGTGCAATAAAAGTTTTTGTAATCCAAGGGAAACAATTGTAATTCATGGGAACAATGTCATTAGTTGTAATCCACAAGTTACATAGTCATTTGTAATCCATATGGGTAATAATGTAGCAGCACAGATCATGAGAACCATTAGCAACAGGCTCCCAAATAACCTGAAAAGGGGGGGGGGAAATAAACAAAGGTAGGTGGCGCTGTTGAGCACAACTTGGAGGTATTTGTAGTTGGGGGGAGTCCTTACTGCATGTGATCAGAGGATAAGGGAGAAACAGGGCAACCTGCAAATATAAAAACAGTAAAACAAGGCCAACCTATCAGACGCAGTCCACATCGTGGCTCCTAAAGTCAGTTTTGTTTTGAACGGATGAGACGGTCCAGCTCCTTAGATGAGGGACTTGAGGTCCTCCTCACTGCTGGAGCTGGAAAAGGACATTAATGGTCTGTCCTGCTGCTGATAGTCCATGCTAAAGGTGGTGGTATAGCATCACTGCACTCCTGTGGCAGAATCAGGAACTGCCCGGGTAGTGACACTCTTTACTGGTGCGGAAACCTTCTTACAGCTGATGACCCAAAGCTCCCTCGTCAGGCGCTGATGGGGCTCGGTCAGCTCAGCTGGAGCTGTGTAGGGTGGAGGCGTACCGCCTTTATGCTTTGATCTAGCAGCCCAGGGCTCGGAATGGCGGGGCCACTTCTCCCCCTGGTCGGGCAGCTCAACTCCTCGGCTCGGTTCTGGGAACGCTATCTAGTTCTCGTTAGCGTGGGAGCTGACTGGTGATGAAGGAGGGACTAGAGGGGTGGAGCTTCCACTTCCTCCCTCCATGATGCCAAGTAGTTCCCTGTGGGCAGGTCTTGGTTTTCGCGCTTCAGCAATGGGCGTTCCTTCAGTTTCGTGCCTCTGGGCATGAAGAAGATGTTGCGCCATAGACTGTAAAAATGGCGATTCAACTTCGAGCTTCGCTCAGCTTGGATGTGCACAACCTCCAGGGATATGGTTGGCGTAGGCCAAACAGAACTTATCCAGACAGGACCAGGCCTGCTGTCTTCCCCTTCCAGGGGCTAAGCTACTTACCTGCCGGGTCCTGCATCGCCGCTCCGGTTTTCCCAAACTGACTCTCGTCACCTGGCTGCAGAGGTGATGTCATGTTGACAACATGTGACAGCTTCAGCCAATTTCTGGCGTCTTCATGCGAGTGATCTTGCAGGTAAGTACTTACCAGAACTTTGTTGCTGGTTGATCTGGAAGCTTGTCTGGTTGCATCCGGACAAGCCCCTATAACTCCTTGACGCTACATGACGAGTATATTTGTCATGGAGCACTGCTACTTAGGGCTCCATGATGAATATAAACGTCATGGCACTAAACTGTCACCAGTTCTTTAAAAAAAATGGGTTTTGGAAATTTTCTTAAAAGCCTTCTAACTCCCTAAAAAAGTTAAATGACATTTACAAAATGATGTGGACATAAAGTACACATATGGAGAATGTTAAGTAATAACTATTTTATGAGGTATCACTGTCCATCTTAAAAGTAGGGAATTTGGTATTTAGAAATTTGTGAATTTTTACCAAATTTGGGGTAAATTAAAATAAATAAAGGTAAAACTTATCAACTCAAACTTACCACTAACATGAAGTATGACATGTCACGAGAAAAGATTCTCAGAATTGGTTGGATAAGTAAAAGCGTTCCAATGTTATTACCACTTAAAGTGACACGTGTCAGATTTCCAAAAGGTGAAAAATGGCTCAATCCTTAAGGGGTTAACCCTAACCTACAGTATGTCTGTTTCATGCAAAATACTGATTGTATATGAACATATTTTTCAGTTTATTATATCTTTATAGTTGGGGAATTAACAATTTTTAGACCTCAGCATAAACTAGTATTTTGTGGTTTTTAAAGTAGTGGCTTGAAAGTTGCATTCCTGAAGATACAATTATTACATTACATGCATGTTGCACGGGTTATTAATTCAATTATCAAAAGCCTCAGACAATATAATGGACCTAAAAGATAAAACAGTGCTCACAGAAAGGGTTCAAAAGAATATATGAAAAATGTGCGCGGCTCACAAGTGTGAAATCTCCAGGATATTTAACTTATTTACTGGAAATATGTTGCTTTGTAGTTAACAATATTCCCAGTTTTTATATAATAAATATAATTACTCTTAAATCTCAACTAAGTTCAGTGGTTCATCAAAAAGGCCATTGCTGGTAATTAAATGCAATCTTATGTAGCCCTACATGTCATTAGAGGAAGAAAATGTTTATGTAATGGGATAATGTTAGCACAAAGGACATGGTTCAATGAATGTCACTGTAGGCAAGCTGTCACCTGGGGCCTTGCAAAAGTATTCAGACCCATGATGAATTCGCACAGGAACAAATCCAAAAATTAAACGTTTGCTCTTTGTGATCTTTTAAATTTCAAAACATATATCTATGGCTTGCGCCCTCCAGGACTCTTTCATTCAACAAACTTAGCATGGGAATAAAAGAGTCAAGTAATCTACTTTTCATCATACTTACATAACCATTCCTGCTGGTTTTCATCATCTTCATCCACTCTTCAGTATATGCCATCACATCTCACAACAGGAGGATCTGCAGCTAATTGTCCCCTTACCACCTTCTCACATCAATAGTGCAGCCCAGTGAGGGGTGCACTTAGCCTTTCTGCTGCCTGAGGCAAAAACTGAAACGGCACTCCAACTCCCCCAATGCCAATTTCTAAACCCAAGCCCTTTCCTCCAGCCCTATTGTTCCAGACTAGTGATGAGCAGCCTAGGCAATATTCGTTTTCACGATACTTCGCAATTTTTCGCCATTAATTTGCAAATTCTAAAATTAGTGATCTCCAGTCATTATTTTCTTGATTGCGAAAATCGGCAATGTAATATGCGCGTATTGAACGTGCAATACAGGCGTGGGTCACTTTTGCTACATTTTTCAAGCTGCTAGAAGTTTCCTGAGACTGGAGGAATCTAATCTCTATCACAGCGCAGTAATTCCTATCACACTACCTAACACCCTGCACTAACACACTATATCACTATCTAACCTACACAGACTATCTCCCACTAACTATCTGTATTATATATATATGAGCTAACTATCTAATGTAATTGAATAAGGATCCAGATGACCCAGATGACCCAGCAAAGCACAGAGCACTGCTCTCTCTCTCTCTCTCTCTCTCTCTCAGAACTACAAAAAAACAGCAGAAAATGGCTGCTGGGGAGCTTCTTATATAGTAAGGGGTAGGCAACTTTCCTATTGGTTGCTAGGGATGTTGCTAAGTTCAGACAAAGACATTGCAGCCTTCTCATTGGCCCACAAGCAAGAAGCAATGAGGGTTCTGATGAAAAAAAAATAGAATATTCGCAATTACGAAGATATAGCACTATATTCTAGATCTTTGCGAATTCTCGATAAAGTGCCGATATTCGCGATAAAAATTTGTGATTAGAATGTTAAAGACATGCTTGGAAAACATTACATACAGCACTACAAAATATACAGAGTACAGATAATCCCCCTTCTGCTGCCCCCTTTTTGTCCCTACCTGGTGCTGCCTGAGGCATTCGCCTCACCTCACCTCATTGGGGGTGCACCCCTGAGCCTAGTTGCCAAACTTTTCTTCTCTTAGGAAAAAAAATAATGGAGTACATATGCAGTGAGCCAAAGAGAAGGGAGAGTAGGAGTGATAGTATCAAGAATGAAGGTGGTGATACTCACTCGCTCTGTTGCTCCCTGGGCCGTGCAATGATGTTCTTTGCTTCAGGCACACCCTGGTTCTGGGGCTCCTGCCTGATGTACATTGGAGTTCCCCTGTTGTTCATGGATTTGAGGTGCAAGGCAGGGTCCATTGATGCAGCTGTGGATATTGGTGCAGTGTAGCAATGCAGGAAGAAATGATGAGGCAGTTGTGCAGCAGAACAGTTCTTTACTGAAAAATTAAAATACAAACACATCAGGACAGTTCTTAGCATGCACAGACTGGCAGTTGGTGCACTAAATGCACTTTCCACATATGTTACAGGTTTTCTGGCTGCAAAAGTAATTAGTAGGCCAATGTGTTCCTTATAAAGTAATCTTTCTTACACTGTACTTCTCTAGCTGACTTGTTCATAAGTATCCGGGAATGACGCGGCACACTTTCTCTGATACGATGCAACCACACGGTGGACACTAATGGGGTCATTTATCAAACTGGTGTAAAGTAGATCTGGCTTAGTTGACCATAGCAACCAATCAGATTCTGCTTTTCATTTTCCAAAGGAGCTGTAAAAATGAAAGATTAAATCTGATTGGTTGCTATGGGTAGCTAAGCCGGGTCTACTTTACACCAGTTTGATAAATGACCCCACAAATGTCTGACTATGCACTATACCATTTTTTTAACAGTTTCTGTATTCACAGTTTATGTTTTCCGCAGTGTCAGAGGGCACATCCATGTTTATGCCTTTGATACTTGTCTAGGGTGGAAAGCCTTTAGACAACTGGAAAATATGGCTGTAGACAGTGGCGTACATAGAGAAGTAAGTGCACCATAGCAAGGATCAAACCAGGCCCCCCACACAGGACAGAAAGGTTTCTGCCTAAACCCTTTTCAATGACCCTTGGGCCATTTGTCCACTGCCTCATTTGCTAAAAGTTGTTCCTTTAGAGGTTAGCATCCTGACCAAGTTTTCACCTCCAGTAGAACAGGAGATGATCCCAACTAAGATTGGGTCCCCTCTAGCCCTGGGCCCCATGGCAGTCGCATGGTCTGGCGCTATGGTAGCTACGCCCCTGGCTATAGAATATATAAGCTTCTTGTACTCAAAATCACCTCTACAGAACTTCTACTCTGCACTTCTTTCTCGTCTGGCCTGCCTTTTGAAGGTTTTCTCTTGTTATTTCTTAGCTTGCCTTGGCTGGTACCTAAGTCCTGGGTGTGTGGAAGGTCTGTCAACTCTACATTTTAAAACTGTTTATCTGCTGTCTCAGGCTAAACTTATTGGTTGATTGATTAGACTGACTGATTAGGCTTACTAGAATGTTCTCACTCCTCCTCTCTATTTAGAGAGACACCAGCCCCATCTAGTGGTGGCAGTGACTATGGCTTATTAAGACCATGTACACAGTAATACATGAAACGCATTGTACTATATAAAAACATATTTGTGAACCCCTTTTCAGTGTACAACTGCTCTGCGGTATTGCAAGATGCACACAAGAATGAGCTAGGCTTATTCAGCTAGGAAAAACATGCCTTAGAGGTGATTTCATTTCAATACAAAGTACTGGCATATGATTGATTGATTCATTCCAAGGACTTGACAAAGGACCAGGGTACATTCATTACACATGGAGGAAAGGTGATTTAGACATCAATACGGGAAAGGATTCTTTACAGTAAGAGTAGTCAAACTATGAAATACCCAAATGCAAGAGGTAGAAATAGCAGGCACTATGTCAGCATTTAAAAAGGGCTAGATGCTTATTTAATAGGAAATGGGTTTGGTGGTAATAACTGATCTAACAATTAGGGTTGCAGAATTTATCTGACAAATGTTGAACTCAATGGACCTGTAGACCTTTGTTTTGTTAACTTATGTAACTAGGTAACATGTTTGCTGAAGGGTTGGGGGACAGCATTTAGATGAGAGAGCATGTGCCCTATCTATTCCTGGACCCCCACTATTCAGCAGGATGAAGGGGGCCTCTGCACTTGCTGCTTAAAGGGAATCTGTCAACTCTGAAACATCCCCCAAACTACAGTAAGCATTGTATATTGTAAGTGATGCTTACAAGTGATGTAACAGTCCAGTTATGTTATTTTCATCTTCATACTCACTTGCATTCTGATGCTGTGCTACAAAAAAACTAGAACTAAAATGCACTAAGAGGACTCCTATGCTCATGCACATAATGGAGAGGACTCAGAGAGGAGTCCTATCAATGCATTTTACTGCTGGTTTCTGGGAGGACATCGTCAGAACGTAAGTGAGTATGAAAATAAAAATGACATAACCGGATTCTGCATCACTTACACTATACACCGCTTACTCTAGTTTGGTGATGTTTTAGATCTGGCAAATTCCCTTTAAATGTCAATCTAGGCTATAGTGTGGTAGTATCTAGGTTAAACTGTGCCTGGTACTACAGCCACAGGTTAGAACATTGATTATATTATGGACAACTTTTAAGTAGAGTCATTTTATTCAAACTGTAAAATGATACACAAGGGGGAACATATACAAAACACTATATGAAATGAATAGAACAAATGGCACGATACAAATTCAGAGTTTTATTTACAATGCATTTGAGGTATGTGTTTTCGTTTCATTCCGGCTTTGGAAATAATAATTTGGAATTATTAAAATTGTTAAACTGTGCATTTCTAATAAAAACAAAGAATCTTATTTATAGGAAACATTTTGTCATTGGAAAAACACAACCCCTGTTAAGTCATCTCTCTTGCTTTTGAGTTGTGTCAATATAATTATTTAACATAGAACATATCATCTGTGTTTACATAAAAAGTATCCAACCAGCATGATAAAAAAAGCAGAATGATTCATCTACTGGAACAATGATGTGAGCCCCCAACACTGTAATGCCCCCCCCCCCCTAGTGCCCCCACAAAGTAGAATTCCCCCTTACATTAGTGAAGCAGATGTGATGTAAATAAAATAAAAACATTAATTCTCATGTAGCTCCATTCCCCCATGAATAAAAATGCATCCTGCTTTCCCCAGTATATAATGTAACATCCCAGAGCCTCCTAAGATATAATTATGTAAAACCCCCATCTCCATTCCTCCAATGAAAAGAATGTATCCTGCCCTCCCCAGTATATAATGACCCCCCCTGAGCCTCATAGTATATAATATAAAACCCCCAGCTCCATTCCCCCAATGAACAGAATGCATCCTTCTCTCCCCAGTATATAATGTAACACCCCCAGAGCCTCATAATGTATAATGTAAAACCCCCAGCTCCTTGTGGTATATAATGTAACACACCTAGTCTCTAACAGTATGTAACATTCCCAAGTCCACACAGTATATGATGTAACACCCCAAGCCCCTCACAGTATATAATGTAACACCCTACAGCCCCAAGCAGTATATAATGTAACACCACAAAGTATAAAATTTAACACCCCAAGCACCACACACAGTGTCTCAGTACGTAATGTAACAACCCAGCCCCCAGTACATAGTATGTAGATCTCATTAGCCTCTTACCATTGCCATATCACTGTCTGTGGTCCAGGTACCTCCCTGGAGTGAGTGGAGCTGCAGGAGTGGAGCAATGCACAAGAAGGAGAGGTAGACGATGCCTCTTTGAGCCTCGCCCAGCACATCCTCCTGAAGCTAGCATCAGGATCTTAGGGTATCTAATGTTTATGAGCTAATTTAACAAGTGTAGGACCAGGGCAAGCCCACACTGTAAACTGATTGGTGGCCCCACAGTGTGACCCGAAGCATGGCGCACCAAGATTTTGACCTACATACCAGATTGTCTGTCCAGACCTAGGCCATAATGAATTGTAGACTTCCATTATGGTCCGCGCCCTTCTGCCACTACAGGTCCTGTAGCAGCCAATGTGGCTGCTATGGAGGCAGTTCCGCCCCTGCAACTATATAATTCAATTTTTGCATCAATTTGTGAATCACCAATCTTGATTGCATTATTCCCAACAAATCAGATATGATGGTCAAAATGATTGATTCAGACCTGATATGAATTTTGGGAAATTTGCTCTTTTTTGTCTAAGATATTTTAAGGTTTTCACTAGAAATGAGCGAATTGGCTCTTCCTGCTTTGGACAAACCCAGTTTGTTCATCTATATAGCTCATATTCAATGTGATCCTTATCTCTGTACAAACATTAGAATGTATTGTCTCCAATGAGGTTCTTTTAATATGGCCGATGTTAATGTGAGACTTCTTAAAGGGAACCTGTCACCAGTTTTATGGTGTCCTAACTAAGGACAACATAAATAAGTGACTGATTCTCTTAGCAAAATGCTGGGTCACTTTCTTTAATTGACCCAGTCAATCTGCTTACATCTTGTATTGAAAAGCTGCAGCTCATAATGATGAGTCCTGAATATTCATGAGCTCCTGACTCTCCCAGCCTACCTGCTGCTGATTGACAGTTTTTTCCATATGAATCAGCAGCAGGTGGGCAGGGGAATGGCTATAGCTGTTAATTAAATAAACGCTGGACTCAATGACATCATGCTGGACTCAAATCAGCTCATTAGCATACGGCATGTGGCATCTTTGTGTGTATATTAGGATTTAACCATCTGTTACACCAGTAAGTGAATACATCTAAAGTACTTTTTAGTAGTTCATGATTGTATATAATTAGTTAAATTATAATCAAATATCCACATGACAGGTTCCTTTTAAGTCTCCTGCATGGTCCGTTACTGAGAGTAGCAATGCATGCATTAATGTATCACATAACAAATCTGAACCTGGATTTGTGAATAAATGTGGCGAGCTTATGTAATACATTAATGCATGCACCACTAAGGGTACTTTCACACTTGTGGCAGGACGGATCCTACATGCTGTTCACCATGTCGGATCCGTCCTGCCGCTAGTTTGCCGTGCCGCCGGACCGCTGCTCCGTCCCCATTGACTATAATGGGGACAGGGCGGAGCTCTGGCGCAGCACGACGGTGCACGGCGAAAGCCGCCGGACTAAAAAGTCGGACATGCAGGACTTTTTAGTCCGGCGGCTTTCGCCGTGCACCACCGTGCTGCGCCGGAGCACCGCCCCCGTCCCCATTATAGTCAATGGGGCCGGAGCGGCGGTTCGGCGGCACGGCGAAATAGCAGCAGGACGGATTCGACATGGTTAACAGCATGTCGGATCCGTCCTGCCGCAAGTGTGAAAGTACCCTAATCACAGTAATGGTACATGCATGAGACTTGAGAAATTTTGTGTTAACATCGCCATATTGAAAGAGAATAATTGGAGGCAATACATTCTAATGCTTCTATGGAGATAGGAATTGCGTTGAAATATGAGTTATGTAGATGAATGAACGGGGTTCATCCAAAGCAGGACGAAGTAAGCATCACTAGTTGACCTAACCAGAAGACAGACAGGAAAAGACAGTCATAAGAATACACCAAACCATAGAATAAGGTGAAGTGTGATCAGGTACAGAACAAGGGTCAAGCCAAGAGAACAAGGATCCAAGACTTAGGCTGGGTTCACACCTGAGCGTATTGGGTATGCGCATTTTACAGGCGTTTTTATCAGGCGTTTTTGAGGCGTATTTTGGGGCGTTTTTGTATTTAGGAAACGCTCGTAATACGTGCGTTTGTGTGATTGGCAACAGAGGCATCCAATGTCTGTGGATGATGCTGTTATGTGGGGGATCTGTGGAGGACAGTGTTATGGGGGATCTGTGGAGGACACTGTTATGGGGGATCTGTGGAGGACACTGTTATGGGGGATCTGTGGAGGACAGTGTTATAGGGGATCTGTGGAGGAAACTTATGGGGGACCTGTGGATGACGCTGTTATGGGGTGGATCTGTGGATGGCACTGTTATACGGTATGTGTGCTATGACACATAGGGCCATGAGGGGGGCCAGCATAAGACACACATATAGCATCTTATGCTGGTTCCCCTCATGGCCCTATGTGTCCCCTCATGTGTCCTAAACTGCGCACATAACTGGCTTTGTGTGTAAAGTATTTTACTACTGTCTGAAACAAGCTCTCTCCTATTGATAAAATGGCCAGCCTCTGTACTCACTTTCTATACGAATGCACTGCAGCGAGCGAGAGCAAGCTGGCCGGCCGGCGCGTGACTGACGTCACTTAGTAACGCTCCTCCCACAGGAAACAGGAGCGTTACTAAGTGACGTCAGTCACGCGCCGGCCGGCCAGCTTGCTCTCGCTCGCTGCAGTGCATTCGCATAGAAAGTGAGTACAGAGGCTGGCCATTTTATCAATAGGAGAGAGCTTGTTTCAGACAGTAGTAAAATACTTTACACACAAAGCCAGTTATGTGCGTGGGGCCCCTTCATATATATATCGCGCAGCCCTACTGGTTGGAGTGGTCTGTTGTTAAGGAGGAAACGCGCGTACGTACGCGCGTTTTAAAATGGGCAAACAAGAAACGCCCATTGTCACGCGTTCCCGCTGAAGTCTATGGGCGGGAACGCGCGACAATACACCCCAAAGAAGCTCCTGTACTTCTTGGGGCGTAGGGCGTTTTAAAGCGTGTTCGTACGCGCTGTAAAACGCTCAGGTGAGAACCATGCCCATAGGGAATCATTGGTTCTTGCCTGTCGAGCGTTTTACAGCGCGTAGGAACGCGCTGTAAAACGCTCAGGTGAGAACCATGCTTATAGGGAATCATTGGTTCCTGCCTGATGAGCGTTTTACAGCGCGTAGGAACGCGCTGTAAAACGCTCAGGTGTGAACCCAGCCTAAGGGGCAAACAGGAGGCCAGAGAATGCAAGGTTAAAAAATGGCAGGAAGCAAGCTGAGGAAGAATCAGGAGGACTAGCTAGAGACAAGTCAATTTAGGTAACCTCAAAACTGACAGAAAAGCTAAGGCTTAGTCATTTCAAATAGATCAGCTAGCACGGTGATTACCAACACAAATGGACTTTCTCACTAGCCAGTTAGCCAGGTCACTGATAGGATGGCCAGCCGATTCTCCTGACTGACCATATAGCTGATCAGATAAGTAAGAATGTGATGATTGTACGGGTTTTTACAATTATGGCATCACTGAATAACCAAAATGCGGTTGAAGAGCACAACTATAATATACTGTACATGTCCAATTTTGTGCATACCCCTAAAATAAAAGGATATTTTGCTAAAATTAGAAGACTTTGCCTGCTGGACTACAAGAGGACTTCTGCCCTTACCATTGCATAACACAATTAAAACTGGCTGCATTGTAACATTTCTGGCAAACATTCATGTGTTTGACTTTGGACCCACCATGATCACAAAGCCCAGTTATCATTTAATCATTCATAACCATTCAGGCGTGCCCCTGTAGGAGCAGGAGGAACAGTTCCTGTGTGACCTCCTTAACACTCAGTTGGACAATCAAATTCAGTTTACCTCCTCCAAAACAAAAAATCTGTTGGCTGCCTCATCAGACTGGCTCACAACGCGTCAGAAGGATTAGATGTGATGTTTTAGTCACTTGAAGTCTAGGAGAAAAATAGCTATAAAATTAGAACCATGCAGCTATTTTTGACCTCCATGAAACAGAATTAAAGTGATGAGAGTGAAAGTTAAAACAAGGAAAAGTCTTGATTGTAAATTTCAATTACAATCACATAAAGGTTCCCGATTAAGATCCTTTCATGCAATCAACACCTTCTATCTCCTTATGTAAGTCATCACATATTATAATTTGCTAGGGCGTCTTCCAGTGCATCACCCCAAGCTGATATGTAGTGTAGACGTGATCTTGGCTCAGGCATCAAGTTTAATCATTGGTTTCACTTATTCATTTGAAAGAAATAAAATAACTTTGGCCAAAAATCTTTTTTCTTGCATGAACAAGTAGAAAAACCATTTGCATGATTAACAAAAGTCCACACACAGCACATTTTATGAAGTTATTTCACAATTATTATTATATTGTAATATAAATATCTGAGCTATTTTTGCTCGTTGCAGTGAAGAAATTAAATGAAGGGCAACAACAGAACCTGGCATGAGGTTGTTTAAGGAGTAGGGGTAGGTTTAAATCTGCAGCATGTAACTGGTAGTCTGTTTCGGCAGAGGAACAGACTTACTAAATTACTATATCCAACATAGTCGGGCACTGATGCGCACCTCCAGATCCTCATTCACTGTATTAAGAAAATCGTTGGCTATTGTATCAATTGTCTATTGTTTTCATTCTCAATTGTATTGTATTTGAATCAGGTACTAATCACTACTGCAGTCTGGCAGGGGAACACCAAGAGCACTCATAATAAAACAAGTCATCTGTGGGCCATTTTTTAGAACGGACCAGGGGTGGTCAACCTATGACATTAGGTGGACTTCAGATGCTGTCTGTGACCATTCCTAAGGGTACAGATTACTTTCAATGTACTAAGTCCCCTATTTACAGAAAAGAGGCACAGCTCATAAGCATTTACCCACTATTATAGTCTATTGGAGACATAGACACAGCACAGTGAGTGCACTATGATTACTATGGAAGATGCCAGTGCATCTGTAGACAACCTTTTATTGGAAACTTGACATCAAGAAGTTTATGTATGTAAAATGTATGGCTCGGCAGCAGATAACCTCCATGCAAGCTTGTACAGTTCGCAGATAAAAAAAAAGATTAGCGGTTAGTCCAGCTTTTCGAAGGGAGTCTACTACAGCCTGCATTTTGGACAGGTGACTTTCCCAGTCGGTACTGTGGATGACAATATCGTCCAGGTAAGCCGAAGCGTGCCGACGATGTGGTCACAGCACAATGTCCATTAGCCTCTGAAAAGTGGTGGGGGCACCATGCAGACCAAAGGGTAACACTTTATACTGGTACAGCCCCTCCGGTGTGAAGGAGGCAGTTTTCTCTTTGGCAGCCTCCGTTAAGGGTACCTGCCAGTACCCTTTGGTGAGGTCCAAAACATAAAACCGGGCTTGTCCTAACCTCTCAATCAGCTCGTCTACCCGGGGCATGGGATAAGCGTCGGACTTAGATACCTCGTTTAATTTTTGAAAATCGTTACAAAACCGCAACGTCCCGTCCGGTTTGGGTTTCAGTACTATAGGGCTGACCCACTCACTTCTAGACTCCTCTATGATGTCTAGTTGCAGCATTAGTTGTACTTCCTCAGAGATGGCCTGTCGCCGAGCCTAGGGTACGGTTTCAACCGGATTTTGGCCTGAGGCTCAGTGACAATGTCATGCTGGATTATGGAAATGCATCTGTGTTCCTGCTGGCGAACTACCTGGCCTCCTGAGTCTGTTTAGAGGTGAGGCTGTCAGCAATCTTCACTGTGGCAACCGCCTCCTTTACATCAGAATTAGAGGCTGGAACCTCTCCCCCTAGAAAACTCGGCCACGGGCTATCGTCAATACTGGTCTCCCTATCCTTCCATGATTTGAGTAGATTCACATGGTACTCCTGCTCCGGCTTCTGCCGCCCTGGCTAATGTACCTTGTAGTTTAGGGTACTTTCACACTTGCATTTTTCTTTTCCGGCACTGAGTTCCGTCAAAAGGGCTTAATGCCGGAAAAGAACTGATCAGTTTTATCCCCATGCATTCTGAATGGAGAGCATTCTGTTCAGGGTGCATCAGGATGTCTTCAGTTCAGTCTCTTTGACTGATCAGGCAAAAGATAAAACCGCAGCATGCTACTATGCTATTAGTACCGGATCCGGCATTCAAAATACCGGAATGCCGGATCCGTCCTTCCGGTCTGTGCATGCGCAGACCGGTAAAAATGCGAAAATAAATAAATGCCGGATCCGTTTTTCCGGATGACACCAAAAAGACAGATCGGGCATTTCAAAGGATTTTTCTGACAGATCAGGCATTTTTAAGACTGATCAGGATCCTCATCAGTCTTACAAATGCCATCAGTTGGCATACGTTTTGCCGGATCCGTCAGGCAGTTCCTGCAACGGAACTGCTTGCCGGATCACTTTGCCACAAGTGTGAAAGTAGCCTTACGTCTCCAACCTTTTCGAGTACCTCGTAGGGTTCCTGCCACCTAGCCAGTAACTTACTGTCCACTGTCGGTACCAGAACCAAAACCCGATCTCCTGGGACTAAGATCCGGACCCGAGCCTGCCGATTATACACCCGACTTTGAGCTCGCTGTGCTGCCTCCATATTTTCCTTTACCAGCGGCAACACGTTTCCATACGTTCCTGCATCTGGGTGATGTATTCAACAACACTTTTATATGGTATGGGTTGTTGCTCCCACGCCTCTTTGAATATGTCCAACAGACCACGTTGATGTCTGCCATATAGTAGTTCGAAGGGCGAGAACCCAGTACAGGTCTGGGGCACTTCTCGCATTGCGAATATAAGATAGGGCAGAAGGAGGTCCCAGTCCTTTCCATCCTTAGCTACTACTCATTTTAACATAGTCTTTAATGTTTGATTAAACCTTTCTACTAGGCCGTCAGCTTGCGGGTGATAGACGGATGACCGTATCTGTTTGATATTCAGCAACTTACAGAGCTTCCACATGACCTTGGACATAAAAGGAGTCTACTGGTCAGTCAGAACCTCTTTGGGTATCCTCACTCGGGAAAACAGTTCCATTAACTCTTTTGCTATGAGTTTGGCCGCAGTGGCACCGGCTACGGGTACCGAGTGGCGTAGTCCAGGACGACCAAGATGTGTTGGTGCCCCCTAAAGGACTTTGGTAATGGGCCTACGAGATCCATAGCGATTCTCTCAAATGGTACCTTGATAATCGGGAGGGGCACTTGGGGACTGCGGAAAAGTTGCTGGTGGCTAGTGGTTTGGCAGGTAGGGCAAGACTTACAAAAGTCATCCACCTCTCTAAATACACTGGGCCAGTAAAACTATTGTAGTATCCGGTCCTGTGTCTTCTGGAGTCCCAGATGACCCCCGAGAACATATTGGTGGGCTAACTCTAACACGAGTTTTTGATAGGCCCTGGGCACCACCAACTGTTCAACAGGTTCACTCCGCAGCTGGTTTACCCGATATAGCATATTCTGGTGGACCACAAAATGGGGAAACATCAACTCGGCCCCAGGTTGTTGGGGTTTACCTACAAGTATTACCAAATTCTCCCAGGCCCAAGATAGGGTTGGGTCTTGGCGTTGGGCTGTACCGAAATTCTCCCCGGAGACGTTGAGGTCTGCCAACCTAGGACCCGGTGGCAACTCCTCCACGTCTCCCACCATTACCCTACGTGGGGTTGTCTCCCCCTCTTCCACCGAAGTGGCGGTCACCCCTACTGCTGGCTCTTCGGCCTCAGGTTCTGGCCATCCCCCTGAACAAGGCCAATCTCCTGGGCTTATTCCTGTCTCAGGGGTATCCTTAACTCTCACAACTGGCCATAGGGCAGGGAAACCGGAAAGTCTCTCCCTATTATGAGTTCATAGTGGAGATTTTTGGTGACTGCCACTTCGTGGGTCCACCTGCCACCGTGGTCAGAGACCAGCGCAGTGGGGTAGTCTTTCCAGTCTCCATGAATGCACATCACCCCAACTTTCCGGCCTGTATACTCAGCGGACTGCACCAGGGTAGCCCTTACCAGGGTCACCAAGCTTCCTGAGTCCTCCGCTTGAGTGTTTCCCACCTGGCACAAGTGGTCTAGAGCCTCCGGGGTACCTGTGGCACACAGTTTCCTAGCATATAGCGATTGCCGGTAACCACAATTAGTGTCCATGAGCTCAACCCGATGAGGACACTCAGCCCTGGTGTGGCCAGGTTCCTGACACCGCCAGCAGATTAACTTGGTCCGGAAAATAGGGGGAACCTCCCGGGGGGGTTTCATTGGCTCATACCGGTGGGCCTGGGGTGGGGAGTTCTGGAGTTTGCCTGCCCTTCTACCAAAAGAACCCCCCTTGAGATTCTTGGTAGCCTAATAGCGTTCTGCCAGGTTCACCATTTCCAGGGCATTTCCAGGAGATACCTGGCCAATCCAGGTGCTGTAGAGGGGGTGGCAGCTCCCTCCAGAATATGTCAGCCAATAGTCTATCCAGCATAGTCATGGGACTCATCACATCAGGCTGTAGCCACTTTTGCAAAAGGTGGAATAAGCCATAATACTGGGGTCTTGCGGGCTCAGCTGGCTTAAACCTCCACTGATGTACCCACTGGGCCCGGACCAACACATTCACCCCCAGTTTTGCCAAAATCTCACCCTTTACCTTCAGATAGTTGGCCGCTTGATCGTCCGGCAAGTCGAAATACACCCACTGGGACTCTGATGCCAGGAAAGGAGCGACGACCTCAGCCTACTGGTCCTGGGGCAGCTTTTCCCTGGTGGCCACTTTCATGTACATCACCAGATAGGTTTCAATGTCGTCTGTGGGTGTCATCTTAGGGATCGCAGCACGGACTGCTTTTGGGCATCGTGGACACTTGGCTGCAAAGCCATCACGTGTTGTAGCAGCAACTGGTTGGTCTCCTGCTGCTGCTTATTAGCCTCCCGTTGGTGCAGGTTAGTCTCTTGCTGCTGAAAATTAGCCTCCAACAGGGCCTTCACAACAGCCTCCATTTTGTCATGGGGCATGGGTTGAAATACAGCTGGTTTGATGTACGACATACAACTGTGCCCAAAAATGCAAACCCAAAAATATATCACTGCTCTTGCCCGCATCCTCCACCAATTGTGGGTATTTGCTCTGGTAGTTAGGACTAGCGGATGCAGTATAAAGGCAAAGTACACAGTTCTTGATTCAAACAGCAATGTTTATTCACACATTGGTGTATAACAAATTACAGATAAGGTGTATCACAAAACGCAAGTGGCTTGGTGTTTGTTCACACACAAGGAAAGTCCATAAACAATAAAAGTCACCTTTTCTCCTGGGTGTTAATTCACACCCTGTTAGTAGTTCAGCCTCATCAAGTCCATAGGCGGCCTGTTCGCCTTTAGAGGGGCCTGAGTCGTCCAGCCCGGCTCAAACCTCAAATCCCAGCACAGCCCTCAGTTCACAGCACACAGACTCCTGAGCTCCACTGTCAGAGGGAGGTAAATCCACAGGCCTGGCAGCGCTGGCTGGTTTTTATGCCTGGCAAAACCCAGCCTGGAACATGGGGACTAGTCACCCACCCAGCACTTCGACTACTCCCAGTAAAAAGCCATCCAGGATCAGCTATGACAGCCATGCTAAATCTCAAGGTGTCAATTAGCAATAGCTGATGTTGACACATAAAATACCAGCTCTTACTTCACCAAGGCCAGAAACCTCGGTGACACATACCTTCCATCCACGATGATTCCAGGTACCTTCCTACAATACTCTTAAATAAAGGGCATTGAGAAACATTTATCAAATTAGATATGTCAGTTTTGAGAATTTTAAAAGTTGCAAATCATGGCGATTGCATCGTTTTCTGAAACATTTGGTCAATATTTACGACATTTGGTGTTCCTTGCCACTTTTCAAAATGTCCTATGTTTAAGAGCTAAGTAAGATTAATGCTGGATAATGGCACATGTACTATATGCGACTTTTGCAAAAGCCGCTATCTACCTTAGGCAACCCCTCTGGTGTACTTTTACACATATATGTAGGTATAAACAACACTGCACTTACCATTTTATAAATTTGTCACAGGTGCACAAAGCAAAGGCAGACTTAGACCTGACACAAAAACAACCGCAAATGTCCTCCATTGATATTACGGTGAGTGCCACAATTTATTGTCTTTGAATACCGGTCAGTTTCTGTTTAACTGGGTATGGCATGGGACTGCTGCAGCCATTCACCGTCTATGGCTCAGGACAGCAGCCAATCAGCAGTCTACAGCTGGGATCAGTGATTGGCAAGTTCCTAGGCGTACCAGACCAGCATTGCAGACAACAGCTCTGAGGAACCAGGAAAGTACTGTATATAATATTTTTTATTTTAACATATTGTAGGGGTTATCTGAGATTTTTACTTATCTTAGACAACCCCTTTTACCCTATGAGCACATCAGATATAAGGGGTTCTGGGAGCTGATGGTGTAGGCAGTTTTTCACTGTGTTTGCCTCTATTGTGATCAGCTCCAGTGTGGGGAACCTTGCCAAATAATAGCCAGATTTCATCTTGCTGGACCACTGTGACTGTAAAACAGAGAACTGAGAATGTACTGCAGTGAAACCTCAGCTTTAAGGTAGGCCTCAATGTACCCACACATTTTTAATACATTTTGACAAAAATTCTGGGCATTTGGGCACCTGCATTTTTCATATTCTGTAGAATTTTGTCACCTATTGCTAACGCAAAGATAAAGAACAAACCTTCTAAATGTTACGCTTACATTTACAACCATTAAATCAGCGCTGTCATTGTTTTAGCTGAAATTCGAGACGGTAAATCGGCTCCTTTACTCGTGGTTACAATTTGACGGATGAGTTGATGTATTGGAATACAAAGCCAGGACAGAATATTCAAGTATAAACCTGTAACAGGTTAATTGCTGTTTGAGTGATCCGATCCATGCTTGACCCTATGCTGTTACATGGGACTTACTACTACACACTGGTTAAAAGAAAAACAGCTCCTCGTCTGAATGATCGGGGGACCTCTGTCCCAGCGCTTGTGTTACACATGTGTATTCTAAGTGTGTCCTGTAATCCTGTCCATTTGGCAGGAAAAAAAGGCACAATTTTGATAGCAACAATCACACAAGTATCACTTAACAATTCTATGTCACATTTTCTTTGGTAAAATTGCAGCAACTACAATGGTTCCTAGTAATAGCAGAATGACTCCTGCCCCTCAGGGACAGGTAAAGAATGCTATCTGGTCATATGATCTAATTTCTTTTAAGCTTTACACTAACCGCTGACATATCACATAAATGCCTCTTTTATTAGCTGCCAGAGATTGTCTGCCGTTTTGGGAATAACCTCCAGAACCCATGTCCACCTCCGAGCAAAGTGCTTCACTTATTCCATGTGAATTTTCCCTCCAGTACCCACTATTATATACTAGACTGTTCCAGCTCATTTAGGTAGCCTCAGTTACAGTGTCTATAAAAGACCTTTGTTGAATTGGATGACTATAAAGAGTATTTAGTCCAAGCGAGGAACAGGCCATTTTTTTAATTTGCCAAATAACTACCCCTCAGGTAGATGATGTCCGGCAGTTACCACTTCTTGTTGCATCATGCCTGTGCTGGCTTCTGCATATGAATGATATTATAGACAAGTAATCCATTCAGTCTTAAGTGTCTCCTAATAAAGGCTTGGCTGGGGTCCACAGTTATTTTTTAATTGTTATAATTGTCTTCTTGTCTTCTCCGAAATGATTTAAAATAGTTGCTAATTGAAATGGATGTTGTGTTTCAGCTTTCGTAATAGACTGGAAGGTGAAAAATTTAATAAAAATTAAAAAGTTCACAAAATATTTATAGTGTAAAACATTACAACATTGAAATTTATCCTGCATGTAAATGGTGTATGCTTGACAGAACACTTTACTGATACAGTACTATTAATTATACAGTTTAGCTATGCTGGGACGAGATGACGTTGGGTATCTAACTGCTAGGATCTACATTAATCCTGTAATCGAAGGGGTAAACACAGTGGCTTCTTTACAGATTTACAAACCTACCAAAAATAATAATAAAGGAAAAAATTGTCAAATACTAACATCTGTAAAAAAAATATACCATATTTTTCGCTTTTCAAGACGCACTTGATGATAAGACACAACCTGATTTTAGAGGAGAAAAATTACAAAAAATATATTTTTCATCAGACCTTAGAACATACCCCCAATCGGTCTGCCAAACTACACCCTCAATCTTCATCAGACTTCAAATCAGTCCCTCATATCAGACCTCAGATTAGACCCCCATATCAAACCTCAGATCAGACCCCCATATCAAACCTCATATCAGACTCCCACATCAGACCTCAGATCAAATTCCTATTACAGATCAGACACCTCATGTCAGACCTCAGATCAGACCCTTATATCAGATCAGACCGCTATGTCAGACCTCAGGTCAGACCCCCATATTAGGTCACATCCCCATGTCATATCTCAGATCATACCCCTATATTAGATCAGTCCCCCATCAGAGCTCACATCAGACCCACATGACAGCTCACATCAGACCCCCCATGTCAGACCTCAGATCAGATGCCCATCAGAGATAAGTAAATTCAGTTACCTTTCCTGCTCCACTGCTACTCTCCAGGTCCGGTGGTCTCTGCTGCAGTAGTGCACCTGATCTTTTCTGGGCCCGCGCTGCACGGTCACCTGAATGCACACAGCATCAGGTCATAGTGCACACACTACGTCCTGATGCTGTACGCATTCAGGACAGTGCAACTCGGCACTTGGAGAAGATCAAGCGCAGATAAGTGAGTGCCAACAGTGCTTCGCTCCCAGCGACTCTTCCATACTAGTGAACACTTCCATAACGGAAGCTCTCACTATAATACACTTTCTAAGACGCATTGATAATTTTGGGGGAAAAGCGCATCTTATAAAGCGGAAAATACAGTATATAATATAATTAAGTTATGAAAATTTACAGAAATACGGAAATCACACGAGGGCACAGTAGAATAGCCCACACAGACTACAAAAACAGTTCTCACCAGCCAAATCCCCCAAGTTAGCAGAAAAAGCAGGGCACGCGCAAATGCAAAATAAATTAAATTAGAAAGCGGTTAATTGGTCAAAGTTTTTCAGTCAAAGTCAGTAGTGGATGCAGCAGGAAGGAGAAATATAAGTCCTTCCTTTCAAATTCCTTTTGAATCCACTTCTTGTTTGGCTGAAAAACCTGAAGGGAAATCTGCCTTAAAACCATCTCCATAAAACATATCTTATGGGAGTTTGTTCAAATCCTCAACTACTCTTGACATGAGTTCTGATCCCCCCAAACTAATTTTAGATTGTGCCCTCTTGTTCTTGTGTTTAGTTTTTAAAATACTTTCATCTTGAACCTTATTTATACCTTTAACATATTTAAAGGCTTCGATCATTGCACATTTCCCTTACCTTCAGATTAACATTTTTCTTATCTTCCACCTTTTAGTACACCCAATCCTACATTGCAGAGCCTGCTTGCTTGAAATAGTGCAGAGGCTGCTGTAATTACAGTACTTTATTTGCTAATAAGGCACTTCATTTTGGTACTAGATTAGAAAACTGAATTTACATACCAAGGTGCATATGCTAATAGGTTTTAAATGGATCATAGGATGTAAGCTTTAAAGGGTTTTTCCAAGCTTTTTTTTTAACCATGTGTAACAGTCCTACAGGCTCACCTGAGTCAGAGGACCACTTGCTGGAGGTAGGAGTGGAGCCCAGTGGCAAGGACCGCAGGCAGGTAGTAGGTGCAGGAAGTCTGGCAGAGGCATAGTCGGTAGGCAGGCGGTGGGTCAGGGCAGGCGGCAGTAAGCGTGGTCAGACAATCCAGATGGCAACGGTGGTAGCAGTTCAGTAGGTAGGGACAAAGCAGAAGAATAGTCGGTAGGCAATTCCTGGTCAGCAGTGGACTTTCAGTAGTAGCAAGAGCAGCAGATGAGGAGAAGCTTGATCAAGGCTCAGGAGCTCAATAATCAGCAAACTGGAGTGCAAGGGGCTGGACTTATATCGGGAAGTACCAGGTGTGGGGAATCAAGGGTAATGAGCAAGGCTTGGCAAGATTGAGGTTAACTAATAGGCTTCGGGGAGGAATGTCCAGAGAGGATGGTAGCCTAGTAAGCAGGGCTACCGCCTGGGATGTGGCTGGTCACGGGTTCGAATCCTGACAGTACTCCCCCCCTTCCAAGGTGACCTCCGGGCACCGCAGGGGCAGGCTTACCGGGGTGCCGTTGGTGGAACTCTTTTACCAGTCTGGGGGCGTGGACATTTTCTTCTCGCTCCCAGGAGTTATCCTCGGGAGGGTAACCCTCCCACCCAATTAGGTATTGTAGTCTTCCCCGGTGGATCCTGGAGTCGAGAATCTTTGCGACAACGTATTCTTCTTCACCCTGTACCCTCACGGGTGGTGGAGGGGGCGAGTGGCGGCCTGTGAAGGTGTTCTCCACGTATGGCTTGAGGAGAGAGCAATGGAAGACAGGGTGCACCCTAATGGAGTCCGGAAGGTCGAGCCGGAACGTGACCTCGTTGATTTGTGCGGTGATCCGGAACGGACCCATGTATCGTTGGGCAAATTTTTTGGAGGGGACCTTCAATCTGAGGTTCCTGGTGGACAGCCACACCTTGTCTCCCACATGGAAGCCCGGGGTGGGTTTGCGACGTCTGTCTGCTCCCTGTTTAAAGCGCCTCTGGGCAAGCTGGAGGTTGTCTATAATGTTCTTTTGTGCCTCCTGTAGGGTTGTTAGGCGTTCGGCCACTGCTGGGAGGGTGGAGGCGACGGGTAGGTGGGGAATGAACACCGGGTGCGAGCCTGTGTTAGCAAAGAAGGGGCTGTGCTTGGTTGAGCTGTGCACAGCATTGTTGTAGGCGAACTCGGCCGTGGGGAGATGATCAAGCCAGTCATCCTGCAGGTGGGAGCTGAAACAGCGTAGGTATTGCTCTAGGGTCTGATTAGTTCTCTCCGTCTGCCCGTTTGACTGAGGGTGGAAAGCAGAGGACAGGTTCACTTTAACCCCGAGCGCCAGGCAGAAGTTCTTCCAGAACTTTGAGGCAAATTGTACGCCTCGGTCGGAGACCACGTCGTCCGGGATCCCATGCAGCCTGAAGACCTCTCTGAGAATAAGATCGGCCGTCTGTTTGGTTGTGGGTAGGCCTTTGTAGGGGATGAGCCATCTTGGTGAGACGGTCGACCACGACCAGGATGGTGTTCATCCCTTTTGAAGGAGGAAGGTCTACCACAAAGTCCATGGAGATCGAGCCCCAGGGGCGGGAGGGAATCGGGAGGGGTTGTAACAGACCCACGGGAGAGGAACGAGGAGTCTTATTGCGGGCACAGACCGTGCACGAGGAGATGTACCTCTTGATGTCCTCCTTGTATGTTGGCCACCAGAAGGAGCGGGAGAGAAGCTCCTGGGTCTTTCCTGTGCCAAAATGGCCGGCCACCTTGGAGTCATGGTTGAGTTTGAGCACTTCGAGCCGTGCGATTTCTGGTACATATAGTTGTAGGTTCTGATTAAACCAATGACCGTTCTTAAACGTAAGGCTGACATTCCCTGTGGGGTGGGAGAAGAAGGGGTCATTTTCATATCCTTCTTTAAATGTGCCCAGGAGTTCTTTAGAGTAGGTGGCCCCTACGACCCTTCTCTCGGGTAGGATGTTATTTTGGCCCTTGTTACTCTGTGAGGGCTCGGAAAACATTCTGGAGAGGGCGTCAGCCTTGGCGTTTTTTTATCCGGGGCGATAGGTGATGAGAAAGTTGAAGCGGGAAAAGAATAGGCTCCATCTGGCCTGTCTGGCTGAGAGTCTCTTAGCGCTGCGGATGAACTCGAGGTTCTTGTGGTCAGTTAGTACGATTATGGGGTTGGTGGCTC
This sequence comes from Bufo bufo, assembly GCF_905171765.1. Classification (NCBI taxonomy): domain Eukaryota; kingdom Metazoa; phylum Chordata; class Amphibia; order Anura; family Bufonidae; genus Bufo; species Bufo bufo. Next base: position 180,958,240 of record NC_053397.1, read on the forward strand.
CCTCCAGCAGGTGTCTCCACTCGGAGAAGGCATCCTTGATCGCCAGTAGTTCTTTATTCCCGATGTCATAGTTCTTCTCGGATGGGGACATCTGGCGGGAGAAATATGCGCACGGGTGTAATAGCATCCTCTCCCCTGTCCGTTGTGACAAAACTGCCCCCACCGCGGAGTCTGATGCATCCACTTTGACTGTAAATGGCAGCTCGGGGTTTGGGTGGATTAGGATTGGAGCAGAAGAGAAGAGGAGTTTCAACTTGGTTCATCACAGCTTGGACCTTCCCCGGATCCATACCTAGGCCCTCAGGGGAGATGATGTATCCGAGGAACTGAGTGGTGGTTCGCTCAAACTCGCATTTCTCTAGCTTGATATAGAGAGAAGTTCTGTTGGAGTCTCTGCAGTACCCTGCGGACGTGTACGCGGTGCTGCTCGAGGTCTTCAGAGAAGATCAAGATGTCGTCCAGGTAAACGACTACAAACAGATCCAGCATGTCCCTGAGGACATCTTTAATGAAGTGCTGGAAGGTGGCGGGAGCATTGCAGAGTCCGAAAGGCATGACCAGGTACTCGAAATGACCATGACGTGTCCGGAAGGCGGTCTTCCATTTGTCCCCAGGGCGGATTCGGACGAGGTTGTAAGCCCCTCGAAGGTCGAGTTTAGTGAAGATCTTCACTGCCCGGAGTCTCTCGAGAAGTTCTGAAATTAGTGGGAGCGGGTACCGTTTTTTTACGGTTATGTTGTTAAGCTTTCTGTAGTCTATGCAGGGACGCAGGGAGGAGTCTTTTTTCTCTACGAAGAAAAAGGGGGCTCCCACTTGGGAGGTAGAGCGCCTGATGAACCCCTTCCTCAGGTCCTCGTCCAGGTACTCTTTCAGAGCCTTGAGTTCAGGCTCTGAGAGGGGGTAGATACTGCCAAAGGGTATTTCGGCCCCGGGCAACAGTTCTATAGGGCAGTCGTAGGGTCGGTGTGGTGGCAGCTTGTCTGCGTTTTTCTTGTCGCAGACATCCTGGAACTCGCTGTATTGAGGGTGTAGCAGATCCTTGACGGATAGTTTTGAGATGGTGGTGTCTTCGGGTGGAAGGACGGGTTTGTGGGAGCAATTTAGCGAGCAGAACTCGGACGGGAATCGTATGCAGCGGGTTTCCCAGTCCACCGAGGGGTTGTGGGTGGCCAACCAAGGGATCACCGGGAACTTCGGGGAAGCGATCAGTGAGAAGTGGATCTTTTCGCAGTGATCGGGTTCTATGAGGAGTTGTAATTCGGTGGTCTCGTGAGGAGAGTGGGGATCCGTCGACGGTTTCCAGGTCAACGGGGGCTGCCTTGATTGTCAGTGGAATGTTCTTTTCGCGGGCGAAGGTTAGGTCCATGAAGTTGCCTCCCGCCCCGGAGTCTAACATCGCTGAACAGGGGAGTTGTCGCCCCTCAATGTCGATGAGGATGGGAACGATGAAGTGGGATCCATGAGCCGCCGTGTTGTTATTTTCCGGGGCTGCTGGCGGGGTTGGAGTCTGTGGTTGCTCCTTTAGTTCCGTGACGGCAATAGTCTTTCGGATCTTATGAGGACATTTGATGGCAAAATGACCCGGCTCCCCACAGTAGAGGCAGAGGTTTTCGGCCAGCCGTCTCTCCTTCTCAGCTGTAGATAGAGACCTAGGTAGAGCGTCGACCTGCATAGGTTCAGTTGCTGATTGGGGGTCGCGCTGGGCGTTGGAAGAGAAGGAGTAAGTGGGTCTGTGGTCCGAGGACCAGAGTCTTTCTTTCTTCCTCTCGGAGAGTCTTTGATCTATTCGGATGCATAACTGAATGAAGTCATCTAGATCGTCCGGGGCCTCAACTCTGGCGAGTTCGTCCTTTATTAATTCTGACAGGCCTCGCCGGAATTGGCTCCTCTGTGCTGCTGGGTTCCAGGTGGTGTCCGTGACCCAACGGCGAAACTCGGCGGTGTATTCGGCGACGGAGCATCTCCCTTGCCGCAGACCATGTAGTCGCGCCTCAGCTGTCGCACAGCGGTTGGGGTCGTCGAAGACTTGGCTCATGGCGGTGATGAAGTTGTTTAGGTTGTCCAGGAGCTGACTGTTAGTTTACACGTAAGGTGATGCCCATGCTAATGCTTCTTCCGTCAGGAGATTGACCATGAATAGCACCTTCTTTTTCTCGGTGGTGAAGGGGGCCGGGTACATCTGAAAATAGATGCGGCATTGGTTTAGAAACCCCCGATACTGGCGTCTGTCGGAATCTTGATGGGAGTGGCATGCGGGTGTCTGCGGCCGCGCCGCGGACGTCCAGGTGTTGCCTCTGTAGTTCAATAATCTCCCTTTGCAGGCTTTGGACTACGCTTTGGAGCTGGGCAAATTTCTCCTGATATGTAGTACCAAATTCTTGAAGTTCGGAGACCTGCTTACGCAGAGTGGCCATTGCGGACTCTATAGTGTGGCTGATTATTCTGTAACAGTCCTACAGGCTCACCTGAGTCAGAGGACCGCTTGCTGGAGGTAGGAGTGGAGCCCAGTGGCAAGGCCCGCAGGCAGGTAGTAGGTGCAGGAAGTCTGGCAGAGGCGTAGTCGGTAGGCAGGCGGTGGGTCAGGGCAGGCGGCAGTAAGCGTGGTCAGACAATCCAGATGGCAACGGTGGTAGCAGTTCAGTAGGTAGGGACAAAGCAGAAGAATAGTCGGTAGGCAATTCCTGGTCAGCAGTGGACTTTCAGTAGTAGCAAGAGCAGCAGATGAGGAGAAGCTTGATCAAGACTCAGGAGCTCAATAATCAGCAAACTGGAGTGCAAGGGGCTGGACTTATACAGGGAGTGCAAAATTATTAGGCAAGTTGTATTTTTGAGGATTAATTTTATTATTGAACAACAACCATGTTCTCAATGAACCCAAAAAACTCATTAATATCAAAGCTGAATATTTTTGGAAGTAGTTTTTAGTTTGTTTTTAGTTTTAGCTATTTTAGGGGGATATCTGTGTGTGCAGGTGACTATTACTGTGCATAATTATTAGGCAACTTAACAAAAAACAAATATATACCCATTTCAATTATTTATTTTTACCAGTGAAACCAATATAACATCTCAACATTCACAAATATACATTTCTGACATTCAAAAACAAAACAAAAACAAATCAGTGACCAATATAGCCACCTTTCTTTGCAAGGACACTCAAAAGCCTGCCATCCATGGATTCTGTCAGTGTTTTGATCTGTTCACCATCAACATTGCGTGCAGCAGCAACCACAGCCTCCCAGACACTGTTCAGAGAGGTGTACTGTTTTCCCTCCTTGTAAATCTCACATTTGATGATGGACCACAGGTTCTCAATGGGGTTCAGATCAGGTGAACAAGAAGGCCATGTAATTAGATTTTCTTCTTTTATACCCTTTCTTGCCAGCCACGCTGTGGAGTACTTGGACGCGTGTGATGGAGCATTGTCCTGCATGAAAATCATGTTTTTCTTGAAGGATGCAGACTTCTTCCTGTACCACTGCTTGAAAAAGTTGTCTTCCAGAAACTGGCAGTAGGACTGGGAGTTGAGCTTCACTCCATCCTCAACCCGAAAAGGCCCCACAAGCTCATCTTTGATGATACCAGCCCAAACCAGTAATCCACCTCCACCTTGCTGGCGTCTGAGTCGGACTGGAGCTCTCTGCCCTTTACCAATCCAGCCACGGGCCCATCCATCTGGCCCATCAAGACTCACTCTCATTTCATCAGTCCATAAAACCTTAGAAAAATCAGTCTTGAGATATTTCTTGGCCCAGTCTTGACGTTTCAGCTTGTGTGTCTTGTTCAGTGGTGGTCGTCTTTCAGCCTTTCTTACCTTGGCCATGTCTCTGAGTATTGCACACCTTGTGCTTTTGGGCACTCCAGTGATGTTGCAGCTCTGAAATATGGCCAAACTGGTGGCAAGTGGCATCTTGGTAGCTGCACGCTTGACTTTTCTCAGTTCATGGGCAGTTATTTTGCGCCTTGGTTTTTCCACACGCTTCTTGCGACCCTGTTGACTATTTTGAATGAAACGCTTGATTGTTCGATGATCACGCTTCAGAAGCTTTGCAATTTTAAGAGTGCTGCATCCCTCTGCAAGATATCTCACTATTTTTGACTTTTCTGAGCCTGTCAAGTCCTTCTTTTGACCCATTTTGCCAAAGGAAAGGAAGTTGCCTAATAATTATGCACACCTGATATAGGGTGTTGATGTCATTAGACCACACCCCTTCTCATTACAGAGATGCACATCACCTAATATGCTTAATTGGTAGTAGGCTTTCGAGCCTATACAGCTTGGAGTAAGACAACATGCATAAAGAGGATGATGTGGTCAAAATACTCATTTGCCTAATAATTCTGCACGCAGTGTATAGGGAAGTACCAGGTGTTGGGAATCAAGGGTAATGAGCATGGTAGCCTAGTAAGCAGGGCTACCGCCTGGGATGTGTCTGGTCACGGGTTCGAATCCCGACACCATGCTTTCTTCTCACTTGTGAAAGAAAGATATTTTAGTTAGTACTTTCTCCTCCATCACTTCGCAAATCCCGCCTCGCCACTGCACTCACAAGCTGCAGGTTTTTCTGCTTGGGTCCGGATTGGATATCTTTCTTCAGCTTCCTGTTCAGCTGTATTTACTGTTATGTGGCTGAACAGGAAGAGAAGGAAATATATCCAGTAGGGACCTGAGCAGAAGAGCTCACAGTCAATGTAAGAGCAGCACACACAGTGGCATTGGTGGAGCGACGGAGGGGTAAGTACTAATTAAATTATCTTTCTTCTAGAATGAAGCCTGGATTTTTAATAATCAACACCTTTATAAAATCTGGGTATCCTTAGGGTACTTTCACACTTGCGTTGTGAAGATCCGGCAGGTAGTTCCGTCGCCGGAACTGCCTGCCGGATGCGGAAATCCGTATGCAAACAGATATCATTTGTAGATGGATCCGGATGCGGATCCGTCTGACAAATACATTGAAATTCAGGATCCGTCTCTCCGGTGTCATCCGGAAAAACAGATCCGGATAATTTTTTTCGCGTTTTTAAAGGTCTGCGCATACCGGGAAACCGGTTCCGGTTTTCGGAACACTTGGTACCGGATCTGGCATTAATACATTTCAATGGGAATTAATACCGGATTCGGCATTCCGGCAAGTGTTCCAGAATTTTGGCCGGAGAAAATACTGCAGCATGCTGCAGTATTTTCTCCGGCCAAATACCGTAAAGGGACTAAACTGAAGACACCCTGATGCACCCTGAACGGAATGCTTTCCATTCAGAATGCATCGGGATAAAACTGAAGCATTTTTTTCCCGGTATTGAGCCCCTGTGACGTAACTCAATACCGGAAAAGAATAACGCTAGTGTGAAAGTACCCTTAGATAAGCTAGTCGCAGTTTCGAATAATTAAAATCAAACTTTAGGTTTCTTGTTTTTTTCATGTAATCTAATTAACCATAAGGAAGTAAAATTTTGTAAAAGTGCTTAATGATAGTGAGTGATCTAAACTACTTCAGAGAGTTGGATTAGCAGATTGCAGGTAAGATAACCTTGGGCTCAAATAAAATATTTAATGTTGAAGAAATTTCTTTCAACGGGAGGAAACTGTATCACCAAAGGCTATAATTAAAGTGAGAGGCAATTATAGAAAATTATGAAAGCATTGAAAACTATTTTAAAAGCTATAGTTCTTTTATTTGTATGGGCAGTACATTTCTTCATGACTCCCTATGGAAGATACCAGAAGAAACATAAAAGTGATTTTAAGGCTCTGTTCTATAAGTGGTATGGCTTCCAGATTCTAACAACTCCTTACTGATCCCATTGACTTAGATCAAGTCAATCAATTTTCTGTAGAACAACCACATTTCTCAGCTATTTTTACTGTCAAAATGCAGCACACATCATGCATAATGGAGACTAGCATCAGTGTGAACAAAGCCTTATCTAGAGGTGGATTTTTACAAGTACATGACTTCATTCATTTGGTGCCATGGTTCCTCAGTGTGTAGCTTCACTACCTTGCCACACAGAGAGTCAATGGAATACCCAACATAAAGGTAAACCAAGAGACTTCTACAGGACCCATAGTGAAAGGAAATCAAGATCTTCACTTGCAGGCTGAAAATTCTATTCCAATTATTGCAACTGAAAGAAAGATATGTGATGTGGTTATTATGCAGATAAATTGCCAGCTAATAAAGTCCTGTGATTACAGCAGCATAGACTGTTTTGAACTCTCCCTATTTCTCTCTGTAAGAAGGAAAAAGGGTACCAGTAATTTGAGTTAGCAGACTTGGAGACACATTACACATGTTAGTTGTAGGTGTAACCTAAAGTAGTGTGTAATGCTGATGGAGAAATCACATCCTTGGAGGAACATGATGGCACACACAGAATAAGGGAGTAGGAGACAGCAAATCAAATGATTATTTAAATACTTTGTTGTTACAGTCACTCAACAGATGAGGGAACACCCACTTAGTTGCAGTCTCTCAAATAATGAGGGAACACACTAGGCAATTGTTATGGGCATATGCAGGAAGTACTCTTGTTATACCCTTGTTATACATTTCCTTACTCATGCTCCCGGGGTTCTCGTCCAAGTCTCAACCTCATGCACAGTTACTTTCTGTCTCTTGTAGGAAGACTTCTCTCCACCCACCTCTCAGATGCACTACTTCTTTGAAGTACCCCAAAGCTGTAGCAATGGAAGACTTTTATGGCACTACAGCCTCTGGCTGGGGTTGGCAGACTATCTTGAGGGGAAGGTACATGGAGCAATGATGCATTCCTGGCAGCACGCAAGAGTGTTGTAAGGGTGTGAAATCATTCAGAAGTGGTGACAGTCCAAAAAGGAGCCCAGCTTGTCCTGAAATTGAAATGGAACATAATAAAGCAGACTTTCCATTTCTGCACAGTTCACATGAATATAAGGTGGTTGTTTGCTCACCTATGATCCAGGCTGCAACTACAGTCCTTATCAAAAGTTTAAGACCACTTGAAAAATGGCAAAAAAATCTTATTTTACATTGTTGGATCTTAACAAGGTTCCAAGTAGAGCTTCAACATGCAACACGAAGAAATGAGAGTGAGACAAAAAAATTTTGAGCATTCAATTAATTGAAAATAACGATTAAACTGAAACAGGCTGTTTTTCAGCTGATCCAAATTTTATGACCACATGCCTTTTTTAAAGTCCAAATCTGTGCAAAGATGTGGATTCATTGTCATTTTCTGTCAGGTAGTCACACGTTGTAATGGCAAAGGCAAAAAAACTCTCTCTTTTTGAACGTGGTCGGGTTGTTGCAGGGTCTCTCACAGCGCGCCATCGCTGCTGAGGTGGGACGCAGTAAGACAGTCATTTGGAATTTCTTAAATGATCCTGAGAGTTATGGAACAAAAAAGTCAAGTGGAAGACCCAAAAAAAATTTCATCAGCACTGAGCCGGAGGATCCAATTGGCTGTCCGTCAAGACACTGGACGATCCTCGAAATTAAGGCCCTTATTGGTGCTGACTGCAGCCCCATAACCATCAGACGGCATCTGAGACTGAAGGGCTTCAAAAACAAAAAACGTCTTCAAAGACCTCGTCTCCCTGAACGCCACAGAACTGCTCGTTTGGACTTTGCAAGAGAGCACCAAACATGGGACATTCAGAGGTGGAAGAAAGTTTTATTCTCTGATGATGGTCCTGATGGTTTCCAACGTTACTGGCATGACAAGCAGATCCCACCTGAGATGTTTTCTATGCGCCACAGTGGAGGGGGCGCCATAATGGTCTGGGGTGCTTTTTCCTTCAGTGGAACAATGGAGTTTCAGGAAGTGCAGGGGCGTCAAACGGCCGCTGGCTATGTCCAGATGTAGCAGAGAGCATTCCTCATGACTGAGGGCCCTCGTCTGTGTGGTAACGACTGGGTTTTTCAACAGGACAAAGCTACAGTACACAATGCCCGCAGGACAAGGGACTTCTTCCAGGAGAATAACATCACTCTTTTGGCCCATCCTGCGTGTTCCCCTGATCTAAATCCAATTGAGAACCTTTGGGGATGGATGGCAGGGGAAGTTTGCAAAAATGGACAACAGTTCCAGACAGTAGATGGCCTTCGTGCGGCCGTCTTCACCACTTGGAGAAATGTTTCCACTCACCTCATGGAAACGCTTGCAGCAAGCATGCCGAAACAAATTTTGGAAGTGATAAACAATAACGGCAGAGCTGCTCATTACTGAGTTCATGTTTGGAAGTTGGATTTCTGTTTTGGGGGGGGTTTAGTTTTTTTTGGGAGGTGTGGTCCTAAACTTTTGATCAGCTGAAAAACACCCTGTTTCAGTTTATTCTCTGTCTTCATTAAATTGAATGCTCAAAAAATGTTTTGTCTCACAACCATTTCTTCTTGTTGCATGTTGAAGCTCTACTTTGAACCTTGTTAAGATCCAGCCATGCTAAATATGATTTTTTGCCATTTTTCAAGTGGTCTTAAACTTTTGATCAGGACTGTATTATATTTATAACGTTGATAACTATCTGTAAAAGAAGAGGGTGGACAGGTCTGCAGCACAAATTAAGCTAAGGCTCCATAAGGGTACTGTTGAGTTTTTATTTTACATTGGAGGTACAATTTGCATTGTATATGCCAAAGAGTTGTACGCAGATTTAGCCTCAAGAAGTCAAAAAGTGACATACCAAGAAGTGACAAGTGATATGCAGTGTCTTTCTGCAATGTTATTTCAAATTCTCATGTAGAAAAATCTAGTGTGGATTTCCCATTGAGTACAATGGTAGGGGGACATGAATGTAAATCATTAAAATAATAGTATTTTTTCCAGAGCAGTTAGTGATGGTGAATCGCATTCTAAGCTTTGTAATCAGCCCCTATAATCAATGTGCATGTCCCTTCTAGGCAGGGGTGGATTGGCCATAGACCTTACAGGGAAATTTCCAGGTGGTCCAATGCCCAAGGGGCCAACTGAGCTATCCTCACAGCCAGCCAGTGGAAGTTTTGGGAAATGCATTTTGTGCTGTGGGCAATATTTTATGATGGACTGTGGTATTTGGCCCTGTTGGGGTGGTATAATGTGCCACAATTGGACCCCACTACAAAATGGGGCCACTTTTATTATTTTTTCCAGGGAAACTTTAAGTTACCAGTCCGCCCCTGCTTACTTTACTTGCTGGGTAAGATTTTACATTGCCATCACTCATTGTCACAGGTGGGGCTTCGCAATCTAAATTTCCCATCAGTGTGTCTTTGGTGTGTGGGAGGAAACCGGAGTACCCAGAGGAAAATCACAGAAACACTGGGAGAACATACAAGCGCTATGCACATGTTGGTTATCCCATCATAATGATCACTGTTAAATCTGTTAATGATTTGACAGTGATCATTTTTGTAAATATACTTTATTAACAAATTCCCACCGATTAGGAGAAAATTCATCCCCACTTACCTCATTGTTGTGACTCGGTCTCCCCTGGTTACGACCACCGCTCTTCCGCAAAATCCCGATGGTCGCGCTTGCCCAGAAGACTTCTTCTTTTCTCCCGGCCGGGCCACTCGCTGTCCTGAACGCGCACGCTGCCGCGCATGCGCGACGGTGACTTCTTCCCGGCCAGAATAGTACAGAGATGCGAACGCGCACGCCGGCTCTGTACTATACTGGCCAAAAATAAGTCACATTGCGCATGCGCGGCAGCGTGCGCGTTCAGTCCAGCGCGCGGCCCGGCCGGGAGAAGACTTCAATCAAGATGAAGCCCGCCCCCAGCCAGAATCCAGGAAGTGAACGCGCGGTGGCAGCAGGTAAGTATAAAAACGCAAAGTGGGATAACCCCTTTAAGCCTCATGCAATCCAGAGGTGTGGTGAGGAATGGAGGCACGGAACCCCACGGAAGCCCTATGGAGTGCTTCCGTGTGGTTCCTCTCTGTGCCTCGCTTTATTTTTTTGTGGTGCGTGGTGTGGACGGATCACGGACCCATTCAAGTTGAATGGGTCTGGATCCATCGCAGCAGCTGCATGGATAGTGCCGTGCATTGGGGAATGCAGTCAGATTTGAACCCAAGGCTACAAGGCACCAGGGAAAACTACTGAATGAGCATGCTATTTTGGCTTTTACCCACATTTTGATAGGTTGTTATGGCTTTGAATAAAGATGACTATAGCATTTTTTTTATGGACAGCATATGTACCCATTGATTTTAATGTGTTTGGTCACAGATCAGTGGTTTTCCACTTAATTTGGGTCAATGAAAAAATTAAGGAGACATGCACCACTTTGGTCCGTGACGCAGACCAAACACGTCTATTGATGTCCATGGGTCCATGAAAAATCACAAACAAAACAAGGCTGGCATCCGTGTTTGGTCTGTTGTTCAATGACCTCTGGTAAGAGATGCTCTGGAAATACATTTTCAGCCTAGCAGTGTCCGTGGAATACGTATGACACATGAAGGACAAAACACGGACTTAAGAACCAAACACAGATCCTTCCCTGACATTTTCACAGATCAAATACCTACAGATTTTTCCACAGACGTCAAACATACACATATGTACTGTATGTCTTGCATCGCAAGAGAGCTATAAATTAAATAGTAGCCATAACAGCGAGGGCCATGCATTTAACCTACTTTTCAGGCCAGGATTGTATGCTGTATTTTCAAACTGACAATTATTTAATTTGGTTCTTAGTTTTTGTTGCGTATTACTGAATTGACTTAGATTAACATATTAAATTGATATGCAGAATCAATATTAATTTATAATTTGTATCAGTCTATATTTTGCATTAATTTAGATACCATATTGATTCATATATTATATTGATTAATAGGTTATATTGATCTATAGACCATATTGAACAATCTATTGTATGGATCTATACATTGATCCATATATGATGTTGATTGGGATATCAAATTGACCTGTATACTATACTGATTGGTGTTTTATTGTACATAGTATTAATTTAACTACTAATTAAATGTTTCATTTTTACATGGTTAAAAGGTTATTATACCGAGGAAACTACCTATGTTTCACATTATGACCAATTAATACATAAAATTTTATTTTTAATGGACTTAGGCTACTTTCATAGCGTTAATATTTTCCAGTCAAAAAAAACCACTACCTTGTCCCTATTCATTGTTAACAGAACGTAGTGCTCCAAAATGCATTACATTTCGTTCTCATACCGGAAAGCAAACCGCAGCATCACCCCCACGCAGACTGCCTTAACATGGCCAAACCTGCGAAGAGAATTATACTTACCTGATCCTCACTGCTGGGTTCCAGCTCCTTCGTTTCCTCGCCTCCACATTTGGTTCCATTGCTATGACACATGGGCTACACGTCACTGCGGTGGCCAGTCATTGGCTGCATCCAATTTGACACAGAGAGACTGGAGAGCTGTACCAGAGGCTGGAGAGCATAGGAGCCAGAACCCAGCAAGTCCTGCCATGTTAGGAGCTCTGCCCCAAAGGCCATCACTAGAGCTGAACAACCTCCTTTCACCCCAAAACAGTACCATTTACATTAATACAACAATTGGTTCATATTGTCGTATCATTTGTACCCTTTATAAACCAGAAGGCAACCAAACACTTTCAAAATGATAGGCCATGTACTATGCAGCAGCCATGTATATGAATCAGCAGCAAAGAAATCGGCCACCTCTCCTATCACTTTTACTTACCTACAACTGATTGATTTGCACATGATATTATGTATCATTCAAAGTACAAATCCAGTGATTGCACTGAACCCATGTAATTTTTCCGGTCTTTGGAATACATGTAAAAAGAATTTCATGTTCTGTCGTACAAGTAAAAAAGTAGGTCTCTACTATTTTGTTTTCAACATGTTATAATCAAATACCGGGCTCTCATGCCAAAGCTCATTTCACAAAGGTAGTAACATTTTTCTGTTCAAAGAAACTGTTCACAATCAGAGATTTGTATTACTGTTCTACACGTGTTACTAAAGTATACTGTTACTGAGATTCAAGCGTCAAAGGTTTTAAATAGAATTTACATCTATACTGCATCCATCAGGACAACCCCTGTCCGTATGCCCAAGTAGGGTACATGGAAATCATAGGGTTCCTTGTACAGGACACCCCTCTATGGGTGGAGAAGCACTAACAAGCAATGGCTTCTCCATTCTCAGGCCATCCATGTGTTATACATTTATACTGCTTCTGTCAGGTCAACCATTGTACTTCTGTCCTAATAAGATATATGCAGAGGTGTATCTAAAGGCTCATGGGCCCTGGTGCAAGAATTCAGCTTGGACCCCACCTTCCCTTAGTGCTTTTTGGCCATGGGCAGGGGAGCACATAGCCTTCATTCTGCCAGAGGCAAAAATTGACACTTTATATTCTTGGATAAACCCCTTAAGTTGATTCTAGTATTTGATTTGAAGCTTCCGGTCATATCCAATTATGCCTTCTACTGTTTTACCAGACTGAATCTCTCTGAAAGAATTGTCTCAGGAAGCCAACCCCTATATATATACACTGTGTACCCTACTAGGCCATCAAGACATCAAAATGGGGAATCCTCTACCTCCATGAGTCAAAATGAAGAGTTGCTTTGGTAGACTTGAACGGTTCACGTATCACAGTCATCTGAATAGTAGCTGTATAATATTACATTTCTGCAGGGGAAATATCTAGCCATACAAATCTACTCTGGAAAAAAATCTGCTGTTTGTCCGGGGTGCTGGGATTCTAAAAGGGGTTATCTTATCCATATGTAATTTAAGGTAAGATTTCACTTATCACATAATACACAGTGTTTCTTTGAGTTCTATGACAGCTGCCCCTATACTGTTTTGCTTTACATTCATTTTTAATACATTATATGAGTTTAACGTTAAACCTCAATAACAGTTATTTCTACTTTTTACAGTCCAAATATTATTGCCGTTGATATAAGATAAGCACTTGCATTCTTTGCCACACGTGATGCTCATTATCATTTCATTTCAATCAGGATCCCTCATTTTCCACGTGCTGCTCTGCAGGAGACAGACATGTGTCGTGCTTTTGGAAGTGCCCACCATGGAAAGAGCAGACTGCCCTTCCTGTTTTAGCATCACATATACATGAGTCATTGTCTCCATGTTTGACACATTCTGTATCGTGAAGATAATCCAGCTTCGGAAAATTGTATGGCTTATGATCAACCTGGATAATCTCACCTTTTTAGGTTAATGGTATACACAGTGTGGACACCATTATAACGAGCGGCACAAATAAAGATAAATGTTCAATTAATAAAATAATAAATTCAAGAAATATTCTATAGTCGGGGAATAGGAAGGGCAACAATTAACATAAGAATCACTCAAAGAATGAACATTATATAAGAATCACTCAAACAATGAACATTATAAAATATGATGCATGTATTCTGTTCAATTTACTAAAGGTTTATACTGAGCTTGTTGTATACCTGGAGTAAGAATAAAACATTTTTATGACAATTTTATTAGTAAAGACAATTACTAGCTAGATAATAGACAATAGAAATTAGAGATGAGAGACTAGCCCATGTAACATTCATCTTTCCTTCCAAAATGAATTAAAGCTGAGTGTCTCACAGCACCAGCAGGAACGTAGCTACCCTTAGTCAATTCTCAACCGTTTAACCAGACCTTGAAGCATAACCTGGATACTAGTTAAGCCAGCAGCAGGATCATCATCAACAGCTCTGTCAGGGTAATAACCCTTTATTGGTGCTGAGCATTGAGAACTGGCTTGGCAATTTGAGAGAATTTAGTCAAGAACTAGTGTTGAGCGAATCGAAGCATCCGAAGCGGAATTCGATCTGAACTTTAGGAAAAATATGATTCGCCACAAAGCCATGGTAATAAATAATTTTTCCTAAAATGGGGGATGGAGTTGTCTTAAAAATAACGAGAGAAAAAATACTCATCCACCAGCACAGAGGCAGTCCGCTTCTCTCTTGAGTCATCAGTGATGACATCACCATGTGATCACGCTGGGAGCACGCAGTGATGTCATTATCGCTCTCAGCGCATGTCCTTTGGCAGGTCTTGTCCACTCAAGAGAGGAGCAGATTTACTCTGTGCGAGCAAGTGGATGACGTGAGTGAATTATTATTTTTTTTTAACCCAAAAGGCCATATCGCACTATGGTATTACCGTTTTTAACAGCCATTAGATGGGTGCACTTCTGTCTAAGCGACTGATAAAAACAGTCCCATTGATTGATAGGCTGAATAGTGTCATAACATAGCGATTCATAACAAATTAGTTCATAACAATTAGAATTTCTGGTCAAACTTCAGCGAAGTCTCCGAATCTAACTTTTCAAAACTTTGCTCACATCTGTCAGGAACCAGCTTAGAATACCTATGTTCCTGCTGGTGTTGTGAGATACTTAGCCTTTGCATTTGGTGTGAAAGCTGAATTGTATGTCTTCTCCAGCAGTGTGTTACATGTGGTAGTCTTGATTCCTAACCCCCCCCTCCCACCACCACCACCACCACCACCACCACCATTCCCCCGAAATTAATCTTGTGAAATTCAGGTTTGACATAATTTTTTTAGGCCAAAATTATGTTTGGCCAAAACATTCTTCTGCATTTAGTAGTGGACCAACGTTTTCAATAGAAAACAGATTCAACCATGGGTGTCCCTGCCAAAAGAATAACCACTGAAATATTATAGCTATACGTAGGGACTCCCCAGTATACATGTAACCAGGAAGAGCTCACTAAATTAGACAAAAAACTAGAAAAACTAAAGCTCCCATTATGAAAAAAGTACTTTATTGTTACATAATAATAAATATATACACACACCAAAAGAATTATTAGGAACACCTGTTATATTTCTCATTAATGCAATTATCTAGTCAACCAATCACATGGCAGTTGCTTCAATGCATTTAGGGGTGTGGTCCTGGTCAAGACAATCTCCTGAACTGCAAACTGAATGTCAGAATTGGAAAGAAAGGTGATTTAAGCAATTTTGAGCGTGGCATGGTTGTTGGTGGCAGACGGGCCGGTCTGAGTATTTCACAATCTGCTCAGTTACTGGGATTTTCATGCACAACCATTTCTAGGGTTTACAAAGAATGGTGTGAAAAGGGAAAAACATCCAGTATGCGGCAGTCCTGTGGGTGAAAATGCCTTGTGGATGCTAGAGGTCAGAGGAGAATGGGCCGACTGATTCAAGCTGATAGAAGAGCAACGTTGACTGAAATAACCACTCGTTACAACCGAGGTATGCAGCAAAGCATTTGTGAAGCCACAACACGCACAACCTTGAGGCGGATGGGCTACAACAGCAGAAGACCCCACCGGGTACCACTCATGTCCATTACAAATAGGAAAAAGAGGCTACAATTTGCACAAGCTCACCAAAATTGGACTGTTGAAGACTGGAAAAATGTTGCCTGGTCTGATGAGTCTTAATTTCTGTTGAGACATTCAAATGGTAGAGTCCGAATTTGGCGTAAACAGAATGAGAACATGTATCCATCCGCTGATGGCTACTTCCAGCAGGATAATGCACCATGTCACAAAGCTTGAATCATTTCAAATTGGTTTCTTGAACATGACAATGAGTTCACTGTACTAAAATGGCCCCCACAGTCACCAGATCTCAACCCAATAGAGCATCTTTGGGATGTGGTGGAACAGGAGCTTCGTGCCCTGGATGTGCATCCCTCAAATCTGCATCAACTGCAAGATTCTATCCTATCAATATGGGCCAACATTTCTAAAGAATGCTATCAGCACCTTGTTGAATCAATGCCACGTAGAATTAAGGGAGTTCTGAAGGCAAAAGGGGGTCCAACACCGTATTAGTATGGTGTTCCTAATAATTCTTTAGGTGAGTGTATGATACCATTAAAAAGGAGGGTAGGGAACAGAAAAACACCATCCCAGCAACCTACAGGTCACTAAATCCAAATAAGTACATGTACAATCAACAATTCATCAGTTACATAATAAAGGTGAGCCCTCAAATGATAGATGACATGGAGAGGACAACAGTTAGCAATACTACCCACGATGCAAGAGTCCTAATGTGAGGCACTTGATGGTGTAAAACACCTGTGGCTAATATATATGACGTCTAAATCCCAAAGGGATGTGGCGTGACCTGATGTCCGAAATGTAGACTACAAAGCTATACAATATGTGATTGCGAGGGACTCACCCACTGATGGTAGGACCTGGGATGGCCTTACCCCGACGCGCGCTTCGGCGTGCCTTCGTCCGGGCGATGGAACTGCCTGCTGGAATCCTCTGCCGCAAGTGTGAAGGTACCCTTAAAGAGAGTGAAAACTGCACTGGAAAATATTTTTTATTTTTTTATTTTAATTCATGGGATAACCTTTTTAACCACCATAAAGAGTCATGTTACTACATGATGGCATCTGTTCCTTTGAATCAGTCAGATAAGAAAGACATTCTGTCTGACAGTGACTTTAAAGTTATTAGACCTATCTAAAAAGTTTAAAATAATCAATTTATATAATCCAGATGGAAAAAAGACTACCTCAAGTTACCTGTAATACACACTGGCTTGTGGAGAACATTGCCTTCAGCAGGGACGGTGAACATCAAACAAGCCAATCTTGGCATGTTCCTTACCCTCCAGAAAGACAAGAAAAACAGTTTGGTTTTTCAGTTGTGGTTTGATTAGAAAACTAAAAAGAAAAAAAACAATCGAGTTTGTCAGCTATAATTATACCTGCCACAGAATATGTCTCATAAAATAGGCATAATCTGCCTGTATAAGAACATCCAATTATGATCTATTGATGTGATGAACAGAGGCGTTTGTTAAAAGTGCAACTGATACCATGCAGAATATTTGGAGAAGGAAAAAGAATCAAATAAAAAGTGGATTTTCATAATCTCTACAAGGAATAAAACTGACTACTGAAAATGATACATCATAGTGAGAATTTCATTAAGCTCCAGCCTGGCAACATAACAACAAACATTTTTGATGAAAAGTAGACATGTTACTGAGTTAACTGAAGATCCCAGGGATGATGCTTCGATCTTTAAATCCGTATTTCAATTCCATTGCCCTCTTCCCCTATAAAAGATTACATTTACAATTTTGGAAGTTTAGCCTCAAAACAAAACAAAGGCTTGCAAGAGTTGTACAGATGTAATAAACAGAGCCTGAGTCAGCAAACTGGGCCCACTCAGGTCTATGTTGAAGATCATTGTGCGGGGAATCCCCCAGTGATACTGAAGATCACTGTAAGGGAAATCCCACAGTGTTATTGAACAGTCAGGACTCTAGTTACCAGCTTAGGAGTCCCTGCTCTAACTCCATATATGGCGTCAGTGCTATGAACATGAAGGGGGTATTACCAAGCATTATCAGTATGCTTGGGGACACCCAGTGTGTTCAAGTCTATTTTAGCCTCTATTTCTGGGATTTGAACTCACAACCTTCTACATTAGAGGCAAGAACCTTAACCACTGAGCTATGAAGCTCAATGTTAAACTGTGCAAGAAAAACCTCATAGTAGTTTCTCATGTATTAGGTATTCTTATATAGCAGAAGTATAATTTAATATAATTTTTTTTTGCAATTGTACAAAAATGTATGGCAGATATTACATATTACAATTCAACCGAATCATATAGAACACACACACTGTATAAGGAGTTAAATAAGCTGAAGTGGAGTACAGTGGGCCCATGGTCCCCCATGGGACCCTATGTCACTCATGACAGGAGGGTCCATCACCCACATCGTCATGGAGGCGACCGACCCCCCCCCCTTTTTGGGGGGAGAAAGAATTGTCCAGGTGGCACGATGTCATCCAGGGGTCTCCCACAGACGACATCACGCCCTATTAGGAGGGGGAATCAAGATTCACATAGTGCGACCAAGACTCCCCAGCCATGTCAAGGAAACCTAAACCCCTGTGTGTGTAACCAATATGAAACCGCAGTGTGTGTTAAATAAAAATATTATATATATAAAGCCATAGTCTCTCACCACAATATGACCAACAGATTCTCCCAATTGTGTTTATAAAGGAACATTGAAGCCTAAGCCCCTTGATTGTTTGTGGTGACCTGATCTACATGAAAAAACTGTTGTAAATAGGATGAAGGAATATAAATAGAAAAAAATGGACTCGTTGGCATCCTGCTGTCCAAAAAAACAGCATCCAATGCGACTGTTCATCCATATCATAGCTTGTATTTCTTCCTAAAAAATAAAAAACTGAAAAAACTCTATCTCCAGCACAAGTCAAAACCTACACATAGATGGGTAATCAAAGCAGCCCCACATGACATAGGAGGGGTACATCCTATCTACACCACCTTAAACTCAACATTCATCCCTATAGGTTGTAAAGTTTTTTATGTAAAAATCCTGTATAATTCCTTCTTCTTAAGGAGGGCAGTTCTATCCCCCCCCCCCCCTCCCTCGTCTTGGAACCGGTATTTGTTCCAGTATTCTGAACCTTAGATCCCTCTCCACCGGAAGATCTAGTTTTTGTTTCCTAATGGAATATCTATGTTGGTTCAGGTGGGTTTTTACATCCCACGTAGTTTCCCCAACATAGTACAAGTTGCATGGACAAGACAACAAATATACAACAAACGTGGAATCACATGTTAAATATTGACGAATTGTCATATTTCGGCCCGTGGCAGGATTCACAAAGGAATTCCCTACTTATCATCAAGGGACAATTTACACAATTGTGACATGGAAAACATCCATTCTGTGTAGAGCCAAAATATGTATCAAAGTCTATTTTACGTGTGCTAACATCCGATTTCACAAATCTATCTTTCAAATTACGGTTCCTACGGTATGAACAGAGGGGCGGATTCTTAAATTCCTCAGCATTCTCAAAGCTCCTGGATAAAATCCTCCAATGTCTTCTCAAAATTGAGTAAATTAAAGTGCTTTCTGTAATATATTCTGACACAAAAGGGATCCTAGGGCAAGTCTTTTTTGTCCTTTGTGAACCTTCTATTAACGCATGTGCAGTGCCCACTTCCGGACGCTGAGTTGGCCCTGCATGTCCCCGGCTACGAGTGAGACTGTTCAATCATGTATTCTGATTTTATTTCACTTCACCTGATTCCCTTATAAGACACAATTATGTTATACTGTCATACTGTGGTGAGAGACTATGGCTATCTATATATTATATTTTTATTTAAAGGGGTTGTCTGGGATTGGGGACATTGGTGTACATGTACAATGGTCCCCTAAATATTACATTCATGCCTGTCCTTTCCTTACCAGACATTGCTGATGGCCCTTTTTCACTTCACAAATTTTCAGCCAGAAGCGCAGTTTCTATCACCGTCAGTGACGTACCGGGTCCCTTTCTGCATAGCGAAGCATCTTCTTCCGCTTCGCAAGGAGCCCGGTGACGTCACAGTCAGCCTCAGTAATTATTCCAAGCGCATGGAGGGGCAGTAACTAGGCGGCAACAGACCGTGCTAAGCCACGCCCCTCTGGTCCGGTGACGTCCCCAGGCAGGACGCATTCTTAGCAAGGAAGGAGGCGTTTAGGGGCATGACTAAGGCGGAGGAATAGTTGCGGCAGGAGGCGGCATATGAATTAGGGGGGGCGGCTGCACGGAGGAGCAGGCACACACTTGAAAGAACGCGATGCTGCGCTGGGACCCAGAAAGCAGTGAGGCAGGAAGTTACCGCACACAAACAGAGAGGTAAACAATCAGTGGGGGGCTGTAGAAGCCCTGCACTGGTGTAAAAATACCTAAAAACATCTGGGGGGGCCTTCAAACCGTTATTAATAGTGATTTAACTGTTTTTTTGTTTTTTTTTATCTTGATCCCGGACAACCCCTTTAACACACACTGCGGTTTCATATTGGTTACACACACAGGGGTTTAGGTGTCCTTGACGTGGCTGGGGAGTCTTGGTCGCACTATGTAAATCTTGATTCCCCCTTGTAATAGGGCATGATGTCGTCTGTGGGAGACCCCCTGGATGACATCGTGCCCCCTGGACAATTCTTTCTCACCCCCCAAAAAGGGGGGGTCGGTCGCCTCCATGACGATGTGTGTGATGGACCCTCCTGTCATGATGGACGGAGGGTCCCGTGGGGGACCATGGGCCCACTGTACTCCACTTCAGCTTATTGAACTCCTTATACAGTGTGTGTGTTCTATATGATTCGGTTGAGTTGTAATATGTAATATCAACGTCTGATTGACGGATTCTCTCCCTAGTATGCTATCCGACCCCCATTTGGTAGTTGTCTTGTTTTTATTGTAGACTCGCATGGATTTTTTGTCGGTTATGGTTGTTTACACAGGTTGCTATGGTAGGATTTAGGTATAAGTTATCTCCTCGCGATAAGATGATAGAGTATTTCATGCTCCCGCTTACCGCGAGAACAGGATCAATAGACCTGTGGGCAAGCGCATGCGCTGTAATGTAACTGAAGCCGTGGCCATCTTTGAAGTGGTTCCCTGTGTGATTGAGGATGATCTCGTCGATGGCGAGATAAGGAATAGATGGCGCATGCGCAGTGCTCACTTCCGGACGCTGAGTGTGCCCTGCATGTCCCCGGCTACGAGTGAGACTGTTCAATCATGTATTCTGATTGTATTTCACTTCGCCTGATTCCCTTATTAGACACAATTATGTTATGCACTATTAACCCCTCAGGGATCGGGCTCATTTTCACCTTAAGGACCAGGCCATTTTTTCCAAATCTGACCAGTGTCACTTTATGTGGTAATAACTTTAAAACGCTTTGACTTATCCAGGCCATTCAGAGATAGTTTTTTCGACACATATTGTACTTCATGACACTGGTAAAATGAAGTAAAAAAATAATAATTTTTATTTATAAAAAAATACCAAATTTACAAAAAGTTTATAAAAATTTGGTAATTTCCAAGTTTCAATTTCTCTACTTCTATAATACATAGTAATACCTACAAAAATAGTTATTACTTTACATTCCCCATATTTCTACTTCATGTCTTGATCATTTTGGGAATGAAATTTTAGTTTTTGGGGACGTTACAAGGAACGCAAAGTTTAGAAGCAAATCTTGAAATTTTTCTGAAATTTTCAAAAACCAAATTTTTAGGGACCAGTTCTGGTCTGAAGTCACTTTGTGAGTCTTACATAATAAAAACCACCAAAAAATGACCCCATTCTAGAAACTACACCCCTCAAGGTATTCAAAACTGATTTTATAAACGTTGTTAACCTTTTAGGTGTTTCACAAGAGTTAATGGTAAATGGAGATAACATTTCAGAATTTAGATTTTTGGGTAAATTTTCCATTTTAATCCATTTTTTCCAGTAACAAAGCAAGGGTTACCAGCCAAACAAAATGCTATATTTATTGCCCTGATTCTGTAGTTTGCAGAAACACCCCATATGTGGCCGTAAACTACTGTATGGGCACACAGTAGGGCGTAGAGGTAAAGGTGCGCCGTGTGGTTTTTGGAAGGCAGATTTTGCTGGACTAGTTTATTTACACCATGTCCCATTTGAAGCCCCCCTGATGCACCCCTAGAGTAGAAACTCCATAAAAGTGACCCCATTTTGGAAACTACGGGATAAGGTGGCAGTTTTTCTGAGACTAGTTTTAGGGTACATATGATTTTTGGTTTATCTAAATTACATTTTTGTGAGGCAAGGTTACCAAAAATAGAAATTCTGAAATTTCATCTTCATTTGCCATAAACTGTTGAGGAACACCTAAAGGGTTAATAAAGTTTGTAAAATCAGTTTTGAATACCTTGAGGGATGTAGTTTCTTAGATGGGGTCGCTTTTATGGAGTTTATACTCTAGGGGTGCATCAGGGGGGCTTCAAATGGGACATGGTGTAAATAAACCAGTCTAGCAAAATCTGCCTTCCAAAAACCACACGGTGCACCTTTCCCTCTACGCCCTACCGTGTGCCCGTACAGTAGTTTACGGCCACATATGGGGTGTTTCTGCAAACTACAGAATCAGGGCAATAAATATAGCATTTTGTTTGGCTGGTAACCCTTGCTTTGTTACTGGAAAAAATGAATTAAAATTGAAAATTTACCAAAAAATCTAAATTCTGAAATTTTATCTCCATTTGCCATTAACTCTTGTGTAACACCTAAAGGGTTAACGACATTTATAAAAATCAGTTTTGAATACCTTGAGGGGTGTAGTTTCTAGAATGGGGTCATTTTTTGGTGGTTTTTATAATGTAAGCCTCACAAAGTGACTTCAGACCTGAACTGGTCCCTAAAAATTGGGTTTTTGAAAATTTCTGAAAAATTTCAAGATTTGCTTCTAAACTTCTCGTTCCTTGTAACGTCCCCAAAAGCTAAAATGTCATTCCCAAAATGACAAAAATTACCAAAAATAGAAATTCAGAAATTTCATCTCCATTTGCCATAAACTGTTGAGGAACACCTAAAGGGTTAATAAAGTTTGTAATAAAGTTTGTAAAATCAGTTTTGAATACCTTGAGGGATGTAGTTTCTTAGATGGGGTCAGGGGGGCTTCAGGGGGGCTTCAAATGGGACATGGTGCCAAAAAAAAAAGCCCATCAAAATCTGCCTTCCAGAAACCATACGGCGTTCCTTTCCTTCTGCGCCCTGCCGTTTGGTCATACAGCAGTTTACGACCACATATGGGGTGTTTCTGTAAATAAATATTAAGTTTTGTTTGGCTGTTAACCCTTGCTTTGTTACTGGAAAAAAACGGATTAAAATGGAAAATGTGCCAAAAAATTGCTGTTTTGGCACCGTTTTTATATCTTTTTTTGACCGTATTCATCTGAGGGAGGTCAAAGGTCATGGGGTATTTTTATAGAGCAGATTCTTACGGATGCGGCGATACCTAATATGTCTACGTTTTTTAAATGTATTTATGTTTTACACTATATTATTTTTTTATAAAAAATAATAAAAACTTTTTAGTATCTCCATAGTCTAAGAGTCATTTTTATTTTAGTTTTTAGCCAATTATCTTAGGTAGGGGCTTTTTTTTGCGGGATGAGAGGACGGTTTTATTGGCACTATATTGGGGGGCATATGACTTTTTGATCGCTCGCTATTACAATTTTTGTGATGTAAGGTGACAAAAAAATTAAAAATTTTATTTTATTTTTTTGACCTTGTTCATCTGAGGGATTAGGTCATGGGGTATTTTTATAGAGAAGATTCTTACGGATTCGGCGATACCTAATATGTCTACTTTTTTTAATTTATTTATGTTTTACACTATATTTTCTTTTTATAAAGCAAAAAAAAATAAAAATTTTTGTATCTCCATAGTCTAAAAGTCAAAGTTTTTTTTGTTTTTAGCCTGCCCAATGATTTGTGCAGGCACCCAGTTCCGATCACCGCCCGCCGGGCGGCGGTGATCGGAACTACACATGACGTACCGGTACGTCATGTGTCCGGAACAGGTTAATTAGACAACAATCATGGATTATATGGACGTTTTTTATCGGATCGATTTAAGGATCACCGTGTCACTCAAATGGGCCATTAAATATAAAGCGCATTGATGCATGAATGCGAATAGCTATACAGAGGCTTCATTTAATTCACCGCACCGCTTTTTGGTTGATGTCATCTTGGACCTTCAATACGCGGATCACGTGTGAGAGGGAACCCCAGTGAGGTCATTGCTGACTTCTGGACTACGCTGAAGTGCGCCCCATCAAACAGAACCTACGAGCGCCACCTCACTCCACGTGGAACGCTGAAAAGCCCGCACACAGACACATGCAACAAACGGAACCTACGGGACTGCGAAGGGGGGAAGAAAACTTCTGGAGAGGTAAGCGCTGGGTGGGTACCGAAGAATACTCAGGACGCCGCGCTGAGGTACACCGACCTAAAACCTATTTACCCCCGCTTGCAGGTTCTTCATTAACTATTTGTTGCTGAGGCTTTAATATGTGGTGAATTGACTCTGTTATATTTTAAAAGTGCTGATACCGATAATCATACTATTAGGTATTATTGATTATCTCGATCATACTTCAATTGATTGCCCTGAACTTGGATATATTTTTGATATTTTTACATCACCTTTGTATAGATACAATTGTTCCAGGACATTGACTTAAATTAGAGCTACATGTATCTTTTTTGAAACGGGAAGACCTACTATTATTGTTGCTGTTATATAGACATTTATTACCTCAGTGGATACCAACCTTGGTTCATATATGCTGCTAGCATTTATTCCTGTACTTTTACCCTAATTTTATGTATTCACAAGTGTGATTGTTGTTTGATTTTAGACATTAAATACGTACTCCATATGTAAGTGTGCCTGCTACTGCTACTACCGTTTTGCGGCCAAGAATAGGCATTTCTACAATGGGCTGCCCGTTCCATTCTACAAATTGCGGAAGGCACACGCGCGGCTTCCGTTTTTTGCGGATCCGCAGTTTGAGGACCGCAATAAACGGAACGGTCGTGTGCATGAGGCCTAAGGGGTAGACTTGTCATTTGCATTGTCAACTTCAGATGGTCCATGTGTTTTTCTACCATGACAAGTATTTGACACACCTGAGTTATGGGGAGCCATAGGGTATCTTTGAAGCAGATTTTTAGTTGCAGAGATATCTGCAACATGCAAACATGTGAGTGGTGCTTTTTCAGAGGCATGAGATTTTTGAAACTCTATTGAGATATCTGTCATATGTGAATATTCCCTGTTTTCTTTTCGATTCCACCAGAAAATACCAGTACGTGTATATTGAAAACAATTACATCCTAAGTAACCATTGAAAAAGGAATTTCTAATTATCAGAGAACACAAAAAAAAATTGAAAAACAAATCACTAAATCATTTAGTAAGTAGCATCCTTGTCTCCAATAAAACCAGAGAAGCTTTTTCTTTAGCCTTTTCTGAGGAAAGTACAATGGAAGATTTAAAGCCAACAAAGACAGAGTAAAAAAGGAATTAATGGAATAAGACTAGAAAGAATTAATAAAATACACCCATCCAGTGTACTAAGAAATTCCAACCTTCACCTTCTAACCAGTTCATCTCAGGGATATTCAGTAGCACAATGCATGGACTTAGCACAAAACCATAGGGGGATTTTTTTTATTTGTTTTTTTTCTTTATAACGTGTAGATTATGGACTGGCTAACCTCTTAATTTCAGTTTCGGAACTCAATCAAGATAATTTAACTTGACATGTGAATCCGACTACTGTGTAAGGGGGGAAATCCTTTGGAAAAATCTGGTTACTTCATATGGAAATCAACAGCTTATGTCACTAATGGAACTCGCTATAAAGTCAGTGACCCTGAATAAAATGTATCACTAAAAAAGTTAGGATTTTTTTTCTTTCACAATTCCCTACCGCCTCTCATTCATTGGAATTTGTAGGCCCAGCTACTACATAGATGATACCAGTGAAGACTTTGAATGGATCCAGCATAAGCTGTAGTAAAAACCTTTTCCCTAGTACTTTATAGAGTTGTCAGGTTTAAAGAACTAATAAATAGCAAATAACTTGTTAGGTAATTCTGAGTTCATAAAGGAGGGATTCCCCAACTAGGACAATGAGCAGCTACAAAAAGTGTCTCTTGTTCTGGAGGACCTAGCACATTAATTTCAGTAGAAATTGTGTAATATTGTATTTAGTTTCATATACAGCATGTAATAGTTCATAATCACTTAAATGCAACTTAAAAAAAACAAGAAGGGGCACACACTATGGGAAAGTGAAAACACGTAATGTGATTGAGCTGAGATTGACAAAGTATCAATTGTTAGTAGTGGTTGGTCAATGATCACACAACCAAGGTGGTGCACCCTTTATGTTGGGTTCTGCAGCAGGGTGTATGTTGAGGCAGGGTCACATTAATAGTGGCTGGCATCTCCCCTTACTGTTATACAGTCTGCCACTCTGGCATGCTTATGATCGTACCAATGCTGGATATTCTCTTGTGGTATGGCATTCTAAGCTCTTTCAACTCAGACCCGTAATTCAGCCAAGGTGGTTGTTGGTTGCCGTGCATGGGAGATCCATTGTTGCATCCAGTCCCAGACATTCTCGATGGGGGTGAGGTCTGGTGATTGAGCTGGCCAAAGGAGCTGCTGTATACCCTGAAGAGCATGTTGTATAAATCAGGCATTGTATGGGCGGGTGTTATCTTGTTGGAACACTATGCCTCCTGAGTCAAAAACAGCAGTAGCAATGGTTCCACAATGTTCTGAACATACCAAAGGCTGGTCAATGTTCCATCCATGACTACTAGATGGGAATGGGTATGGTATATAAAAGTACCCCACACCATGTATTAATGTGACTCTACCTCAACATATTACCCTGCTGCAGAACCCAAAATAAAGAGGGCACTACCTCGGTTGTGTGATTATTGACTAAACACCACCAGCAGTTAATAGTTTGTCAGTTAAGTTTTTAGTTTTTTCTTTTTTAATTTTCCAGTATTGTACATTTTCACTGAACTGTAGACTTTTTCACTGCTCTGATAGTTCTCCAGCAGGATAAGTATTCACATTAGTAGCAAATGATGGGAGGAAGACCTATTAGAATAAACAGAATGGTAACAGATAAAGCTAAAATATTAGCTGACGAAGTTAAGAAGCCTTAAAACTTGTATTCTCCAAGAGAGGCCCATTTTATATTTTCTAGCACTGGTAATAATTGTAGTTTGCTGTGGACTCCTCGGGGAATCTTTGGCTACATGGTCTCAAAGTGGGCATTTATCAATAACAACAGAGCTAATCCCATTCTTAGTCTTTTCCTAATAGAATCGTGTTTCCATGGAGACAGACATTACATTGTATCTTCTAGAGATGGGAATTCTTGCTAAGTATACCCAACTGGTTGTATTAACACAGGGATATTTTTATTATTTTGCTCACACATCCCAGCCTGTGAATTATACTAGATGGCAGGTTAATAACGCCACTGCTTTTTCAGTCAGAAGCAGATACAGACTCTGGGTTTGTGTTTGTTTTATCATAATGTTATTATAACCATAGTTTTTTATACATTGCGTTTTATGATACATATGAGTTTCAAGTCCGAAGCCAGCTTGCCTCTGAGAAGGCAGGGATGAACAGATGTGTAGAGCAAGACTCAAAAACTAAAGAAGAAAACTGTTCCAGCATCCATATGAAATAAAAAAAAAAAAAAATTAGGCTTTATTAACGGAATCCATTCAAATCCATCAATAAGGACAAGAGTCGCTGCTTATGTGTTTCATGCCTTGTGGTGCCCACTATGAGTACTTGAAGTGTGTAAGCATTGACTTTTGTCATTATTGATGTATTTCAATGAATTTTTTTTTTTTATATTATATAGAAATCGGAGCATGGTTTTTCCTATGTACTCATATGTGTATAAATCGAACAGGGCACACAAGACCTTGGATTGCTTTGCCCTGCAGCGTGAATTACATGAA
Source organism: Bufo bufo (assembly GCF_905171765.1). NCBI lineage: Eukaryota > Metazoa > Chordata > Amphibia > Anura > Bufonidae > Bufo > Bufo bufo. The sequence goes on from NC_053397.1 coordinate 180,985,644, forward strand.
ATAGTGACAATTATTTATCTAGGAAGCAATTTCTGTACTTACATCAGTATAAACACCTTTTAACTTTCCACTATCAAAGAAAGGGTAATGTACCTGAAATGGGCTGTTCACCGATGGTCCCCATCCAACAGAGCTTTAGAGGATCTGCAGAGAAGAATGAAAGAAAATCCCCAAATCCAGGTGTGCAAACCTTGCGGCATCATACCCAAGAAAACTGGAAGCTGAAATCACTGCCAAAGGTGCTTCAACTTAGTCCTAAGTAAAGGACGTGAATACTTCTGTCAATGTAAGATTTTAGATTTTCCTTTTCAATAAATTAGCAAAGCTTTCTAACATCCTGTTTTCACTTTATTATTATGGTTTATTGATTGCAGATTGATAGGGGAAAACCTGATATATATTTTTTTTATTTTAGCACAAGGCCGCAACATAACAAAATGTGAAAAAAGTGAAAGGGTCTGAAGACTTTCCGAATGCACTGTAGATAACACTGGATACAACATTCACATTAGGTGATGTCATAGCTTATCTACTCCCAGCTGACCTCAGCACAGGTCACAGAGCATGCCTAGAAAAATCCCCAATAAGGGTCCATTCACACGTCCGTATGTGTTTTTCAAATTGCGGATCTGCAAAACACGGACACCGGCAATGAGCGTTCTGCATTTTGCAGACCACACATCGCTGAGACTCTCATAGAAAATGCCTTTTCTTGTCCGCAATTGCTGACAAGAATAGGACATGTTCTATTTTTTTGCGGAACGGAAGTGCGGATCCGCAAATGCGGATGCGGACAGCACATTCCGGCCCCATTTAAAAAAATTAATGGGTCCGCGCCTGTTCCGCAAAATTGCGGAACGGATGGGGACCCATTTTGCAGACGTGTGAATGGACCCTTAAAGTCAGCGAGGTCCCCTCACTGTGTCTATGGCCCTTGTGGCTGCCCTCAAAGAACAAGAAGTCTTCACATATTTTAGGCCTAGTTCAATAGGATTCAAAGGATTAGGATTAGTATTTTTTTTTTTTATTCATATACTGACATGGAAAATGTTTAAAAAAATCTAAAATTATTTAAAAAAAAACATGTATTAGATAAAACCTTAATTTAGACAATAGGTAATTTTCTGATTAAACTGTCCCTTAAAGATGGGCAACATAATTAGATCCTTGAAAACGCATTCAATGTTGCTGTTTTTCTTACCATGGCAAATCGATATTGTACTAAAACACACAACTAAACATGTAGAAGAGATCCAGCTTCCCATAAAAAACTGAAGATTTTATTGTAGCAAATAGTAAAAACCCAATACTATTAACCAAGGACAGACAGCGTTTCAGATCAAAAAATCAAGATCCTTATTCATAACATAAATCTTTGTCTACTGGCAAATAGAGATGGCCTTGCGGTTCGCCTGGCAGTCGTTTTGCGGCAAACTTTGCTCGTTCGCAGTTTGCCGAACAGGCGAACATATGGCGATGTCCACCGGTGCTATATCTTTTTGCATTGTGCCGAACTTTGACCCATAACACATCCATCAGGTGGGACAGGACAACCAATTGAGACGTTTTAGCACATGGACACACACCCTACCCTATAAATAAACCAGGTCTGGCCGCCATTTTACATTCAGTCTTTTGCCAGTGCAGGGAGAGGTTGCTGTGTGGAGTAGGGACAGACTGTTAGGGACATCAAGAGCTAGCTAATAGGGCCGCAAAAGTACTTTTAAGGACTGGTATAAATGTGCTATCGATAGAGGGGTGTGAAATACTTATAATATACTTTCTAACATAGAAAGTATATTAAAGTGCATTTGTATTGTGCAGCAGTTGTGTGCTGTTCTGCTGCGATACCGCAGCTATGCAGAGGGAGAAATGCTATTGGAACAACGAATTGCAACTGGTGTGATATACCAGTTGCCCACAAAAAAACTGATTGAGGCAGGGGTGTGATATACCTATAATATAATTTATATATAGTGCATGTGCAGCATTTGTGTGCGGATCTGCTGAGATACCGCAGCTATACAGAGGGACAAACGCTACTGGAACAATTAATTTCAACTGGTGTGATATACCAGTTGCCCCCCAAAAAAACTGATTGAGGCAGGGGTGTGATATACCTATAATATAATTACAATATAGTGCATTTGTATTGTGCAGCATTTGTGTGCGGTTCTGCTGAGATACCGCAGCTATACAGAGAGACAAAAGCTATTGGAACAACTAATTGCAACTGTTGTGATATACCTGTTTTTGCTCCAAAATAAACTGATTAAGGGGTTAGATATACCTGCTTCCAGCAAATGCTCATTAAGGGGTTCTATATACCTGCTTCCACAAATACTGCTCTTTTATAGGGACTTTTGTCACAGGGTCATTTTGAAAATGACAGTCGAGGAAGAGGCAGGCCATTCATCAGGGGTGGTAGGGGTCAGGCAGGTGCACCAGGCCGGAGCCTAAGAGGGAAGTTGGAGAAGGTGCGTGCGATTACGTCAAAGAATGCACCAGAGTTAATTGAGTGACTCACTCAGCCTTCTGCTTCTGCACCCTCCTCATCCTCTGTATCAGCACCCTCCTCACTCTCTGGTGTGTGCACCCCAAAGACACCACCACCACCATAGCCCCTCCACTTGAGTCAGAGGAATTATTTTCCCATCAATTTCCAGACCTTACAGATCCGCAGCCATTCTTGGCATCGGATGAGGAAGAGGAGGTAGCAACAGCCGCCACCCAGCGGTCTGACGACAGTACCCAGATCAGCCCAAGGAGGGTTGTCCCCGCTGTTGCTGCCTACTCCGAGATCTCTAATGTCAGTGCTGGTGAAGATGATGATGATGTGGGTGCCCACAAGAGAGGAAGAGGAGGAGAGTTCAGAGGGAGACGGAGCAGCAGATAGGGAGGAGAAGGAGGAGAAGCAGGCAGAAGTCGCAGTGCACAGGAGGCAAAAAGCACACTGTAAATGTATCTGGAACGAGCCATCCACCATGGATGCCAGCACATGGCTCCGCAGTGTGGGCTTTTTTTAACGTGTCAGCTGCTGACAATAGTGTTGCCATCTGCAGCCTGTGCTGTCAACGCATAAGTTGCGGTAAGCCCAACGCTCACCTAGGGACGACCGCCTTAAGAAGGCACCTGGCCTCCCATCACTGAGCCCAGTGGGAGCAACACCGTCAGAACCCACAAAGCCACACTCCTGGTGCTCCACGTCCTGCCTTTTCTCCTTCTCCTCTTTCCTTCCATTTGTCCTCCACTCCACCTTCCACCGTGCCATCGTCGCGTTCATCTGGCAAAAGGCAGGCTTCCGTGGCCCAAATGTTTGAGCGTAAAAAGTTGATGATGCCGGATAACCCTCTTGCCAAACAGCTGACCGCTGGCTTGTCGGAACTGCTAGCCCGCCAACTACTGCCATATAAACTGGTGAACTTGGTGGCCTTTAGAAAATTTGTGGCCATTGGCACAACACAGTGTAAGGTCCCCGGAAGGAAATATACACAGTGTCGGTGCCAAGATACATCTGACCACAGACACGTGGTCCAGCAAATACAGGCAGGGAAGGTACATAACGTTTACTGCCCACTAGGTGAACCTTCTGACAGTCGTCAAGCATGTCTGCCTCTTCTTCTCCTCCTCCTAGTCCATCCTCCATCTCCTTCTTGGCTGACCCCTTCTTTTCCACTGCTACCGCCTCTTCCGCTGCCCCCCCAAGCTCCCCGGAACCTATTCGACGTGCAAGGTGAAACATTGCCATGCTGTGCTGCGGCTGTTGTGCCTTGAAGCCAAGAGCCACACCGGTCCTGCACTGCTTTCAGCTCTGCGGTCACAGGCCGATCAGTGGCTAACCCCACTCAATTTGACAGTTGGTAAAGTGGTAGAACGTCTTGCGGAAGGCCAGGAAAATCTCTTCCTATTTTAGAAGATCTTACACGGCCGTGGCTCGCCTTGCTGACGTTAAGCGGTGACACCAGACGTCTGATTTGTGACTGCTCGACGTGCTGGAACTCCACCTTGTATATGCTTGATAGGCTACCCCAGAAGAAACTACCTGTACGAACTCTGTGGCAGGACAGGTTCTGAAGAGCTTGTTTTTTTCTCCAAAACGCACCAGTGGCTGCTCATGCGCGACGCATGCAGACTTCTGCGGCCATATGATGAGATCACCAAACTGGTCAGTCGCAGTCAGGGCGCCATCAGTGACATCGTACCTTACGCCTTATTTCTGGAGCGTGCATTGCATCGTGTCATTGATCAAGCCATTGAGGAGCAGGAGCAAGAAGATGAGGAAGTCGCAATGCTGGATGAATTCCCAGGGGGGCTACTCCATCTGAGACAAATCAGCAGGAGTATGAAGAGGAGTCAGAGGAAGAAGGTGCCTGGGGGAAGAAGGGGGAGCAGGAGCAAGAAGATCAGGCATTAAACTTTTCAGGAATCCCTGGTGTTGTTCGTGGATGGGGGGAGGAGACCGAGGACGACATTCTCCTGGGGACGATGAGCAGGATCCAGGCCGCTCCACCGCTTCAAATTTAGTGCAAACGGGGGCCTTCATGCTCCAGTGTTTGAAGAGGGACCCCCGAATAAAAAGCATTAAAGGGAACCTGTCACCTGGATTTTGGGTATAGAGCTGAGGACATGGGTTGCTAGATGGCCGCTAGCACATCCGCAATACCCAGTCCCCATAACTCTCTGTGCTTTTATTGTGTAAAAAAACGATTTGATACATATGCAAATTAACCTGAGATGAGTCCTGTCCCTGACTCATCTCAGGGACAGGACTCATCTCAGGTTAATTTGCATATGTATCAAATCGTTTTTTTTACACAATAAAAGCACAGAGAGCTATGGGGACTGGTTCCCTTTAAGGGCAAGGACCAGTACTGGGTGGCAACATACTTAGACCCCCGGTACAAACACAAAATGGCAAACATGTTACCAGCATCACTGAGGGCTGTCAGAATGCAGCATTTCCAGGCCTTGCTTCGAGAGATGCTGCATTCTTCTGTTGCGGGCGCTGGCAGAGGAATTTGCACCCACATTGAAACAGTTGCGAGTACCAATCCTACAGGGCATGCAAGAAGAGGGCGGTTTGAAGATGTGTTGGTCACTTCGGATATGAGGTCATTCTTGCAGCCAACTCATCGACAGCCGCCCTCCGGATCCAGCCTCAGTGAACGCCTAGACCGACAAGTGTCCGACTACATCGGGTTAAAAGCCGATGTGGACGCTCTGAGAAGCGAGGAACCCCTTGACTACTGGGTGTGCAGGCTTGACCTGTGGCAAGAGCTGGCACAATTTGCCATGGAACTAGTGGCTTGCCCCTCGTCTAGTGTCCTGTTCAAAAGGACGTTCAGCGCAGCAGGGGGGATCGTGACCGATAAGCGCACTCGCCTAGCTTACAAAAGTGTGGACTAACTCGCATTTATAAAAATGAATGAGGCATGGATCTCGGAGGAATTCAACACCTGTGACGACCACGTTTAATTGAATTTCCTCATGCCAGCCCACACATATCCGCCACCACCCAGAACAAATAATTGTCCCTGACTTATGTAAATACAGCGGCATAAAAAGCCTTTTCTGTCCTGTGAATGCCTAATGTTTGGGACATCGGAGGAATTCAACACCTGTGACGACCACGTGTTATCGAATTTCAACTATTATCATTTGTTTGTTTTTTCAAGAGGGGGGATTTCATTAGCCATGTTTTTAATCCAATTTTATATATTTTTCTCCTTTAAACATATGTATTTGACATGTATTTGTACTGGCCTGCTGTAAAATTGATATCCAATGACCGTCTTATATACCACCAGCCACATAATCACTTGATGTTTTATGTACGGTGAATGCAAAATTTTGGGGCCTGTAATGTAACTGGCCAACAGTAAAATTGTTATACGGTGAACGCATAATTTACCTCCAGTCACATTATCAATTGTTCTTTTCTGTACGATGAATGAATAATTTTTGGGGCCTGTAGTCCACTGGTCTGCATTAAAATTGATATCCATTGACCATCTAATATACCTCTAGCCACATAATCACTTGATCTTTTCTTTACGGTGAATGCCTAATTGTTGGTGCCTCGGAGCAATTCAACACCTGTGACGACCACGTGTTATCGAATGCAACCTATTATCATATGGGGTTTATTCAAGAGGGGGGATTTAGCTAGCCATGTTTTTGATCAAATTTTATATTTTTAGTTCTTTTAAACTTATGTATTTGACATGTATTTGTACTGGCCTGCAGTAAAATTGATATCCAATGACCGTCTAATATAACTCCAGCCACATAATCACTTGATGTTTTCTGTCCGATGAATGCCTAATGTTTGGGGCCTGTACTCCAGTGGCCTAAAATAAAAATTTTCTAGACTCCAGCATGGCCCATTTTAAGAGTTTCCCTTTAAGACGCATAAAAATGGCCCCTGATTAAAATACATACACCCTCTGGTACGTCACTCTCCATGTTGTGGGACAATTTGTGCACTTCTTGTAAGTATTTGGTGGCTGCAAATATGACCTGAAGGCCTGCCATTAAATGGCCTGCCATTAAAGTGAATGTGGCCCGCTGCAAACTTGCGGCTCGCGAACATTTAATCGCGTTCGAGCGATCGCGTTCGGGAATCATCCTGGCCGATGTTCGTCAATCACTACCAGCAAACAAGTTAGTAGTTACAGGTAATTAATTGAAAGACCCTTTAATTAAGTGAAAGATCTTTTAATTAAATACCTATGTCCCACATGGCCTTAACTGGAAATTAGATTTGATTTTACATTATTAATCTTCTTTATCTGTTTTTATGATTTTCATACTGTATACCTTATTGTTCGTTTTATAAGGCTTGGTTCACATCGCGTTTTTGCCATTCATTTTGCGCATACAAATACATATACGTTGAACAGATGCCTCTGATGAATGTCATAAAGTGACATCCATCACCATAGAGTTTCACTGTAAAAAAAAACTTATACATTAACAAATAAGTTTTTTTTTTAACTGACTCTGCTTTTGTATCCCTTTTTTCCAATGAATTTGTTAAATGGATGGCAAAAACATTATGTGAACTCAGTCTTAGGTGCATCTGATTATAACACGCACGTAGATTTTAGAGGAGGAAAATCAGAAGAAAATATTTTTCATCAGACCTCAGATCACACCCCCAATCTTCATCAGACCTCAGATCAGTTCCCCAAATCAGACACGCAATCTTCATCAGACCCCCAGTCTTCATCAGATCCCCAAACCAGACCCCCAATCTTCATCAGACCTCAGTTCAGACCCCCAATACTCATTAGACTTCCAAATCAGACTCCCGGTCTTTATAAGACCTCAAAACAGACCCCTCAATCTTTATCAGACCCCTTAATCAGACCCCCAAACTTTATCAGACCTCAGATCAGACTCTATGATCAGAGCCTCAATCTTTATTAGACCTCAGATCAGACTCTCAACCTGTATCAGACCTCCACATCAGACCCCCAATTTGTATCAGACCCCCTATCAGACCCCAATTCCTCATCACATCAGACATAAAATAATTAAAAAATGTACCTCTACTGCTCCGGACCGCGTGCTCTTTCTGCACTCACCGTTCCCTGGTCTTCTTTCAGACCCCACACTGCACTGTAATCCTGACAATGCACTGTCAGGTCATAGTGCACGCCTACATGCACTATGTCCTGAAGCTATATGCAGTCAAGACACAGTGCAGCGCAGGGCCCAGAAGAAGAAGACCAGGGAGCGGTGAGTAAAGCCATGCGCCTCCTGCATACAGGATCTTGATTTATTGATCCGAAACACTTAGGCACTGTCTGTTCTTGTTCTATGTATCGGGTTTTTCTTTCTTGCTACAATAAAATCAGCAGGTTTTTTTTATGGGATGCTGGATCTCTTCTATATGTTTTGTCTACATTTTAACTCTTGCGGAGTCCAAGCAATCCCGTCCATCCTGTTAATATGCAAGTGTAGGTATTTTTGCTTTGTTGAGTTGCTAAAATACACAACACTTACATTTTGTAACATTATCTAATTTGCTTTTCTTGTGCGGAAAAATAATGATGAATAAAATACTAAAGTAAGTATTTACAGAACAGGGGCTTATCTGTGCCTCCCGGGGTCCATGATGTAATCTTTGATCTGGTTTATTTCCACTCCCTACTGTTATATATTACATATTGCATTTGTTTATTTTTCCTCAGTGGTCTGCATTCAGTTCACCATTTTTAGAGAAAAATTATTTTGACCTTGTTTGTACCTGCTGGCTACGGTCTATTTTTTTCAAATATGGGGTTTTTCTGGGTTCAGAATATTGATAGTCTATCCTTAGAATAGGCTATCAGATGGATGGGGTCCTGACTATTAGATGTTTGAAGGGGTCACAGATAAAGAAGAGGCCTAAGCACTCACATGAGTCATGAAGTCCTTCTGAACAGCTTATCCTGGAGTTGCTAAAAGTTGACCCCACTGACCCAATATTGTCAGTCAATCCCGATGATAAGCTATCCATGTACTGAACCTGAAAAATTCCTTTAAAAGGGAGACGCACTGGAGTGAGTCACCTATCATCAAGAACGTATGTAAATGGTAGTGCAAACAAATATACTTCATTGGACATTCTATATTGATTTTTGATAGCTTAATTTTGGGTTCATGTAGACTGTGTTGAAGCTAAGAAAGTTTTTAAGATGACTTTTACTAAGTCTAGGTAAATATTTCTTACCATTCAGTAACTTTAGGGTACAACTACACAACAATCTTGGTCGGGCGGCAAGTATCTCACCCAAGTATTTCAATGTAGCAGGGCAGCCATGGAAATGAATGGGGTCTTAGCATGACTTTCTCGTGTGCCACGACCACCACCCCAGAATTGCAAAAAATCCAACCCTGTCAACTTTTTTTGAGATTCCAAGGTTGTGGTAGTGGCACACATGCGAGTCCATTCATTTCTATGGTTGCCTGCTACACTGCAATAGTTGGGCATGACATGTTCACACGACAAAGATCACTGTGTAGCCATACTCTTAACAATATAACAGTTAAGCAAAACTTGATGGTGTTATGAGTATTTTAATGCTGGTGCTCCAGAAAGTACTAAAATATAGTTGCATGAAACAAGTCATCTGCTGCTAAGACCTTTAACAATCAGCTGTAATTTGTGGAGATACCTCATAGAAAATGTCCATTTGCCTGCAGTGCCACTACAGGTGAAATTAAGAATTACCATATTTTTCAGACTATAAGACGCACCTAGGACAAAAAGGAGAAAAATAAGAAAAAATACTGCCTTTTTCATCAGGCTTACGATCACACTCCCATCAGGCCATCATACCTCTTCAGACCTCAGAGGAGACCCCCATTCATCCTCAGATCTCAGGTCAGACCCCTATCATACACCCATTAATCCTCATACCTCAGATCAGACCCCCATCAGACCCCCAAGCTCAACCACACCTCAAAACAGACCCCCATCAGACCCCCAAGCTTTATCATACCTCAGATCAGACCCCCAAGCTCCATCAGACCTCAGATCAGACCCTGAGCTCCATCAGACCTCAGATAAGACCCCCATTCCTCCTCAGACCTCAGATCAGATGCCCATCATACCCCCATTCATCCTTAAACTGCAGATCAGAACCCTACTCAGACAAGACCTCCAAGCTCCATTAGACAAGAAAAGTAAATGAAATTACCTCTCCTGCTCTGGACTCAGCTGACACTCACCGCTCACTGGTCTTCTGCATGCCCGTACTGCACTGTGACCTGATCTTGCACACCGTCAAATAATAGTGCGCACCTACATGCACTACCGTATATATCCTGACATTGTACGTAGTCAGGACATGTGCAGTGATTTGCCTGGAAAAAGACAAGAGATCAATGAGTACAGCCAGCGCAACGCTTCCTTTACAGTTCTCTGTGCCTCCTGCATGCTGATGACTATTGGCTTTCATTCTATAAGATGCATGGCAATTTTCCCTCCCACTTTTGGGAGGGGGGAGGAGTGTGTCTTATTGTCTGAAAAATATCATACATGGTGCCTGTTGAAAACACTGAGTAATTCAAGGACATCCTGGGTCCTCCATAGAGAAAGATATTATTTGTAGCTCTACATTATGGCTAAGAGAGGATGGTTCTTGATGGTTCTTAGAGCAGCTTCTACTTAAAACTAATAGATCATTTCCTAGATTATATGGGTTATTTAAACAGTATACACAGTGCCATTTACTTTAAAGGGGTTTTCTGGGAGTACAATATTGATGGCATATCCACAGGATAGGTCATCAATATCTACACAGTAGGGGTCTGACTCCGACTGGTATCTATGCCAATCAGCTGTTTGAAGAGTTTGCTTCTCTCTGGTGAGTACTGCAGCCTCCTCACACCTTACCAAGCACAGCGCCATTTAATGTATAGTGGCTGGGTTTTCACTTGAATGGGAAACAGCCGCATTGCTCACCAGAGAGTTTTGGACTCTTCAAACAGTTGTCTGGGGGGTGCCGGGAATCTCTTCCCCACTGATCTGATATTGATGATCTATCCTGAAGATAGGTCATCAATATTTTACTCCCAGGAAAACCCCGTCAATTTATCCATATAAACAGAGCTTCTGTGTAAGGGTTAGAAGTTGCAAATTCATGATCATAAAGATTTCATAATCAGGGTGAGGTGGACAAGTATTGCACAACTAGAAAACTCAGGTAACTCTGTTCTACAAAGTGCCACTTGTATCTCGGTGTTTCTTGAAGGAATATACATTTGTCAATGACTGACATTATGTCATTTATATAATGAAGTATTACAGAATTATTGTTGGATGGATGGATGTCCATCAAGTCTAACCAAAGTAGGGGAGATAATATGTAGATGTGGGTGAAGAAAGGGCAAGGCCAAAATAATCATATACAGTACCTCCATTGTATGGTACTGATCAATATTAAAAGATGCATTGCAACTGGTTTATATGTTCAAGTAACTGAGGACTTGAAGTCTCCTTAGATACGACTACCTGTATTCTTGTATACACTGCATATATCTCAGGTCATTCTGGCAGTTGTCAGACTTGAGTAAAAACAAGACACCACTTTGAAGCACTTAATCCCGAGTGAGTTAGTTAAATGGCACATAAAATTAGACTTCTCCCCTGCTCTTAACAAGAAATCTACCATAATTCAAGATGTTTTATCGCCCCAGAAACAACGTTAATTACTTCTATAACACAAGCAAGATCCCAGCATTCAGGGGATTCGCTTCTCCGTGCTGACCATACATCACACTACTTCCTCTCCTGAAAAGAAAGTGTCTCTGAGTGATTGTGACATCATGTGCTAAACATTTCTCTTTTCTAATGTAAATTCTTTTCAGACATCCCCCCCCCCCACCCCCATTGCCCAAGTTTGACTTTATTTTACGGTTGAGTCAGAAGAAAATCCTAAATGTTGTTTGGTTTCACATAGCTCACATTGTGTGTTGGTTCGCCAGGATTCTCTCAGCAGCTCGGCAGCATTTTCCAATGAACAGTCGCTGTTGTTGTAGCAACTAGTAGCTGATTTGTAGATAAAGGATATGTCAGGGTGGCAAGGCAAAGAAAGAGCCATCTATCACCATGTTCCTACCACTCTCTCTGCCCAAGCAAGCCACTAAAATGACGGTGCCGTTCTGGCATTCATTCATTAGAGACAGAAATTTTTTATTTTTTTTCACATGTCCCCAGAAAGAAAAGTAATATGCTTCTACTTGTGTTACATATTTCTGCCACTGCCAAAAGTTTATCATAGCCAAAAAGAAAAAAGGGAAGGAGCAAAATTTGGGAGTGTGAACAGTTTGCAGAGGAAGTCTAATGCAGTTTATCATTTCTAAATAGTTTGTTTCTAAGCTTTAGGTCAACAAGATTAGATAAAAGTAGTTCGGTCATATCAGGCTTAAAAAAAAAAAAGGCTTATAGAGGTTTGACTCAAGGAGGTAACGCTGTTATGACTTACCCACGTAAGATATTTGCCAAGACGCCATACTCAAGTTCAGTGATGTCTTCATTATATAACAGAGATAGTAAAAACTTTTACTAGATCTGATGAGAGAAATAAGCACCTATAAGGGGATGCCCAGTTTAATGGGGTTATCCAAGACCTATCCAATGCCCCTCCATATGCCCGGGCCCCTCACATAGATAGTACTTACCTTGCTCCCTAGCACCCATGTCACTTCTGATGCTGGTATGGTTGCCGCTGCATCTCCTGGTGACAGAGGGGGGGCAGCCAATAGCAGGCCGCGACAGGAACCAGACTCCCTAGCATCGCGGGTGATGCTAGAGAGGCTCGTTCCCGTCGTGGCTGCTATAGGCTACCCCCAACACCAGATGTTTTCATCCACGCGATGGGGATATGCAGTGGCGACCGTGCTGGCATCAAAAGTGACACAGGTGCCAGGGAGCGAGGCAAGTACTATCTGTGTGAGGGGCCCATGGCATATGGGGGGCATTATAGGCCTTGGATAACCCCTTTAAGAGTTTCTTGAAAATGAGTCGGTCATGGATCCTGAACCGCTGTGGTCAGCTGAATACGGCATTAGAACATGGTTATGTAGTTAATACAGTTGAAAAAAGTTCATCAACTTCAACCAAGGAATAGGTGGGGGTATGAATTTTAGAAAACGGGAGTGAGAACCAGATTTTCTTAACCATTAAATTTAAAAGCATTAATGTCATTAATGTGCATCTTACTCCCCTGTAGCACCACCACAGAGGAAATTAAATATTATACAATGTCCATTAAAATACATAGGCTGTCGACTTAAAGGGGTTGTGCCACAACAAATATTAAGCACTTTTCAAACCAGCACCTGGATAAGAATATTTTTGTAATTGCATATAATTAAAAACCTAGTACAGCCACTGGGTTATTCAATAAAATTTATCTGTATGGCACCACCTGCTGTTTGTCCATTTTCTTATTTCTCTGTCCACCTCACTGAAACGGATGCACAAGCTCAGTTCCATCATTCAACTGTCTCCTGAGGTCTGACACCTGGAACCACCGCCAATGAGTTGTTTGAGAAGAAAGCAGTAGCACCACAGCCTTCTCTCTGCTCACCAAGCACAGAGTCATATATTGTATAGCGGCTGTGTTTAGTATCCTAGTTGAGCCCCACTCACTTCAATTGGGATGAATTGCGCCTAGGCAATGTGACGAATGTGAAGAATGTGACGTCACGTGGCCTAGGAAAAGCTGGAGATGGTCGTGGAATTATAGTGTATTGCAAGCACTGCTGCCTTTACAATCAGCTGGTCGACTGGGGTCCGGGTGTCGGATCCCCACCGATCAGATACTGATGACCTATCCAGAGGATAGGTAACATAGTAACATAGTACATAAGGACAAAAAAATACATTTGTCCATCCAGTTCGGCCTGTTATCCTGCAAGTTGATCCAGAGGAAGGCAAAAAAAAACTGTGAGGTAGAAGCCAATTTTCCTCACTTTAGGGGAATAAAAAATTCCTTCCCGACTCCAATCAGGAAATCAGAATAACTCCCTGGATCAACGACCCCTCTCTAGTAGCTATAGCCTGTAATATTATTACGCTCCAGAAATACATCCAGGCCCCTCTTGAATTCCTTTATTGTACTCACCATCACCACCTCCTCAGGCAGAGAGTTCCATAGTCTCACTGCTTTTACCATAAAGAATCCTTTTCTATGTTTGTGTACAAACCTTCTTTCCTCCAGACGCAGAGGATGTCCCCTCGTCACATTCACAGTCCTGGGGATAAATAGATGATGGGATAGATCTCTGTACTGACCCCTGATATATTTATACATAGTAATTAGATCTCCCCTCAGTCGTCTTTTTTCTAAAGTGAATAACCCTAATTTTGATAATCTTTCAGGGTACTGTAGTTGCTTCATTCCAGTTATTACTTTAGTTGCCCTCCTCTGGACCTTCTCCAGCTCTGCTATGTCTGCCTTGTTCACTGGAGCCCAGAACTGTACACAGTACTCCATGTGTGGTCTGACTAGCGATTTGTAAAGTGGTAGGACTATGTTCTTATCACGGGCATCTATGCCCCTTCTGATGCAACCCATTATCTTATTGGCCTTGGCAGCAGCTGCCTGACACTGGTTTTTGCAGCTTAGTTTGCTGTTTATTAAAATTCCTAGATCCTTTTCCATGTCAGTGTTACCGAGTGTTTTACCATTTAGTATGTACGGGTGACTTGCATTATTCCTTCCCATGTGCATAACTTTACATTCGTCAGTGTTAAACCTCATCTGCCACTTATCTGCCCAAGCCTCCAATCTATCCAGATCCATCTGTAGCAGTATACTGTCCTCTTCAGTGTTAATTACTTTACACAGTTTAGTGTCATCTGCGAAAATTGATACTTTACTATGCAAGCCTTCTACAAGATCATTAATAAATATATTGAAGAGAATAGGGCCCAATACTGACCCCTGAGGTACCCCACTAGTGACAGTGACCCAATCTGAGTCTGTACCGTTAATAACCACCCTCTGTTTTCTATCATTAAGCCAGTTACTTACCCACATACAGACGTTTTCTCCCAGTCCGAGCATTCTCATTTTATATACTAACCTTTTATGTGGTACAGTGTCAAATGCTTTGGAGAAGTCCAGATATACGACATCCATTGATTCGCCGCTGTCAAGTCTAGAACTTACCTCCTCATAGAAACTGATTAAATTAGTTTGGCGTGACCGATCCCTCATGAAGCCATGCTGATATGGCGTTATTTGCTTATTTCCGTTGAGATGCTCTAAGATAGCATCTCTCAGAAAATCTTCAAACAGTTTACCCACAACAGATGTTAAACTTACCGGCCTATAGTTTCCAGGCATCTCTTTTTGGACCCTTTTTGAATATTGGCACCACATTTGCCATGCGCCAATCCTGTGGGACATTCCCTGTCAGTATAGAGTCTGCAAATATCAGAAATAAGGGTCTGGCTATGACATTACTTAATTCCCTTAGGATACGGGGGTGTATGCCATCCGGTCCTGGCGATTTGTCCATTTTAATCTTTTTAAGTCGCTGATGTACTTCCTTCTGGGTCAGACAGGACACTTTTAATGGTGAATTTATTTTTACATTCTGCATGTCATCTGACAGTTTATTTTCCTCAGTGAATACATTGGAGGAAAAAATATTTTACAGCTTTGCTTTCTCCTCGTCGCTCTCTGCGACTCCCCTCTCATTACTCTTTAAAGGACCGACACCTTCAGATTTATACTTTTTAACATTTATATAATTGAAGAACATTTTAGGGTTAGTTTTACTCTCTTTGGCAATTAATCTCTCGGTCTCTAGTTTGGCCGCTTTTATTTGTTTTTTACATGTTCTATTTTTTTCCTTATAATTTTTCAGTGCTTCCGTGCCACCCTCCTGTTTTAGTGATTTATATGCTTTCTTTTTGTCATTTATTGCTTTCTTTACAGTTCTATTTATCCACATTGGTTTCTTTTTGTTCCTTAACCTTTTATTCCCATACGGGATGTACCTCTCACAATGAGATTTTAGGATGTTTTTAAAGATATCCCATTTTGTGGCTGTATTTTTATTTTTGAGGACTTTGTCCCAGTTAGTTAGGCCTATGACCTCTCTTAGTTGGCTAAATTTAGCTTTTTTGAAGTTTGGTATTTTTGTTCCTCCCTGTAGAAACGCTCTTTTGAATGATAATTGGAAGGTTATTACTTTATGGTCACTATTTTCCAGGTGTCCCCTAACCTGCACGTCTGTTGTTCTGTCAGGTCTATTGGTTAATACTAAGTCCAGTATGGCCGTCTCTCTAGTCGGGTCCTGAACCAGTTGGGAGAGGGAATTGTCTTTAGTTATTGCCAAGAACCTGTTTATGAGATATACAAGTTTTAGTTTCCCAGTCTATATCTGGGTAGTTGAAGTCCCCCATAATAACCACCTCATTATGATTTGCCGCCTTGTCTATCTCGTTTAGTAGTAGATTTTCTGTGGACTCTGGTATATTAGGTGGTTTATAGTAAACTCCTATTAGTAATTTATTATTGTTTTTAGCTCCATGTATCTCTACCCACAGTGACTCCACATGTTCATGTCCCTCACTTATATCTTTACGGAGTGTGGGCTTTAGACAAGACTTTATATAAAGGCAGACCCCTCCCCCTCTCCGGTTTTGACGATCCTTTCTAAACAGACTGTAACCTTGTACATTAACTGCCCAGTCATAGTTATCATCCAGCCATGTCTCAGTTATTCCCACTATGTCATAGTTCTACTCACACATCACAAATTCCAGCTCCCCAGTTTTATTAGTCAGGCTTCTGGCATTAGTATACATACATTTGAGAGGTTTATGTATATTTTTTACCCTACACCTTTCCTTCTGAACTGTTCTAGTTCCTCCTTCCATTTCTTCCCCAGTCCCACAATATTGCCCCCGGTCTCTATCTGCCCTATCTTCCCCTCCTATAATGTAATTTCCCTCCCCCAGTCCCTAGTTTAGACACTCCTCCAACCTTCTAGCCATCTTTCTCCCCAACACAGCTGCCCCCTTGAGGTGCAGCCCGTCCCTACGATAGAGCCTGTAGCCGATAGAAAAGTCGGCCCAGTTCTCCAGGAACCTAAACCCATCCTTCCTACACCAGTTCTTGAGCCACTTGTTAATCTCCCTAATCTCCCGCTGCCTTTCTTGTATGGCTCGTGGTACAGGCAGTATTTCGGAAAATACTACCTTTGAGGTCCTTGCCCTAAGCTTTTGACCTAAATCCCTGAAATCATTTTTAAGGACTCTCCACCTACCTCTAACTTTGTCATTGGTTCCGATATGGACCATGACCGCTGGATCTTCTCCAGCCCCTCCCAGTAATCTTTCAACCCGATCCGCGATGTGTCGAACTCTAGCGCCAGGAAGACAGCACACTGTTCGGCGATCACGGTCTTTGTGACAGATTTCCCTATCTGTTCCCCTAATAATGGAGTCTCCCACTACCAGCACCTGTCTGGGCTGCCCTGTTCTCCTGGTTCCCTGCTTACTGGAGCTGACATTCCCCTAACTGGCAGAGGAAGTGTCTGGCTGCAGCAGTGCCGTCCCTGGACTGACATCCCCCTCATCTGCCAAACGTGCAAACTTGTTGGGGTGTGTCAGATCAGGGCTAGCCTCCCTGGCACTCTTACCTCTACCCCGCTTTCTAATTGTTACCCAGCTAGCTACCTCACTTTCCTCAGCCTCCTCTCTGTCACCCTCCCCCTCATCTACCCCAAAGAGTGCTTGCTCGGTGAGAAGCAAACTCTTTTGCAAATTTTCAATGCCTCTCAGTGTTGCAACTTGCCCGTTTAGAGACTCGATTTGCGATTCCAAACGGGTAATTTGCTCACATCTTGAACAAAGATATACACCCTCGAACGGCAGTTCCAGGAATGCATACATCATGCAAGATGTGCACTGGACTGCGTTGTCAATTGTGCAACACATACTAAATGGGGATTACAAATCTGTAAAAAAAATCTGTAAAAAAAATAAAACTCTCAGAAAACCCCTTTAATATGGAGGATTATTACTGTGGAAGCCTGAAAGGGGCCAGCACAGCAGGCCCATAGGCCTGAGAGTAGTAGTAGTAAAATTCCCATGGTCCTGCTGTGGCGACTCCATTTAGGCCCCCACAGTAATAATCTTCTATTATAAAGCCAGTCCCAATACCTATTTAGATCCCTTGCGGCCCACGGCCAGCTCCACTCTGATATTTATCGTGCAGCCCCCAAACCCCCTCACTAAAATTCCCCCTTAAGCGACATTAAAAAAAATACCTTGTGGCTGGGTGGCAGGGCCATTATGCTCACTCAGCAATGCTTAGAGATTGTGGACTTCCTCTTCCAACATTTCTGCACCTGCACAGTCTTCTTCTACACTGCAATGTTATGACATCGATAAAATACACTGTGGCAAACTGTGTCCTCGCCTGGTGACAAGCCTTGGGCCTGCATTCACTCTAGCAGTGCACTGCACGCATCCTGCCATCGCCATTCAATGACTTATTCAATGTTGAGAAGCATGCAATGTGCTGCCTGCAACAGAGTGAATGGTATTATCTGTAACAGTGCCCCGATAGCCGGGTGCCCCCTAGCAGCTTGATGTCTGGCCCCTCCCACACATTATGCCACTGTGTGTTGTGTTCTCCAAAGATGGAGTCACTTTTTGTTGTCACTCTCTGCTCAGGCTAACTGATGATGTTCAGAATAAGAGGCTCCCTTTCATGACAACCACCTATTTGTATCCAATGTTGGTTTGGGGTTCCTTGGGCCAAACTGAGGAAATTATCTGGACCCAGCCTGTATATCATCAATAAAGTGTAATAGGTGTTGAATGAAAGGGATAGCCAACTTGCGGCTCTCCAGCTGTTGCAAAACTACAACTTCCAGCATGCCTAGACTGCCTACAGCTATCAGCCTACAGCAGGGTGTGGTGGGAATTGTAGTTTTACAACAGCTGGAGAGCCGCAGGTTGGCCATCCCTGCCCTAGTGCCAAGTGATTATCTTCATAGGCAGATCCAAATGGATTTATTTCTCCTGGACCTTTGAGGCGCACTATTACATCAGATCCTGGGCCCACCGGAGGATCCTCTGGTACTTTGATAGACCAGTCCAAACCTGTTTGCATATGCCCTATGAGGGCATAAGAATGTAATAGAAGGGGGAAGGAATTCAATTAAGAACCACTTCTAAGAACAAATGTGGATCATCACTAACAAAGTTAGACCTGGAGGTATCAACTAGTTACATTGTCTTATGATGATAAGCCCAATTCATATGCCTTACAAGATCATATGGATGTCATAGACAGTGGTAGGCCCCATGGGAACCCCTTTATGAGTAAAAGGGCAGAAAAATGGAGAGATGCATTAGGCATTAACTTTGACTATCTAGGTATTATTTATATCAAATACATTGGTGCTGTTTATTAGCTATAACTTCTTAAAGAAGTCTTCTGGGAATTAAATACTGATAACCTAACATCAGACACACCTGCCAATCAGCTGTTTGAAGGGGTCATGGCACAATGGCTCTGTTTGGTTCTGTTTGTTCTGTATGTCTGTTACCTGGGTTTTCTTGTTGACTATGATGCTCCCTGTTGCAAGATGGCATAGTGAATAATACCATTACATATTGCTGATGCTTCTGTGCAAAATCTTCATATATATGGATGTGTCAGGCTTCTATCAGTTTTTTTTTTCCATCTTGCACCGACCTTCTTTATTCCCTACATATTTTTAATGTTACAAAATGCTTAAAAAACCTTCAATAAAAGTTGTTTGTAATAAATCTCCTCCTAGCCATGGTCATGTGGCTGTCTGGGATCGGGGTCCACTGCTGTAGCTACTAGTGGAGGTCCCAGCAGTCTAACATTTATCATATACCCACTGCACTTAAAGGGGTTCTCTGCTTTCTTAATATTGATGTCCGATCCTCAGGATAGGTCATCAATAGAGATGAGCGAATTTTTCTAAAATTCAATTCGGCCAGTTCGAACCGCGTTAAAAAATGGCTATATCCTGGCTGCAGAGAGCCCATATAGTGGTGTAGAACACTGTGCCTTGCAGTAACACGCATACTGTGAGTCAGTATGACATTCAGATGACAGGCGTCGCTCTCTGAGAAGGCTTTAGAACATATACCTGCACCGCTGAATGGCAAACATATTTTTATTTTGCCACTGATACACGACAAAAAGGGCTTTAGAACATATAACTGCACCGCTGAACGGCAAATATATTTTTATTTTGCCACTAATACACGGCAAAAAGGGCTTTAGAACATATAACTGCACTGCTGAACGGCAAATATATTTTACTTTTGCCACTAATGCACGACAAAAAGGGCTTTAGAACATATAACTGCACTGCTTAACGGCAAATATATTTTACTTTTTGCCACTAATACACGACAAAAAGAGCTTTAAAACATATAACTTCACAGCTGAACGGCAAATAAATTTTACTTTTGCCACTAATGCACGACAAAAAGGGCTTTAGAACATATAACTGCACCGCTGAACGGCAAATATATTTTTCTTTTGCCACTAATACACAACAAAAAGTGCTGTAATTTTAGCACTTCAACACACAACGGCTAATAAGCCCTTTTTTCCCACTAATACAAGCCAAAAAATGCTTTAGAACATATAACTGCACCGCACGAGGGCAAATAAGACGTATAAATATTTCCTTGTAATAAACCCTGTTAATGGCTGTATCAAACAGCACTTGCACCCCAATAACAAAAATGGTTTACTGGAATTACAGAGCTGTATAATGGCAATTTGGGTCCCCAGTCAGTGCAGCAAGGTGTAATAAGATTGTTCCTATTACCCAGGCTGTAACCTCCCGTACTGAACCCTGTTCAACATAAATGCTGTGAAATGATTCCTCCCTATCCTTTCCCTACACCTTGAATAATCTTTCCCTGAACTTGTAAATCGTTTTTTTTTAGCACAAATATGTCCCTAGCGCCTGCTGACGTCTCTCCCTGCACTAAGTACACTGGAAAATGGCAGAATCCAAGATAGCTGAGGCTATTTACAACTTGCAGGATGACAGGCCGAACTGGATGGACAAATGTCTTTTTTCGGCCTTATGTACTATGTTACTATGTTACATCACGGGGATGGCTGGCTGCTAATTGGCTGCATGCATGGCATTATGGGTGATCCCGCCTTCCCAGAGTTCCTTGCTCCATGTCCTCACATATGCAGCAGCCATTTTAGGGAAAAATGTGATTTGTTACCACAAAGCGTGAGGAAATTTGGATTCGGTGCGAATCAAATTTTTCCTGAAATTCGGATCGAATTCCACTTCATCAACTTCGATTCGCTCATCTCTAGTCATCAATGTCAGATCAGCGGGGGTGCGGTTCCTGGCACACCCGGCGATCAGCTTTTGAAGAGACCACAGCGCTCGTACGAGGCCTGTCTTCTCTTCATTGTTTACCTGCTCATCGTCGAAACTGTAGCAGTGAGCAGGTGTAATTACAACTTCGCTGTCCCATTCACTTTAATGGTTCGGCTGACTCGGCTCCTTCCTATTCAAGTGTATCGGAAGGAGCCATCTTATTAAAGTGAATGGGATGGCTTAGGTGTAATTACTGTCACGGCTTGGAGGTAGTTTGCTGTGACACTTTCCTTGCGCATGCTGGTTGCAGGTGTCAACATGTTGTTGTATTGCATGCGTGTGTGCATGGGCGTCTGCAGGGGGGGGCCCTGGAAATCTGGTCCTGGAAATCTGTGAACTGAGTTCTACCTCTGCTCTGCAGCACTGGCGGATCCAGGGGGGGGGCAACGGGGCAATTGCCCCCCCCCCCCCAGAGCTGCTCAGAAGGGGGGGGTGGGGGGCGTCGGCGGGGCACAGGGAGATAAACGCTTCCATTGTGGAAGTATTCATCTCCATAGTCATCTGTATCGCCATCCTCAGGACAGCGATACAGATGATTGTGCTGAGGCAGGGGAGGGAGAGGCGTGTCCCTTTCCCTTCCTCTGATAGGCTGCAGGCACTAGGCTGGCAGCCTATCAGAGGCCGCCTGAGCCAAACAGCACGTGACACAGGCCGGAAGAGGCTGCATCGCATCGCTGCCAAGGAGGTAAGTATAAGTGTTTATTTTTTTTTGTGTACAATGCTGGTGGCTACTGGCACATAATGGGGGTCTCTGGCTACTGGCACATAATGGGGGTCTCTGGCTACTGGCACATAATGGGGGTCTCTGGCTACTGGCACATAATGGGGGGCTCTGGCTACTAGCACATAATGGGGGGCTTTGGCTACTGGCACATAATGGGGGTCTCTGGCTACTGGCACATAATGGGGGTCTCTGGCTACTGGCACATAATGGGGGTCTCTGGCTACTGGCACATAATGGGGGGCTCTGGCTACTGGCACATAATGGGGGGCTCTGGCTACTGGCACATAATGGGGGGTCTGTCATTACTGGCACATAATGGGGGGCTGTCATTACTGGCACATAATGGGGGGCTGTCATTACTGGCACATAATGGGGGGGCTGTCATTACTGGCACATGATGGGGGGGCTGTTATTACTGGCACATTATGGGGGATGTTATTACTGGCACATGATGGGGGGCTGTTATTACTGGCACATGATGGGGGGCTGTTATTACTGGCACATTATTGGGGGCACTATAGAGGCATCTAGTGAGGCCACAAAGTAGGGGTGTTTTATATGGGGGGCTCTGTACAGTAGAATTTTATACTGGGACACATTATGGTGGATACTATGAGGAAGGGGGGAGAGGAGTACTATGGGGTCATCTACAGGGGGCACTAAGAAGGGGTATTTTATACTTGCAAATTATGGGGGACACTGAGGGCATCTACTGGGGCATTTTATACTGGTACATTATGGGGGGCACTAGGAGGAAGGGGGGAGAGGAGCACTATGGAAGCATTTACTGGGGGCACTATATAGGGGTATTTTATACTGGCACATTATGGGGGCACTATGGGGACATTAGCTCAACTGGGGACATTACAAGGGGGTATTTTTTTGCACTGTCACATTATAAGGAGAATTATTTCTACTGGGGGGCATTATGGTGGGCTTTATTACTCCCCCATGGTATTACCCCCTAGTAGCAGCACCATCCTCTCCCTGCTCTTCTATTCCTCTGCCCCTTCTCCAA
This sequence comes from Bufo bufo, assembly GCF_905171765.1. Lineage (NCBI taxonomy): Eukaryota > Metazoa > Chordata > Amphibia > Anura > Bufonidae > Bufo > Bufo bufo. The sequence goes on from NC_053397.1 coordinate 181,008,311, forward strand.
ATCCTTATTATCAAATCTTTCTCATTAGGATAAAACACAACATCAGCTCCGCCGAGCCCCCCAGCCAAGTGTTGAAGTGGTGTCCGAGATCCCCAAGGGCCAAGCCAAGTAATTGTAAGTTTTCATGTGAAATATGTTTATGTTATACACATATAGCCTACACTGTGCCACACAATATACAGTATACCGCTACACTGTGTAGTCTGTTCTATAAGCACCATTGTTTTGTGGCGGCGGACAGAAAATAATCTGGAAGTGCCCCTCCCGAGACCAGGCTCTGGATCCGCCACTGCACAGCTCATGCGTTATTATACTTTGTGATAATGAATATGCCCCTCCCCTTCATTACATTCTCAGAAACAAGCAGAGCATGGATGTCAATAAAATTATGCAAGGGAAAAATTTCTGCAGATGCCAATGCGTGTGTGCTTTTCCTTTAAGGCTGTTGATATTCCTTTCTGGTGTGCACGGGGTTAAGGTGTGAGCAAGGTGGATCTGGGTGTGGTCTCAGGTCTCTTCATATACTGTTGTTGTGAGACTGAGATCATTGTTATGTCTGCCTTTGTATGTGAAGGAGCTTGCTCCTTTCTTGAATGCTATCTAAGGGCCATCCTAGTTTTACATCGATGTCATCTGCGATGTCATACCCTTGTCTTCCCTTTGTTTCTATTCCTTTACCTATCCTCACTTGTTGTTTTGAGTATGGTGTGTAATGTACAGGGTGTTTGTTGTTTGACATTTGGTGTTCCATGTCTGGTCTATTTGGTGTTTGTAGTCCAGCATGGTTGTTTGACATTTCCCCTGTCAGTTTGTACCTCCGGAAGGGGGTCCCTGGGGTTCCACAGAGGGAAAACTACAACTCAGTTAAGCAGCGCTGTCTGGGTCTGCCATGCATCTTGCTGCATGGTGGTCCAGGCAGTTGCAGTTACTACTGCTCCTGTGTTTGGTGTTGGTACTGAGTCCAGATTTGTGTGTTTGGGCTTCAGTGCTTTTCACAGGATCCAGTGGTTGTGGGGCGGACGACTTGTTCCTTTTAGTTGTTGTGGGCAGGTAAGTGACATTGTGGCCCTGTGGTCTGTTGTCATTCTTCCATAGGACACTTACCTGTCGAGTTTGTCCTCTGCTTTTTGTCTGCTCCTCTCCTTGCTGTTAGGCCTGCAGAGACTCCTGATCTTCCGTGCCTTAGAAGAACAGGTCGTGTCTTGCCCTTACCTTAGTACCAGGGATCATCAGGGTTAGTAGGGCTCTAGGTTTCCTGGGTATAAGCCATCCTACCATCCAGGTCCACTCATATGGGGAGGAGTTAGGGCGAGGATTAGGGACGCTATAGGAGGTGACCTGCTCCCTGATCCCAGCATCCAGGCCTAGTTGCTTTCCCAAATTCCCAACATTGTATGGTTTCCCCTACTCCCCACTGCCATGACAATTACACCTAATTGCCGCTGCATTTGTGATGGCGAGCAGGTAAACAATGAAGAGAAAGCAGCGCTCGTACGAGTGCTGCAGTCTCTTCAAACAGCTGATTGACGGGGGTTGCTAGGAGTTGGCCCCCCGCCGATCTGATATTGATGACCTGTCCTAAGTATAGGTCATCAATGTTAAAAAAGCAGACAACCTGTTTAACTGCAAAATGCACACTATATGATTTGTATTACAAAATAATGTATACTGAGCAGTGATTCTCCTGTGCAGCCTGTGCCTCCCTCCATCCTCATGATTTTTCTGTGCAGCGGGTGCTTCCCGCTTTTCTGTGCAGCGGGATTTTGCTTTGCAGCCCATGCTTCTCTACTTTCCCCAATTTTTACTGTGCAGCCTGCGCCTCTTCCCTTAGGATTTTGCTGTGCAGCCAGTACTTCACCCCTGTGCTCTGCCTCCCCACCCCCCAAGGACTGTGCCCTATGGACTGTTAAAGACAAAGAAGACAATTTCATGACACTGTAGAGCAAGGTGGCCTAATGCTCCCTGTGGCAAGCAGGACTGCGACCATGATATATGGTTGATTCAGAATAATCTTATAAGGACATCCTGGGAGTTATGAAGTGTCCATGCTGACTAATGGAGTAACAGGGAGAGGAGAAGAAATCTCCTTGTAGATTGCAGTGTATCCTGTGCATGACTCGCCAACTACTGTCTCCCGCAGTACTAGTGTGACGGAGCATGAAAAAAACAAGCCTTGATTGTTCCTTTCCTTACTATCTTTCCTTTCCTTACTATCTGACACCATAACCTGCTGTGAAACCCCTTACTTTCTTTTTCGGACCATCACCAGTGATAGAAGTTAGTTTAGCACCCTAAAATATTAATCTAGGATTGAATATTCTATCTCTAGGCCTATCATTTTATAGCTAGTGTTGATCGCGAATATTCTAATCGCTAATTATTATCGTGAATATTGGTACTTCAAGAATTTGCGAATATCTAGAATTTAGTGCTATATCTTCGTAATCGTGAATATTCTAGCTTTTTTTCATCAGTACCCATGATCCCTCACTGCGTCTTGCTTGTAGGCCAATGAGAAGGCTAGTGTTGATCACAAATTTTTATCACAAATTTTTCGATTGCCGATTTTTGCAAACAAGAAAATAATGACTGGAGATCACGAATATTCACCCAAATATTTGCAAAATATTGCAAATTCGAATATTGCCCCTGCCGCTCATCACTGCTTATAGCAAACTCATAGTTTACCTTGCTGCCAATGCAGGCCTTCAACCGGCCAAACTAACACTCAGCACCAAGCCTCCTGCCCATGTGCTCCACGCCCATTACATATTTTTATATCCCACTGTATAATGTCCATGGTGTTTTATAAATGAAAGAGGTTGTCCAAGTGTTTACAACTGATGACCTATCCGCAGAATAGGTCATCAATATCTGATCGGTGGGGTCTGCCTCCCTGGAACCCTCCGCTGATCAACTGTTTGAAGAGGCCACGGTGCTCTGGAGTGCACTGCGGCCTCTTCCTAGGCCAGTGACTTCCTAGGTTCAAGTGAATGGGGCTGAGCTGCAATACCAAGCATAGCCAGTATGAGGCTGACATCAGAAAATTTTTGATTAATCAATATGGGAAGAAGAATATAACAGAAGGGGAGATTAGAGCAATTAAGGAGTTACAGAAGATCACTGTGCTCCCAGCCAATAAGGGAGGTGCCATTGTGATCTTGGATACCAAAAAATATATAGATGAATGTATAAGAGAATTATCTGATACTACTACATATAAAATGTTGCAGGAAAATCCAACTAATGCATATCATTAAGAACTGTCTAATCTGTGTCAAGAAGCCTTTGATAAGGGGAATTCTTAACAAAACGGAATATGAATTCATAGTGGGTACCGTGAAAAGACTTCCAGTTTTCTACTGCATCCCAAAAGTACACAAAAATCCAATGTACCCGCCAGGAAGACCTATAGTCCCAGGCATTGGCTCTATAACATCTAACGTATCGCAATACCTAGATCGGTTTTTACAACCATATGTGGTGAAAACACCTTCACATTTGAAAGATACCACTTCAATTATCAAAATATTAGAATCGATGACATGCCAGCCCCACTGGATCATGGCTACACTGGATGTAAGTGCATTATACACTAGTATTAATCATGATCAGGGAATACGGGCAATAGATAAAATACTTCAGCAAAATAATAAACTCAAAAAGGAACAGGTACAGTTCATTTTGGAGGGTATTCTGTTTGTATTGTCACATAATTATTTTTTCTTCGAGTCCAAATATCATTTCCAAACAACTGGAACTGCCATGGGTACCAGGTTCGCCCCCAGCTATGCCAATCAGTTTATGGCAGATTGGGAACAGAAGACCATCAAACCAAAGCTGGGGGTGGGCCTCGTACCATGGCGTCGTTATATTGACGACATTTTTTTAGTGTGGGACGGAACTTCCCTGGAATTGAGCCAATTTATCGAAGATGTAAACCATAACAATTTGAATCTTAAATTCACACTATGTATTAGCACAAACATGGTTGAATTTTTGGACTTGAAGATAGAAATATATGAGAATACCTTTATATGCAGTACGTACCGTAAAGAGGTATCCAGGAACAGTTTCATTTTACACAATAGTTGTAAATTACCTAGTTGGCTCCTAGGGATACCTGCCAGCCAATTTAGACGCCTAAAGAGAAATTGTACCAAAAATACTCAGTTTGAGCTAGAGGCACAAGAAATGAAAATTCAGTTCATAGAGAAAGAATATCCCTTGGAACAACTAGAACAGTCCCTGGATAAAGTAAGGAAGTTAGATCAAGTATCCTTCCTTAGAGATAAAGTATTTACATCACCCAAGGAAGGTGGCAAAACTGGTATTACCCTTTAATACAGAATATACAAAAATTAGGGGTATATTTGGCAAACACAGGCATTTATTTAAAGAGGACCAAATTTGGGGTACCTCTTTGCCAAATCAACCACCTATAGTTTTCACTAGGGCATCCAATTTAGCACTACAAGTAGCTCCAACGATTAAGAAAAGCAACCAAACACAATCAGCACACTATGGAAGTCTCTAAAAGGGTTCTATAGGTGAGGATTGTGTAATAACTGCCGGATAACAAGAGCAGAAAGAAAAAACATGGTTATAAAATCCACTGTAAACAACTTTAAATGGGAGATTAAAGAAATACTGACATGTAACACAAAAGCAGTAATATATGTGATAGAATGCCCCTGTGCAAAACAATATATTGGACGGACGGGAAGGGCTTTGAAAATTAGGATTGCTGAACATATAAACAACATCAGAAAAGGATACGAAAAACATATACTGTCAGAACATTTCAGGAAACAACATGCCAGTGATCCAGTGGGACTGAAATTTACCAAAAAGACTGAAGAGGTGGAGACTCTATAGCGAAAATGTCCAGAAGCGAATCGAAAATGATCTTCGAATTTGGTTCTTTGATCCCTTGGGGTCTTATTGCAGAACTGGAAGTCTTTGTATTCATCTAAAGAGGGTGTTGGAGGGATACGCATTTCGGGTCGATTCCTGGCTGTATATCAGTGCACTGACCCGCTCTGTGTTCCTCCCCCTATGGATGAGAAAAATAAAGTGTGGTATATGACTAATGTCCTTTATGGGGTAGATTAGGAATGAGAAGAACATAAGGAGATAATGCTGTATATGTGAATTTATAACACTCTTACTAACTGTCAGTATACTTGTATATAACTGTCACAATGAAGCGTATTATAACACTAATGCCTTATGTGGGGTAAATCTAGAATGCGATAAAGGCATTCAGTGTGAATAATGATTGATAGGAACATTAGTAGTATAATGGTCTGGTCCACATTTTATTGGAGACCCGAGAGGGTATAAATATAATGAAGGTCCCAAATGAAAAAACATACTATATGCCACTGAGGAAGGAAAGTTTTCCGAAACGCTTCTGGCGTGGACATTTACAGTGATCTGTATTCTGGAAAAACACATTTGGTATTCTCCTAATAGTAAAGGTGAAGAGCTACTCCGTTTGGAAGTCCGGCTTGGCCAAGAATACAGAGTGTATGCATGCAGAACTTACAGTTGGCACACTGAAGGTGGTAAATGCCGAGACATAGTGGGGAAGCGCGGTAAGATAATATCAGCTCCAGCCCTCGGCTACCTCTATCAGCAGAGACGCGGTAAGAGGAATTTAATTATGCAACAGCATTACAACATGAATGCATAACCCTGTGACTTAAATAGTGCAATTGGGGTGATTGACTATACAAACTGAACGGCAAGCGATATATCTAAGCCTGCTGGTATATCTAAGCTAACCAGCATACCTGTGTCTACAGCGTTCCTCTATTGGCAGGAGATATTTAACCTTTCCAACCTTTCCAAGATATAGCTATGTAAAAAGGCGGCCACAGACACATATGTAGTGGCACAAAGGGCAATAATATATCAAGAGTGAAAAAACATCTAAAAAGGAGATACAGATCATTAATTTAATGTTGCATGCGTGAGCTCCAGTCCACACGCAAAATGTTTAAAGGGACAGTGACCATATACTAACACAGTACATAAGCCAGAAAAAAGACATTTGTCCATCCAGTTCGGCCTGCTATCCTGCAAGTTGATCCAGAGGAAGGCAAAAAAAAACAACTGTGAGGTAGAAGACAATTTTCCCCACTTTAGGGGAATAAAAAATTCCTTCCCGACTCCAATAAGGCAATCAGACTAACTCCCTGGATCAACGACCCCTCTCTAGTAGCTATAGCCTGTAATATTATTACACTCCAGAAATACATCCAGGCCCCTCTTGAATTCCTTTATTGTACTCACCATCACCACCTCCTCAGGCAGAGAGTTCCATAGTCTCACTGCTCTTACCGTAAAGAATCCTCTTCTATGTTTGTGTACAAACCTTCTTTCCTCCAGATGCAGAGGATGTCCCCTCGTCACTGTCACAGTCCTGAGGATAAATAGATGATTGGATAGATCTCTGTACTGACCCCTGATATATTTATACATAGTAATTAGATCTCCCCTCAGTCGTCTTTTTTCTAAAGTGAATAACCCTAATTTTGATAATCTTTCAGGGTACTGTACTCTTTTTATGATTTTTTATGATTTTACTATATGTGATTGTCTATATTGTATTAACTTTTGGATCAATTTATTGCATTTATTAAATATATACTAATACTGTGAGCCAGACACTTTTTGTATTGATACATAGCCACTATCCAATGGATATTGCTGTGCTTGGTAAGCTTTGAGGAGGCCGCGGCACTCGCCTGAGCTTCACGGCCTCTTCAAAGAGTTGATCAGCGGGGATGCTGGGTGTTGGATCCCCACGATCAAATACCGATGACCTATCCTGAAGTCATCAGTATTAAACACTTATGAAAGCCACTTTAAAAAAGAAAGATTAAAAAAGACATAAAACAATCATTCAGATCCATGATTTTATTGGGACTAAAATGGATTGAAGAGCCGATAGAGTCATTGAGTTCACACTGCATATTACTGATCATTGGGGAAAAAAAACATAAAATTTCTGAAAGAAGCCATCTTAGCTGATTGCTTTAAGATGAAAACAAACTGCAAAATTAGAGATGTGACACATTCCAAACTGTGTGATAAATGTTTTGGCAAGATGCTTTATCCAGTAGTAAAACTATGATTTTAGTGAAAAAAATAACACATTTTTGATTACCCTCTTACCAGTTCTACAGCATTGTGCATTATATATATCAGTAGTTAATAAAACCAGAAAATTCTTTATAAAAAATACTTTTCATATCTTATCAGTTCAGTAGTCTGACAATAAATTAATCTCACCTAAAACCTATTCTGATATCTTATACATTGTTGGACTGGACACTGGTCTAACACTGTTTACAAAAATAACCAAAAATTTACACAAGACTAAAACAAATCCTGCACTAATTAATTTATTTATGTATATATTTATTTATGTATTTATTTATGTATTATTAATGTATGTTATTTTACTGTTAACATTTAGCATCCCACGTTTTTGAGGAGACAAAGCAGGCAAGTGCTCAGCGCAATCAGATAAAAAAAAAAACGGAAAGCTTTGTGTGTTATCTGTGAGAATCAGGCTGTGTATGTGAAGCTAGTTTGTACAGTCATAGTCTACAGTCTGTCAGTGATAAAATCAAATTTGACAGTAACACAATATAGAGATTTAATAGGCAGCATACACAGCACATTTGCTTATAATAACCAAAGAGTTTAATGACTGATGCATGTGGAAAGCAAAATCTGATTTTTCTCTTTTTTTTTTCCCTCTTCCGAATGGGATAAGAAAGCAAATATTTAATACTAATCACTAATTTAAGCCATTTGACAAACTGTAGGCTACGTGACCTCTATCAGTATGTGTATTCTGTAAACTGCTCATCAGAAAACACACAGCATCTAATTTATTGTAAAATCCTTAACAAAAATTTTTTTAAAATCCCTTAACCAAATGAAAAAAACACTGAATATTTCTTAGTATTGATATCAGACTGAGAAAATAAATCATAGTAAGCTGGATGCTCGCAGACTAAATCTGAATGTATTTGCTTAATACGCAAGTGAGATACTGGGTAAGAAAAAAATTAAGATGATAGAATTATACAGACAGGCATACAATATAAATAAAATATTCATATAAAAATACTCTCTTACAAAATATACTCTTTTTCCGTATGGTCCATTTTCCATAAGATTTAAATTTTGTCTGGAACATTTCAACAAATTAAATTTAAATTTATTAATTTAGAAAAAAACAATCAGAAAAAAAATAACAGAATAAGAAAATTAAATATCGAGAGTGATTATTCCAGACAGCTAGCAGCAAACAGCATTAAAAGATTTAAGAAAGAGATGTCTGCTTTCGCCATAAAACAGGAAAACAAACAAGATTATCCCTTGTACACAGCCAGGGTTGCCAACCATCCAGAAATTTCTGGACAGTCCATAAAAATAGGCTACTTTTTTCCTGTGTCGGTGAAAAAAATAGATGTGTCCATGATTGTTTTTAGACTGCTGGTTCTTGACTAGATATTGAGCTATAGACATGTATTACTTATAATTTTTATCATTTATTGTGGTTTTCCAATTTGCCCATAAATACTATTGGCTGTCCGTGAGTTTGGGATAAGTCATCCAGAAAAAAAAATATTTTGGTGGGCAACCCTGTGCACAGCTATAAATGGGATCAGAGTAATACATATTATTTACACCTCCAGTTTTTGAAATACAAAGATCTCATTTTGAAAGGAATGAAAAAAAAATATATTTTTTTGTTCAGTATGAGACAGTTCCAAATGGCAGTAGGTTTCTTTTTATGTTAAATAAATTAATATTAGTTTACTCTAAAATATATTGTTAAATATCATCACTAATATTTAAAGTCCCTGTGCCAACAAAAATAATAATAAAAATGTATTTATAATGTATATAACAGCGCCTCACTTAACAAAACAAAAATAAGAGAAGAACTAAAAACCTAAAAAAAATAAAAAAATTATGGTGTGAAAATTAGGAGCATAAACAACCTTAATCTGTACAATCCAAGCGGGAAGTCACACAAGTTCATTGTTAACCTATCCTGTTAGCTCAGTTAACATAGCGGCTGTTTGTATAATATTCCTCTGTGTACCACCAGTGGCTTGATTCTTCAGCAGATTCATGTCTATACAGAAAAATAAGGAATGAACACAGTGTAAAAGCTATGGCTACCTACCCAACATCTCTCAAAATGTAGTGTATTCTTTGCTGGAATGGATCATTACATGAGTTGTGTGAAATGACCCCCAGATACAGAGAGCTCCCCAAAAAAGGTCTTCTCTGCCTTGTACTCTTTATAGCTGTTAACAGTCTGAACAAATCTACAATGAAGAATTTAGACATATCAGGCTGTCCATGGATGAGATCTCAAAGATACTCATAGAAAAGACAACAATGGTCCATTCACTTCGGTTCCTACAAGGGAATGGAACTCTAGGTCACAGTCTTGCAGTATGTGGCTTAAGATCTTGTGCAAATGTACGATATTAGTTCCCAGGGCTAAAACATGTCCTCATCTGGGTAAGGTTCTCATTTACAGGTGAAAACTTCTGTTCTTTCACTGCATGTGTTACATTTCACGTAGCAGCACCAGTGGAATTTACAGTTACACTGCCATACACGAGAGTACTGGTGGGTATTGTACCCTCTTCCACAGCACATTAAGTCACAGCCACTCGTATGCTGGGCTGTCTTGTTGCACAGTCGACCCTGCGTCCCCACACTGCCTGATATTGGGTCTTCATCACAATAATTTGGAGATTTTTCTATATACACCAAGTCTGTATTTATTGGTTTGCGATATGACAGCGGTTTCTTGATTTTGAGAAACATCGGTCGCTTATGTCTGCTGGCTCGAACTGGCTCAACTTGAACAGCTTCACTGTATTTGTCCTTTAATAGAAATCCTATTTCACGAAAATTTGGCAGTGTGGTCCAGCAGGTCTTTGTTGTACAAGATCCTGATACTCCATGACACTTACACTCCAGTTTCATGTTCTCCTCTAAGACCTGCAAAGAATAAAAAATAAAAATAAATCAGCTAGAGAACATCTTCACATCATCAGTTCAGTGTTTAGAAAATATTACTGTAACTTTCGTTTCAGGTTATTTTTCATAATAGGCTATGTGTATGTACAACAGTATAAACACTATTTCTGGCCATTATATGACCTACATACATTTATCACTAGCTTTCCCAGTTCCAGTAGGGGTGGAGACTAGCTGCTATGATGTCTTCTATACACAGCACACACACAGAAGAGGTGATCCTTCTCCCCTATCTTTTTGTAGCACACCCTTAGCAGCATCAACATGGTGGACATACACAACAGTACTGAGCAGTGTAGCTGTGAATCCAGCATTGGTGTTCATCTTTTCATTAAATCTAGTACTGGGACCTTTTTTTTATGCTGGAAACTAATGGGGTTTCCAGCCAGGGTCAGCTTCTCATATGTTTGGGCCCTTTGGTAACTGTCTGGCTCCTTTTTACTTCTTCCTTTACTTTCTTACTTAACCTAATTTGTATCTCAAACTTTAAGATCCACTATGGGGGAATTTACAAACATTGGTGTTTATAATGCCAGTGTTCATAAAAGAATATCCTGGAATATGATGCGCAAACATTGCTAAGAGGCACATAATAATTTTGGCACATCTTTGGGAGGTTTCGGTGCCAGAAGATGAACTCTATACAAGCTATGCTGAGACTTTCAAATTCCTCCAAAGTATTTTTTAAACTGAGGTCAGGTGTAAAATCAAATTTTAAGGACATCTTTATTTTTAAATAACTAATTACTACCTGCAACACTTAAATGGGTTGTGAACCTTTGGTGGAGTTGGCAAAACCCTATTTCCTGGGTAGACTTGCGAAGGGAAGCATACTTACCTGCTTTAGAGTGCGGGCTCCCCGCTCCTTAGCTGTACTGCTCCACTGGGCTCCCTGAATGTAAAATTCCTGTTTGACGCTGTGATGCAGTTCACAGTGTTCACAGTGCCTCAGAGCCTCTCTCACCCATCTTGGCAGATCTGATGGAAAGAGCAGTGCTGCATGCAGTGCTATTCTGGGTAACAAAATTACAGAAACTAAAACGGAACCTGAGATGGCATGAAAGTTGAAAGTCAACAAGGTGGTCTTGTATTAATCTTTAGTACTGTACATTATGTTTTCTTCTCCATTCAAATCTAAAATTAAGTTCAGAAAACTGATGGTCGCCAGTTACCTGTCACAGATAGCATATCTCTAGGGATGAGCGAAGCTGTGGAAGTTCGGGTTCGCCGGGTTCAGCAGAACTTCAGGTCAAAGTTTGGGTTCTGGACCCGAACTTGACCCCGAACCTGAACCCCATTGAAGTGAACAGGGACCAGAACTTCACTTTATTATTTTCCGTTATAACATGGTTATAGCAGAAAAAAAATTAATTCTTAGGACAGAATGCAAAAGAATATGTCAATTTAGGGGCTAAAAATAAATGACTCACCTCATCCACTTGATCGCGCTGCCACAGTGTCTTCTATCTTCTTATAGCAGGACCTGCAAAAGGACCTGCGATGACATCATAGCGCTCAACAAGTGGTGAGCGCGGTGACGTCATCGCAGGTCCATCTATCTGGAGGACCTGCCAGAGTACTTACGATGACATCATCACATTTACCACGCTCACCATGTGGTGAGCGTGGTGACGTCATCGCAGGTGCTTTTGCAGGTCCTGCTGAAAGAAGATAGAAGACACTTTGGCAGCATGATCAAGTGGACGAGGTGAGTTGTTTTTTTTACCTCTAAGTTGCCATACTCTTTTGAACTCTGTCTTAAGAATGCTATTATTTTCCGCTATAACCATATAACGGAAAATAATAAAATGATCCCAACACTGAACCCAAACCCGGACTTCAGTGAAAAAGTCCGGGTTCGGGTCCAGGTACCTGAACTCGCAAAGTTCGGTACGAACCCGAACTTTGCAGTTCGGGTTCGCTCATTGCTACATATCTCCCTTAATTACACCGTAGGCATATTAAATGTGTCTATTCTAGAAGTAGGGATAAACTCTACTTCTGCTATCATTTACATGCCATATGCTTCATAAAACTTCTATGCCCCATTGATAGCTATAACCAAAGATGGACTGTGACCGACCTGGGCACTTAGAGGGTCACTTATCAAATCTGCTATGCAAGTTCTCTGGCATAAAAAACTTCAAGTGATGTTTGGTAAACTTTTTTGACATTTGGTGAGCCTTGCCACTTTTAGAAGTGGAGTGAAAAGTAGGTCAGGATTTCAGATTAGAACAACTTTAAGACTCATTTATGATGTACAAGTTGAAAAAAAAACAATTCCATGCCAGGCAATGCTCTGGTGTATTGTTACAGACATAGGAGTACACCACATTGCACTTGCACCAAACATATTATTACTGTGCGTCAATTTGGTACAACCTCACAAAACAAATACAGACTTGGACACCAACACCACTGCAGGGGATACATTCCCCCATTAAACTTTAAAGGGGTTGCCCAGCCCTTTACAATAAGTAAAGTAATCCTATCTGATCTCTTTTAAGGAGTACTCTTACCAACCAGGGGGCTGTGGGTCTCTTCTGGCCATAGGCCCTGGGGCATATGTTATGAGTCCACCCTTGGTTACAACTGTATTTTCCCTTCTGAAATGTGAGGGATCTGACTCAAGAGTTTCTGAATTTATAGTATATAAGTGATTACAAGTTAGAGCAAATGGGTAAGTTTATTGGGTAAAACTTTAAAATTAAAAAGAGGCTTTAGTACTCTGTTGGGCTTCCTCTAGCCTGAATTCAATGTGAGATACGATTGAGCATGAAGGCCTACAGGTTCTGTATGGTATCCTGTGGCACATTTGCCTAAATATGTTGCAGCTGGGCTTGAAGATCCTGCACACTTGTAGGTTGCTGGAGCTGGCATCGCAGCTGGTCCCATAAATGCTGAATTGGCAATAAATCTGGCAATCTGGTAGTGTTGCAATCTGGTGGAGACATTGGTGGGAAACCCTTGCTGTATGTGGGCGAGCATTATCCTGCTAAAAAGTACCAGTTGGAAGCCCTGTCATAACAGGCAACACATGTGGGCGCAGGACGTCCTGCACATATCACTGAGCTATTAGTGTCTCTCGTATCACCTCTATGGATGACCGACTGTGCCACCTGTGTCTAGATGGCGGACAGCAAAACTGTTGGAACTGTTTGTGCTTGTCAGCAGATCAAATGATCCTCTCAACTGGTGGTCTATCTGGGCGATCTGTCTGGGCCTGTTTGCTGTGTGTTTGTCCTCATGTGACTAAAGCTCCCAATATCTCCTATAACAGCTAGATCAGAAGGGCTTACATGGCGGTCAATTTGTCAAAGGGACCAATCTGCTTCTCTCAGATCAATGATATGCAGCCTCTCAAAGTCTGTCAACTGGGCAAAATGTCTTTAAATGCGTTGTAGAGGCATGTCTAGCAGTCAGTAGTCTCTCAAGAAGAAGTATACTACCCAAAAGTAGCCTCTGAGAGCCTTTTATAGGGCAGCTGGGGAAGCATGTTTATGCCTTCTTGTGGCAAGACTCGGTGTCTAATCAGACCACACCTGTATTAATTTATACATCTGCCTGAGACATAACTGTATGCAAAGTTTTGCAGCAATCCGACATTTCTATCTGGGTTCATTATTTGCTTTGTTTTCTTACATGTAAGATAGAGTTGTTACTGTAACATCTAGCACATTTATTACTTTTGTTACATTTAGTTTTGTTATGTTAGGCTTAATGTGACTATCTAAAATAATAGAAAACAAAGATAAAGCAAATCTTAGCGCTGCCCAGCCAGAATCCAGTGGAGCTGCTAATTTGAACTGTCAATATATTGTCTATCCATCCATGTGTGCCTAATATGCCCCTTCCAAACAGCGTAAATTTCCTACCAACGTTTTTCATTAGCTGCCGAGCTGCAGACAATGATGGAATAAACAGTTTGATTGGAAAAAGCTGAGTGTGCTGGTCAAGTGGATCAACAAGCGAAAGAGTCCGCTGTTCATGGAGCTCCTATGCAATATCGCACAATATGCCAGCTGACTCAGGAGCTCGGTGAGCTCAGAGCATTCTGGGTCTCGCATACCTGGCAAAGGACCACTGTACGGATTTGGTGTCCCTTCTAAACCAATAGCTAATGAAATTTGCCTAACTTTCATGTCATAAGCCACAGAACCCAGACAGGTTACGTGTCAGTGTCCTGCAGTGCTGTACTCACACAATGCTACAATATATTATGTTACTGTACTCTGCAAATATTAGTGTGTGTATATGTACTATATAATATTCGAGAGTAGACTATACTATACAATATTATTACACAATATTATTCTAGACTGTACAGTATTATGCTACAATGTATCATCCCATACAATATCAGCATACACTATACAATATTATTATAGACTATATTATATTATACTATACTATTTTACACTATAATTACACTATACTATAATACACTACATTATAGTATATATCACACTATAATATCATACACTATATCATAATATAATATTAGCATACACTACACAATAATATTATAGACTACACTATTTTACACTATGATGTACTGTACTATATAATATTAGTATATCCCAGTGATGGCGAACCTTTCATAGATCGAGTGCCCAGACTGCAGCCCAAAACCCACTTATTTATCGCAAAGTGCCTACACAGCAATTTAACCTGTATACTGAGCTTTTAGTATACAAAAAACTAGAGGTGGGATGAATGAAATTTTTTTCGAATACGAATCCGAAAAGGTTCTCGAATCTATTAAATCTTTTGAATCTCGAATCCTACGAATCCTGTACATAAGAATTGTGTGAATGGTGTAAGAAACAAAGTGATCCAAACACTTATGGCGGGGGGATCTGTGGATGACACTGCTATGGGGGGATCTGTGGATGGCACTGTTATGGGGGATCTGTGGATGGCAGTGTCCCTGCAGTGTGAATGAGGCCCAATACAGGGGCTGGGGGCCGGCATCTGGATTAGGAATGACAGCGGGGATTGGTGCAGTCCCTGTATTCAAATGCACCGGCCCAACTCACTGTAGTATAATCTTATGATCTAACCTGCATTGTAAAGATATAACAATCCATCTGTATTACTTACATTACAACATTAGGTTCCGTAGCAGAGAGGAGGGAGGAGTCAGACTGGGAGGATGGGCGTGCGGCGCGTCACTCACTACGTCACGCGCCCGTGCCGCCTGCTTCATTCATAAAGTGGGCGGCGCAGGCACGTGACGTAGTGAGTGACGCGCCACCCGCCCCGTCCTCCGGCCTGCCTCCTCCCTCCTCTCTGCTAACTTGTTGTAATGTAACTTATGTTGTAATGGAACTTAATGTTGTAATGTAAGTAATACAGATGGATTATTATATCTTAACAATGCAGGTTAGATCATAAGATTATACTACAGTGAGCGGGGCCGCTGCATTAGAATACAGGGACTGCACCGGTCACCGCTTTCATGGATTCGTCGGATTTGAATTTAGTAAATGAGGTCGGGATTCGAGTCCACAAGATTCCTACAACAAAAAAATCATACATTAAAATGGGCCGGACAGGGACTTAAAAGCAGCCCTGGCACACAAACCTCACCAGCCTCCTTACATACATCCTCCATATACAGGGCGGTATAATACATAGCTCGTCACCTCCTCAAATTTAAAGAGCGGATTGACTGGCCCCCAGATTGCCAGTCCAGGCCTGCCTATCACTTTGGAACGCTTTTACTTATCTAAGCCATTCAGAGATTGTTTTCTCGTGACACATTGTACTTCATGGTAAATGGTAAATTTGAGTCAATATGTTTTACCTTTATTTATAAAAAATAATTTGAATCTCTCTGCCTTTAAGACAGATAGTGATTCCTCCTAAATTATTCATTAATAAACATTCCCCATATATCTACGGTACTTTATGTGGGCATCATTTTGGTAATGTAATTTTTATTTTTTTTAGAACGTTAGAAGGTTTAGAATTTTTTAAGCAATTTTTTTAATTTTTAAGAAAATTTCTGTCAACTTTTTTAAGGACTAGTTCAGTTCTGAAGTCACTTTGTGGGGCTTACATAGTGGGAACCCCCCATAAATGACCCCATTGTAGAAATTACACCCCTCAAGTTACTCAACTGATTTTACAAACTTTGCTAACTCTTCAGGTGTTCCACAAAAATTAAAGGAAACTGGAGATGAAATTTCTAAATTTCCCTTTTTCGGCAGATTTTTCATTTTAATCCATTTTTTTCTTTAACACATGGAGGGTTAACAGCCAAACAAAACTTAATATTTATTACCCTTGTTCTGAGGTTTACATAAACACCCCACATGTGGTCGTAAACTGATGTAAGGGCACACGGCAGGGCGCAGAAGAAAAGGAGCGCCATATGGTTTTTGGAAGGCAGATTTTGCTGAACTGCTTTTAGATGCCATGTCCCATTTGAAGCCCCCCTGATGCACCCTTACAGTATAACTCCCAAAATGTTACCCCATTTTGGAAACTAGGGGATAAGGTGCCAGTTTTATTGGTACTATTTTGGGGTACATATGATTTTTAATTGCTTTATATAAAGTTTTTTGTGATTCATCTGACAGGGTAGATCATGTGCTATTTTTATAGAGCAGGTTGTTACGGACGCAATGATATCAAATATGTCTACTTCTTTGTTTGTTTTCAAGTTTACATAATAAAGCATTTTTTTTAAAAAAATTATGTTTTTGTGTCTCCAATTTCTGAACGCCATATTTTTTTTATTTTTCTGCCAATTGTCTTGTGCAGGGGCTCATTTTTTGCAGGAAGAGTTGATGTTTTTATTGGTACCATTTTTGAGTACATATGATTTTTTGATTATTCATTATTACACTTTATGGGGCAAGGTGACCCAAAAATTTGTTGTTTTAGGCTACTTTCACACTTGCGGCAGTGTGATCCGGCGGGCAGTTCCGTCGTCGGAACTGCCTGCCGGATCTGCCGCTGACTGAAAGCATTTGTGGGACAGATCTGGATGCGGATCTGTTTCACAAATGCATTGCAAGGACGGATCCGTCTCTCCGCTTGTCATGCGGACAGACGGATCTGTCTTGTATCTTTATTCACATTTTTACTGGTCTGCGCATGCGCAGGCCGGAAGGACGGATCCGGCATTCCGGTATTTTGAATGCACTTATACATTCCTATGGGCATTCAGGCATGTCTTCAGTTTTTTTTGCCGGAGATAAAACCGTAGCATGCTATGGTTTTATCTTTTACCTGATCAGTCAAAACGACTGAACTGAAGACATCCTGATGCATCCTGAACGGATCACTCTCCATTCAGAATGCATGGGGATATGCCTGATCAGTTCTTTTCCGGTATAGAGCCCCTGTGACGAAACTCTATGCCGAAAAATAAAAACGCTAGTGTGAAAGTACCCTTAGCACAGTTTTTATTTATTTATTTATTTATTTTTACAGCATTCACCTGAGGGGTTAGGTCATTTTTATAGAGCAGAACATTACGGACGTGGCAATACCTAATATGTATACTTTTTCTTATTTATTTAAGTTTTACACAAAAATTTTAGTGTCTCCATAGTCAGAGCCATAGCTTTTTTATTTTTTGACCGATTGTCTTAGGGTACTTTCACACTTGTGTTAGAGGATTCCGGCAGGCAGTTCCGTTGCCGAAACTGCCTGCCGGATCCGGAAATTCGTATGCAAACGGATAGCATTTGTTTCCGGATCCAGACGCGGATCCGTCTGACAAATGCAATGAAATACCGGATCCGTCTCTCCGGTGTCATCTGGAAAAAACGGATCCGGTATTATTTTTTTTTGCTTTTTTAAAGGTCTGCGCATGCAGGAAGCCAGATTCATTTTTTTGGAACACTTGGTACTGGATCCAGCATTAATACCTTTTAATGGAAGTGTTCCGGAATGCTGCAGTATTTTCTCTGGCCAAATACTGTGAGAGCGACTGAACTGAAGACATCCTGATGCATACTGGACGGAATGCTTTCCATTCAGATGCATTAGGACAAGGATGCTCAACCTGCGGCCCTCCAGCTGTTGTAAAACTACAACTCCCACCATGCCCTGCTGAAGGCTGATAGCTGTAGTTGTAGTTTTGCAACAGCTGGAGGGCCGCAGGTTGAGCATGCCTGCATTAGGATAAAACTGAAGCGTTTTTTTCCGGTATTGAGCCCCTGTGACAGAACTCAATACCGAAAACTTTAACGCTAGTGTGAAAGTATCCTTAGTTAGGGTCTAATTTTTTGCGAGATGAGGTGACGGTTTGATTGGTACTATTTTGGGGGGCATACGCCTTTTTGATCGCTTGGCGTTGCACTTTATGTGATGTTAGGAGACAAACAATGGCTTTTTTGGCACAGTTTTTTTTTTTTTTTTTTTTTTACTGTGTTCACCTGAGGGGTTAGGTCATGTGATATTTTTATAGAGCAGGTTGTTATGGATGTGGCAATACCTAATATGTCTACATTTTTATTTCACTTTAACACAATCATAGTATTTTTTAAACGTTTAAATGATGTTTTAATGTCTCCATGTTCTAAGAGCTATAGTTTTTTTGACCTCACAAGCTGCCAACTTCCTCACCACGCCTGCGCCGAATACTGAACGGCGCGAGATTTCACCAGAGCACAGGGCTGGCAGACAGATGCGATGCATAACGGGGGCATAGATAAAAGTAGGAATAGGCTAGTTAGGTTTAGCTGACATTAGCACATCGCTAATGTCGCTAATGTCAGCTAGCTTAATAGGGTTAAATCTGGTGACAGAAACCCTTTAAAGGCAAAAGTTGAATTCCTATCACCTATCTACAACTATGCTGGGACCCCCAGAAATCACAGAAATGAGGGTCTTGAGAAGGCCTGGACTAAGAATTTGCCCTACCATGCAGATTCCCAGTGGGCTGCTCTCCCTTTCGCTTAAGTGGTCCACCAGTTAATATGATTTGTATTTTTTTAAAGAGGTTCCCAGCGGTGTCCCCTTCAATTTGTAGGACTTACTCCCCGCCGCCATCCAGGCCACTGCGCTGCTTATAACTTTACTCAATCAATAACACATTGCTCCTCCTCCATTCTAGTCCTGACAGACATTATGTGTGGGTGGAGCTAACTCTGCACACTCTGTTTGCTAGTTAGCTCCACCCTATGTCTCTTACCCTGCCTTTTCACCCAATCCAACCACAGCTGGACTACTGGATTCCCAGACGGGAGTCTCCAAAGCATCTGAGTAAGTCACTAAACAAACTTACAGATAACAGGAAGTGGCCTTCCAGGCTTGCTGGGACCAGAGTAGCAGTGAGAGATGGGGGGTGTTGAAATATATAGGAGGCTGACCACAATGACCATCATGACCATGTATTGTACTGGACAATCTGGATAGATTGGAGGCTTGGGCAGATAAGTGGCAGATGAGGTTTAACACTGACAAATGTAAGGTTATGCACATGGGAAGGAATAATGCAAGTCACCAGTACATACTAAATGGTAAAACACTCGGTAACACTGACATGGAAAAGGATCTAGGAATTTTAATAAACAGCAAACTAAGCTGCAAAAAACAGTGTCAGGCAGCTGCTGCCAAGGCCAATAAGATAATGGGTTGCATCAAAAGGGGCATAGATGCCCGTGATGAGAACATATTCCTACTACTTTACAAATCATTAGTCAGACCACACATGGAGTACTGTGTACAGTTCTGGGCTCCAGTGAACAAAGCAGACATAGCAGAGCTGGAGAGGGTCCAGAGGAGGGCAACTAAAGTAATAACTGGAATGGGGCAACTACAGTACCCTGAAAGATTATCAAAATTAGGGTTATTCACGTTAGAAAAAAGACGACTGAGGGGAGATCTAATTACTATGTATAAATATATCAGGGGTCAGTACAGAGATCTATCCCATCATCTATTTATCCCCAGGACTGTGACTGTGACGAGGGGACATCCTCTGCGTCTGGAGGAAAGAAGGTTTGTACACAAACATAGAAGAGGATTCTTTACGGTAAGAGCAGTGAGACTATGGAACTCTCTGCCTGAGGAGGTGGTGATGGTGAGTACAATAAAGGAATTCAAGAGGGGCCTGGATGTGTTTCTAGAGCGTAATAATATTACAGGCTATAGCTACTAGAGAGGGGTCGTTGATCCAGGGAGTTATTCTGATTGCCTGATTGGAGTCGGGAAGGAATTTTTTATTCCCCTAAAGTGAGGAAAATTGGCTTTTACCTCACAGGGTTTTTTTGCCTTCCTCTGGATCAACTTGCTGGATAACAGGCCGAACTGGATGGACAAATGTCTTTTTTCGGCCTTATGTACTATGTTACTATGTTACTATGTTACATCAGAACCTGTGGGGGTGGGAAAGGGGCACTGCACTGACCATCAGTACTAGGGAGCTGCAGGGCTGCTAATGGTCACACTCTCATTACAGCAGCCTTTCATTATACCCCCCTACAAGTACTGATGCTCAATGAAATCAGTGTGGGGCTCCTGCCTCCTGGAATAGATTTTGACCATCAGTACTTAAATAGATGGGCTGCTGGAATTAGAGGTTGACCACTGTCATCAGTATTTGGAGTGCTACTGAAGAGATCTCTGGCCCTGGTCGGAGAACTTATGGGCTGATAACAGTAATGCATCATGCTACTAATGGGGATGTCTTGATCCAGATATCAACCTATTAACGCAAACTTGCATTAAGGAGATGTATAGAGCGCACTCATGAGCTTAGCTTGCTCCATAAATACGGGCTATGACAGCGACCGGGACTGAATATTACTCCAACTCTGCTCATTTAACCCCTCAAATGCCGCTGTGAATAGTAACCAAGGCATTGGTTGGGTTTTACAGAGGGAAGGGGCTCCCTTTGTCCTTCAGTCGAGGCCTACGTGGTGAAATTTTGATGCTCCAATTGCTTGCTATGGCAGCCTGTGGCCATTTGCATGCACCCAGGCCTGCCATAGCAGACTGCCTGCTAAGCTGTGGTGCCTGCGGCATGGCTTAACAGGGAGCCTGTTGAAATCCCATAGATTGCAATAGTATTCTGTTACTGTCTATGCTACAAGTAATCAGGGGATAATTTACTCAAGCCTTTTGAGAGGGCTAAATGAAAAACAAAAATAAATACAAATTCTAATATCCTTTCCCAATTTTATACATAAAAATATGCAAACAATAAAAAAGAAGCATAATTGGTTTCTCCATTGTGGGGACACTAGGGATGCCCCTAAAGCAAGGACATTATCGCGTACACTGAAGGGGACACTGATGGCGATTCTTTGTGACTGACACCTGAGACACAATGGGGATGACACTTGTGGGCAGTGGGCACTTTATGTGAAACCTGAAGGGACACTTGGGATGACACTCTAGGGGGACCAACTCTCCAAATATACACTGCCATATCTCTATATTTGGAGGAGTGAGGTGTACCTAGAAAGGGGCAGGGCTTAGCAAAAAAAAGGTCTGGGCCTAAGACGCACCATTTTACACCAAAGTTGCACCACAATTTTGGTATAAAATTCTGTCTCAAAGTCCCTATGATAAATCTGATGCAGGTCTAGAGAGCATCTCTAAATTTACACCATGTATAATATTAGTAAATTTGCCCCACTGTGTTATAGAATAAAACCTCCAATTAAATGCCAGAAATTCTCTCTTGGGCTTCGATAATTCTTTGATAATCACCTTTACCTTTTTGACCCGAGCAAAGGTTTCCAAAAAAGTATCATGAACAACATTTCGAACTATGCAACTAAACAGCAACTCAGCCTGAAGCAGCAAGCATGAGCTTACATGTAGACATTCATATCATACTATTTTGAGCTTGTCACTTACTGTACATATGCCTTATGAAAGGAACAGACAGTCATAAATCTTCCCGACTGACAAGTACTTCAGTTTATCAATTTCTATACGTTTCTTTGGTATGTTAATAGACAATCTATAGAAAATGAATGAATAGCAATCATTTGGAGTGGAATTATGATGAAATGGAAAGTTTAGAATTTTCTGTATTTCTGAGGAACACTCATTGTAGATTTGGGCTTCATTTAAAATAAAACATGCCAACCTTGGTTGGATTGTGTGATGTGCAATACCTTCTAGTGACATCTTCCTTCCAGATAATATAATAATACAGCATACAGACCATACATACAGTCATGCCATACAGTGCCCCATTAACACTGCCAGACAGTTGCTAAAATAACACTAACCGATCAAAAAAGCAGGGGATATAGTTTACTCCAGTACATCTGCCTCTCTGTACAGCAGGCTCGGGCACAATAAGTCATACAAGAGACCTGACACTGCACAGTGGCTTCTAGTATGAAGAAAAGCCATGATTCAAATGTGAACAGACTTTAATAAAAAAAAAGTTTACAAGCAGAATTTACATGCTATTATTTGATTAAATAACAGCAGTCACTAAACACTAAAAACCAGATACATACTTTAGAAATCCACAAATTCATCTTAATTACACAGAACACACCTGTAGGAGAAAGTTTTTACCCATTCTGAAGTTGTGTGGAAAGACCTCTCGGTAACCTGGTCAACTCTTCTGAAAACTCAACTTCCCCCGGCATCATGTCCTTTACCTCGTCTCCAGTCTGGGCTATGGACATAATGTCACTTCCTCTGTAGAGAAGGCCAGAACTATTCCCCTCCCTGGCATATAAGCAAACTTCAGAATCATCCTCATCTGCGCATGCGCCAGGGAAAGTAATGACTCTGGCCCTGTCCACAGGGAAAGTGATGTCCCATCCATAGTCCAGGGTGGAAATCTGGTAAAGGATGTGACATCAGCAAAAGATGGATTTTTAAGAAGAGGGGCATCCCATGAACTTGTTTCCGGGAGGCCGATCCACTCCACTTCGGACTGGTAAGCATTACAAACTTTCTCCTGCAGGTGTGTTCACTGTAATTAAGGTTGATTTGTGGGCCCACTGGGTCATGAAAAATCCCTTTAAACACTAACTTATATGTACCTCAAAATTTAGTCAAAAAAAACTCTAAAACATGAAAGACATTGGGGGGGATTTATCAAGCCCTGTACTTTAGAAACTGGCTTCAAAAAGTCACAAAATAGGGCATTGCAACTTTTTGGGCTTATTTGTATGTAACGTTTGCACAATTTTTGCTTTTTTACACTACTCCCTCCAATTTTGAAAAGCCGGTGGGAACGTGGTCGTAGTTAGTCTTTCGAGCTGATTTAAGCCAGACTTATCCACTGCAACTTTCTAAAAAGTTTCAAAAAATGTCACAATCATTCCAATAAAAGGATGACCTACAAAGCAGAACATCTCAAGACAGAAGTGCTAGACCTAAAGATGCACCAAATTTATAAAACTTTGTGCCAAAGGGGCATGACTTCGGCATGCGGAGTGAAGAGGCACGTACTCGGGGCTCCGTGACCAGCACCAGGAGAAACATAGGGGAAAGCGCTTCCATGTCAAAGGGGAGGAGGTCCAGGAGTCAGTCCGTGGCCCCTCCAGAACACTCTTCCTGCACTCCGGACTGGTGGAGCTGACACACATAGAGGCCACAACAATGGCAGCTCCAGCAGTACTGCTGCGCTCCTCAGCCGCTCCTTTCGCTCCAGCGCTACAAGACCTCACAGGATTGCGAGGAGACTCACTTAACTCCACCTCCTGCCCCTACCCCACTATACAAAGGGGACCACCCGAACACACAAGGGGACATCTGGGCCGCTCCAGCTTACAGGGCGCCTAGCATCAGGAACGACCAGCAGAGAGAGTTCAGGGCAGCAGCATAACCCACCACAAAGGCACCAGCCTCCCCCCTGGCAGTAGCTGAGACGCCCTCAGCCAAGGCACGCCAGCCATATTTTCAACACCCTCACAGCCACCTGAGGGCATGCATAGGGGCTCCCCCCAGCCTCCCTGGATCGCATACTGGAAGAGTTATGGGAGATGATGAGAACACTGCCCACAAGATCAGACCTGGAAGCCCAAGTAGCATGCATAGAGACCAATCAGGCCAAGCCCTACAAGCAGTACATGAGACCGTACAGTCTCTGAACGACAGAGTAATTTCACTTGAACAGCAATGCTCTGTCTCAGCTTCTACAATGTCCTCTTTATCTACCACTATAGCCACTCATACTACTCAACTGAAGGACTTTTCCCTCCACCTCAATGACGTGGAAAACAGGGGACGTCGTAATAACCTCAAAATCCGTAATATTCCAGAAACGGTCACCAGCGACCAATTGTACGGCACAGTAGTAACCATCTTCAACAAGGTGTTAGAAAGGCCACCGGGAACAGAGATCGAACTAGACAGAGTACACAGAACAGTGGGTCCAAGTATCCGCGACTTAGAAAGACCCTGCGATGTAATCTGCCGAGTACATTTCTATAAGATAAAGGAAGATATCCTCTGGGGAGCCTGAGAAAAAAGAGAGATTCTCTATGAAGGTACGTCAATCACTATCTTGCCGGACATCTCCCGCCTAACTCTCTACATGCGAAGGCTAGTTTGTCCACTGCTGGAAGCCGCCAAAGAACCAGGGGCCTCTTACCGCTTTGGCCACCCATTTCACATTATTTTTTGCAAACAAGGAGGACTGTCCATGACCATCCACTCTCCAGAGGACCTCCCAGAAGCCTTTCGATTCTTGAACACCCCACCGATCCCAGTACCTGACTGGACACTAGTGTTGGGCACAAATATTCGAATCGCGAATTTTAATCGCGAATATCGCCACTTCGAGAATTCGCGAAAATTTAGAATATAGTGCTATATATTCATATTCTGAAATATTCTAGATTTTTTTTTTTCATCAATAACCTCCCTTCTTGCTTGTGGGCCAATGAGAAGGCTGCAATGTCTTTGTCTGAGCTTAGCAACATCCCTAGCAACCAATAGGAAAGTTGCCTACCCCTTACTATATAAGAACCTCCCAGCAGCCATTTTCTGTAGTTTTGTGGAGTTCTGAGAGAGACAGCAGTGTCATTGCTGTGCTCTGTGCTTTACTGTTTAATTACATTAGATAGTTAGTTAGTTAGTTAGCTTATATATATAATAAAGATAGTTAGTGGGAGATAGTCAGTGTAGGTTAGATAGTGATATAGTGTAGCTGATAGGTCCCAGTGCAGGGTGTTAGGCAGTGTGATAGGTTCTGCTGTCCATACATACATGCTACAGACATAGTGCTGTGATGTCACAAGTTCACAACAATACTTAGTGCACCAATCAGTAATATGTAATCAGACCTGCAAAAATATACGCATCATTAATTGCCGATTTGCGCAATCGAGAATATATTGGAGCACTCTTTCTGTATATAAAGCTATTGTAATGTTCTGCCATGCCAACCATTTTCTCCAGTCTCAGGAAACTTCTAGCAGCTTGAAAAATGTAGCAACGCCTGTATTGCATGCGCAATACACGCATATTAAATTGCTGATTTTCGCAATCAAGAATTCTCAAATTTGCGAATATCTGACAACGTACAGCAAATGGCCGCCTTGGAAGCAATTGGAGCCGGTCACAATGCCCTTCAACAATGCAACACCAAACACCACCTTGCTGAAGCGGAGACATAGAACTGGCTAATAGGAAGCTTCCTGACCAGAACGAGAAGATCCCCCTTCGCCAGCAATGCTATACATCTTGTCCCACTGAAGAATCGCTCTGAGCACGTGATCTTTGGGGAGGGGAGTGAGGGTCTTGGGGCAATGTTCGAGTCACCAGATTCTTGTTGCCCACGCTCTCACCATAACACCCCTCTCCACCTAACCAAACATTCATTAGTACAGAGTTTCCCCTTGCAGTGAACTCTAGTTTTTATGCTGGTCCATGGATGCCCTTTTAATGCACCTTTTTGGTCGGTCAACCATTCCACGTTCCCCCGCTAGGGTACTGTGCTCTTCGTCCCTTTGGCAGTCGTTACAGCCGGTGTGGACGATTCACAGTTATTTAGAGCTATAGCTCTCACCTTTACCTCTCTCCCCCCCCCCCTTTTTTTTTTTTATTTGCTAGTATTACAACATGTACTAATAGTCTCTCTTAATGCTCAGGG
Source organism: Bufo bufo (assembly GCF_905171765.1). Taxonomy (NCBI): domain Eukaryota; kingdom Metazoa; phylum Chordata; class Amphibia; order Anura; family Bufonidae; genus Bufo; species Bufo bufo. Next base: position 181,034,445 of record NC_053397.1, read on the forward strand.
CTTGAACATTCCAGAAAAAAGATTCTCCCCTCTGAGACTACTGTGTAAGAAAAGAGTGCATGAATATATAGGAAACGCATTTTCGATCAGACAGCATCCAGTCTCTCACCAAAGCGCGATTCCCTCATGTGTACCACTGCACCTCTCCAGATTCCAAGACCAGGGGAGTATCCGTCCTCATTTCTAATACTGTCTCCTGGAAACTGATCGACACTCGCACTGATGGAGCAGGCAGATACATCTTCGCAAAAGTTAGGCTGGCGGGCACGGTGACTGCTCTCGTGGCAATATACGCCGCTAACACAGGACAGGTTAGGTTTTTAGATAGAGCATTGACAGCCCTGGAGGATTTTTCTGAGGGTGTCCTGATAATGGGAGGGGGCCTTAACCTCACTATAGATCCGGCCATTGACTCCTCGAAAGGTCCGTCGTACTTACCCCTCTCCACACAGGCCAGATTAGGGGAACTTCTCTATGCCCACCAATTAGTAGATACATGGTGTGTTTTACACTCGACAGATAGGGACTATACATTCTATTTCAATCCCCACAATTCATATTCTAGACTGGATTACTTTCTCATACAACACACCAGACTAGAACAACTAACGGGAGCACAGATGGATCCCATTACTTTCTCTTACCACGCCTTAATATCAATGACACTTACACTACCGACCTTCCAAGCCAGAGTGTGGCACTGGCACCTGAACGACTCTCTATTACAAGACCTACAGGTTACAGCAGAGGTTCATAAAGATCTGACTGATTACTTCCCTCTTAACGTCACTCCAGATAACGATCCTCTTACTGTTTGGGAGGCACACAAATGCGTTATCAGGGGTACATTTATTAAGTTGGGGACCCAAATCAAAAAAGAAAGAGCAGCAGTATTAACAAACCTTATATCCAGAATACACAATCTAGAACGACAACATAAGTCCACACTGGACAAACAAATGGGAGTTAAGCTGACACAACTTAGGGAACAAGTATGCTCTTTGTGTATGTCTAGAGCAAAAGCAACCTTAGTCAAATGTCGCAGACACTACTATGAGCATGGGAATAAACCCGGAAGGACCCTAGCAAGGGCATTGCGCAATGCCAGAACACACTCTTACATACCGTTTCTGACGGATAGTTCAGGTCAACGAGTGACTCTGCCCCAAAAGATAGCCGAAGCCTTTAGAACATATTATCAATCTTCGTATAACCTACAATCACCCAAAACTCTATCTATCTTCTTCGGGACTAGGCCGCCTATCCACGGAAGCGATCGCCGCCCTAGAGTCCCCCCTATCGGCTGCTGAACTGGCACTGGCCATCAAGGAGTCCCAAACAGGCAAAGCGCCCGGATGGCCTGCCCTTACCATACTATAAAACCTTCATTGACATACTGTCCCCACAGTTTCTGTCCGCTTTTAACTCACTCGCATCAACTCGCACCTCTCCTCCCGACACACTCAGGGCTCACATCACGGTCCTTCCCAAGGAAGGAAAGGATCCATCTTAATGTCAAAGCTACAGTATAGACCCATTCCCCTTATTAATGTGGATCTAAAATTATTCTCCAAAATCATGGCAGCTCGCCTCATTCTGCACCTGCAACAACTCAGTCACTTAGATCAGACTGGATTCAGGCCCTTGAGGGAGGCCCGAGATAACACTACTAGGGCTATAAACATGATATACCATGCGATTACGTCCAAAACTCCCATGTTTCTCCTCTCAACTGACGCCAACATAGCGTTTAACAGAGTACACTGGTCCTTTATGTTCATAACACTGGAGTATGTGGGATTGGGGGAGGCAATAATGGCCCGCGAACACAACTTATACTCGAATCCTACAGCATCGGTTAAGGTGAATGGTCAACTTTTAATGCCCTTCTCAATAAGAAACGGTATGAGACAGGCGTGTCCCCTATCTCTCCTGATATTTTTACTCTGTCTGGAACCGCTACTAGGCCACATAACAGCTAATCACGACATAACGGGGTTGCAGACTCGGGGAACTTCACATAAAGGAGCCACATATGCGGATGACCTTCTATTCTTCCTCACTAACCCTTGCATATCACTACCAATCTCTTGAAAGAACTCAAGCATTACTTGCAACTTCAAGATAAACTTAAAAAAATCGGAAGCATTAAACATTACGCTCCCCTCGAGATTGGCCGCGGAGATGGCGGATAACTTCCCATTTAAATGGACGAGATCCTCACTTAAATATTTTGGTATACATTTAACCTCAAACCTATCCGATCTTTATCCAGAGAATTACCCCCTCTTCTACGGGCAATAAAAGGGGACTTAGACCGCTGGCACAAGGGCACATTCACCTGGTTCAGACGAATCTCCATTTTTAAAATGATTATCCTACCTAGAAAATTTTATTTCTTACAAGCTTTGCCCATACACATCCCCAGATAATTTTTTATTTTTACTTTATTATCTACCCTTACACACTTCATATGGGCAGGGAAACCCCACGAACAGCCCATTCAGTTCTATTCCGCCCCAAACTTCGAGGAGGTCTAGGTTTACCAGATTTCATTGCCTACCATCGAGCCACACACCTACTGAGAGTAGTAGACTGGTGTCGCCATCAATCGAATAAACAATGGATAACTGTAGAGCAATACTTTCTATCCACCCCACTGGCCACAACACCATGGCTGTTATCCCACACACCATTGGAAGTGCAAACTCATCCCACAATAGGACCGACTCTCCAGTCTGTCTCCTCTATCCTTGAATGTCCAGACATCTCTCACCAATGTACCTGATATTGGGCAACCCCATGTTCCCCCCCGGGGCGAGAGCAAGGACCGTTCCAGAGACTATTGAAGAACAATAAGTTTAGAGCGCATCACTTCATTGTGTCTGAATCATGGCTTCCCTCTCAGTCATTCACGGACACCTCAGATACACTCGGCCTGACGAGTTACCTCACCACACTACCACCAGCCGTTACATATAAAAGAGACAGAACTGAATTTGAACAAATCTGTGAGGCAAGGGGAGTAATCCGACATGCATCTCGACTATATGGCCTACTTATCTCACCATCTAACCAACCATCTCCCACCTACATGCTCAACTGGGAAAGAGACTTGGGTCTTACTTTTTCACCAGAACAGAAAGAACGTATATACACATTTGCACATAAGACCTCTATTGTAAGCAACATACAGGAAGTGGGATTCAAAGTCCTTTCCAGATGGTACAGTGTACCCTCCAAATTACACTCCATCTTCCCCACAGTATCCCCACTATGTTGGCGATGCAGAGGAGCTAGGGGGTAGTTGTTGCATGTTTTTTGGGAGTGTCCCGTGCTTGACGGTTTTTGTAGTGAGGTATGGCGTGTCACGTCTAAATTCACCTCTTATGACTTTCCCAAAACATCAGCATTCTTCCTGCTCCATCATGGCGAGATCCCCACGGCTACGTATAAGAGGTCGGTGGTGCGACATATGGTCAATGCCACGAGAGCATGTATCCCATGCAGGTGAAGGCAAACATTTGCTGCCACAATAACAATGTGGATTAACAAAATACAGGAGATCATGAGGATGGAGGATCTAACAGCTTCTTTGAGAGGTACCGATGCCAAATTCCATAAAACATGGGGACACTGGATTACTTTTTAAAACTCCCAGGAATCAAAATGTTGCTGACAACATAAAGACCGACATAAGATAGACATCTTATTTATTTGAAAAGGGTTTTTTTTAATCTTCTTTCCTTTACCTCTCCCTTCCCACCCTTCTGCCTATATTTTGATCACATAGCAACTAACACTTCAGTGTTCCTCTAATAACTATGTACAAAAATCTGAGCAATATGCTTTCATTGTCTAATACAGTTGTTGCAGAAAACTTTTGAGGACAGTTGTCCATTTGTATAATTGACCTGATATTATTGTTGGGCTGCGTCCCACATTTGATATATATGATTACTTTATAAAATATTGAAAATTTAAATAAAGAATTTACAAAAACTTGTGCCACGTTTAATAATTTGACAAACATTGTGGCAATGCAGACTCCTGCAAAACTGACTTTAAAATTTCCCTCTTGATAAACCTTCCCCATTATATTTGATGGAATTTGCATTGTGCACAATCCATTATTGTTAGAAGGATAGCTGAAGATTGTCACTGGGAGGAATCCAGCAGCAAGTGCTACATTTCACTGCACGGATACACCAGGAGAAATGAAGCATTAAATGTTAAAATTAAAGCATTCTGATAATTGGACATATAATGCCAACTTACCAGCAATAGTCTAGCAGTCAAATTTATTTGGATTCATATATTATGAACCCTTTCATTATGGGTGTCATGTGGTGCAGGTCTAACTACAAGTCTAGCCCTTTCTCTCTTGTGCAGACAGGATGTCAATTTTCCGTGTGTCTAGGACTTCCTGTGAACTAAAGTATTACAACATCATCTATCAAATTCCTCCTGGCAGCTCTCAGACATCTCCCTTTCTTACCATGGTCTGCCCTTTTTGTTTGTATGCATCTCCCCTATACACAGAGTGATGCTGAAGATATAATTTCTGCTTCATCTAAGGGTCCAGAAGTGCTGTGATATAGTAAGTAAAACCCTACAATGATTAGCTGCAGAGGTATAAAACTTCTGTGACCCATGCAAATGTGTCTGTACTATCTGTGCATGCAGTGTGCAGAGTCTCCAGTGTATCCTCTGAGATGCTGTTTTACACTGCTCTCTCTTGCCTCCTACTTGTAAGAGCTGTCAGGTAGAAGCCACTCACAAGCAGGAGGCAGGTAAGACAGACTGAAGCTGCATCATATAGGATACACTGAGGCTTTGCAGTGTCAGGAGGCACAATTTCTATGTCTCTGATCTACCGTATCATTTTCAGCCCTTACACAGGAGTCTCAAAATGTGCAGAGTGGTGAGACTTTACCTCTTTTGTCTCTGACATTTCAAGGGAATATTGGGAAATGTAGCCTGCATTAGGGGAACCATATCAGAGGGGAAAATGGATTCTAGATGGCTAAAAAAAATCTTTCTTTAAAGGGAGTCTGTTACCACATTTGAGCATATTAGACTGATCAAATAGCGTTATATGTGCCACCCAGAACTTAAAAACGGTACCTTTGTTGTATCTAATGGAGTTTTCTTTCAGCCAAAAATGAACTTTTAAGATTCTGTAAATGCGCCCTCTCAAGTGCCCAGGGCGGCGTCTCAATCGTCCGAGCCCCAGGCAGCACCTCCTCAACGGCTCATAACCCCGCCCTCCGTGTGCCTCTGCCCGCCCGTTTACTCTCCTCCTCTCTCCTTTTCCACTGCGGCTGCCCGGTCAAAGAATGTGTTGGGTTTTCCAGAGCATGAGACATTGTAGCTGCTCTCCACTCAGGTTAATAGATAATGATCCTGAATGGGTTACCCCCTTCTATTAGCTCAGAATATAATAGAATATTTGAAGGTAGGTTTTCGAAACCCAACAACACCTTAAAATAATAGCCACATCTGCCTTTATGTTAAACAAGTTACCATACGTCCTTATATAAACTAATGCTTTTTGTAAGGGAGGAATACAATTATGTCCATCTGTAACATCGGGTGTGATAACCCGAAGCAGATAAAAGATCCATGAAGCAGAATTCATCTCCTGACTTTTGTTCTCTCTCATTCCCATTCATAATTTAGGACATTGATGTCTTGTTATCTGCTGCAGTTGAGAAGACCCAGATCCTGTATGTCTAACCTTCCTATGGAATACAGAACAGTAGAAGTGTTCTAACCTCCTAATCTCTCCTAGAGATCTCTTCACACAGAAACAAAATGTTGTGTAAACTCTGGGGCATCAGCAATTTGTTAAGTGCGGCACATATTCATCCCATTACATCTCTGGGGGAGTACAGGCAAAAGTGTGAACAAGATACCGGCAGAAAGACTGCATTGCTAGGAGACGTTAACTGTTTACAATGAGGTGTCTATCCCTGTAGGAGTGTGAGGAGCACAAATATTCTCTGCAAGCCTAGAAAATCCTAAGGACTGTATGTATCGTGAGTCCAGAGGTGGATTATTGTAGGGACACAGATCTGATGACAGTAAGTGTTGCTCATAAAAACGCCCAAACCAATTCTTCCTTTTTGTTAGTAAAACACTTAAGAAAGTCTATTATTGTAAAGAGCTTTGGAGTTGACCTGGCTACTGCAGAAAAAACCTCTACCCTATATTTTGTGTCGCCTTTAGTAAACCACCTTTCCTAAGATCATTGAACTTTGGTGTGTGCCAAGTTCTAATTTGTGTTCTTGCATTGTCTTGAGCTGAGTATATGTTATAATGTAATTTACTATTATCACTGTATGGTAGTATAACTGGCTCTGTATGATGGACAATTCTGTAATGTGCCACTTGTTTGGAGCTACTCCTGCTTTAAAGGGAACCTGTCAGGAGCTTCATGCTGCCAAAACCATGGCATGAAATCCCGACGGGCTCCCTGGTTACAAACAAAAATGAGCCAGGAACGGGTTGATTGACAGGTTTCTCCTTATTTGTAGCTGAAAGCATCAATCAACCATAAACAGGTGAGGAGAAGCTGATGGGGAGCTTTTCTACCCATTCTTAGCTCCTTTTAAACTTTATTTTCTCTGAAATAGCATTTCAGAGTAAACATAGCTGTTTCTGACCAGGCAGCCTGTCAGGATTTCATGCTACTGTTATGGCAGTGGTCAACACCCACCGCTGCTCCTCTCCTGTAGATGAGCCAGAACTTCATCCATCCCACCACCATCCTACCATTGGCGTCCGCAGAAACTTTTCCAGGGGGGGGGGGGGGGGGGGGGGATAATTTTATTGACATCCATGCTCTGCTTGTTTCTGAGAATGTAATGAAGGGGAGGGGCAGATTCATTATCACAAAGTATAATAACACATGAGCTGTGCAGTGGTGGATCCAGAGCCTGGTCTCCGGAGGGGCACTTCCAGATTATTTTCTGTCCGCCGCCACAAAACAATGGTGCTTATAGAACAGACTACACAGTGTTGCGGTATACTGTATATTGTGTGGCACAGTGTAGGCTATATGTGTATAACATAAATATATTTCACATGAAAACTTATAATTACTTGGCTTGGCCCTTGGGGATCTCGGACACCACTTCAACACTTGGCTGGGGGGCTCGGCGGAGCTGATGTTGTGTTTTATCCTAATGAGAAAGATTTCATAATAAGGATTTGGAGAAGGGGCAGAGGAATAGCAGAGCAGGGAGAGGATGGTGCTGCTACTAGAGGGTCATACCATGGGGGAGTAATAAAGCCCACCATAATGCCCCCCAGTAGAAATAATTCTTCTTATAATGTGACAGTGCAAAAAATACCCCCTTGTAATGCCCCCAGTTGAGCTAATGTCCCCATAGTGCCCCCATAATGTGCCAGTATAAAATACCCCTATATAGTGTCCCCAGTAAATGCCTCCATAGTGCTCCTCTCCCCCCTTCCTCCTAGTGCCCCCCATAATGTACCAGTATAAAATGCCCCAGTAGATGCCCTCAGTGTCCCCCATAATTTGCAAGTATAAAATACCCCTTCTTAGTGCCCCCTGTAGATGACCCCATAGTACTCCTCTCCCCCCTTCCTCATAGTACCCACCATAATGTGTCCCACTTAAAATTCTACTGTACAGAGCCCCCCAAATAAAACACCCCTACTTTGTGGCCTCAGTAGATGCCCCTATAGTGCCCCCAATAATGTGCCAGTAATAACAGCCCCCCACCATTTGCCAGTAATAACAGCCCCCCATCATGTGCCAGTAATAACAGCCCCCATCATGTGCCAGTAATAACAGCCCCCCATCATGTGCCAGTAATGACAGCCCCCCCTTGTGCCAATAATGACAGCCCCCATTATGCGCCAGTAATGACAGCCCCCCATTATGTGCCAGTAATGACAGCCACCAATTTTGTGCCAGTAATGACAGCCCCCCCCCTTGTGCCAGTAATGACAGCCCCCATTATGTGCCAGTAATGACAGCCCCCCATTATGTGCCAGTAATGACAGCCCCCCATTATGTGCCAGTAATGACAGCCCCCCCATTATGTGCTAGTAATGACAGCCCCCCCCATTATGTGCCAGTAGCCAGAGCCCCCCATTATGTGCCAGTAGCCAGAGACCCCCATTATGTTCCAGTAGCCAGAGACCCCCATTATGTGCCAGTAGCCGTAGCCAGAGCCCCCCATTATGTGCCAGTAGCCAAAGCCCCCCATTATGTGCCAGTAGCCAGAGCCCCCCATTATGTGCCAGTAGCCAGAGACCCCCATTATGTGCCAGTAGCCAGAGACCCCCATTATGTGCCAGTAGCCGTAGCCAGAGCCCCCCATTATGTGTCAGTAGCCAAAGCCCCCCATTATGTCCCAGTAGCCAGAGCCCCCCATTATGTGCCAGTAGCCAGAGACCCCCATTATGTGCCAGTAGCCAGAGACCTCCATTATGTGCCAGTAGCCAGAGACCCCCATTATGTGCCAGTAGCCACCAGTATTGTACACAAAAAAAATAAACACTTATACTTACCCCCTTGGCAGCGATGCGATGCAGGTCTCTTCAGGCCTGTGTCCCGTGCTGTACGGCTCAGGCGGCGCGATGACATCGGTGCTGCAGAGCAGAGGTAGAACTCAGTTCACAGATTTCCACTTGCCCCCCCCCCCCTGCGGACGCCCATGCATCCCACTCTCCCTGCATAGTGGTTTTGGCTCCCACACAGTCTGCTAGAGGGGGCAACTCGGTGCTTTGACAGTCCTCAACAGGGAAAAAATTACTTACATGCAGCTTTTTTTATCACCCTGTAGCTCTCCACAGCATGGTACTGCTCATCAGTGAAAGTGGCCCAGCTCCAATACTAGAAAAAGCTGATGCACAAGGGTGGCGCCGTTTTAGAATGCAGCCATGTTTTTCTAATCTTATGCAATCCCTTTTAAACAAAACCTTTAAGTCAATGTCTTTAAATTTCAAGGAGGGTGAATACTTTAATGGACATTGTGTATTACAGTACACCGTATAGAAATATGTTTTAAAGAAAATTGCAAAAAAACCTTTATAAATCCACATCCCACACGATTCAAGTAATATAACATACAATAATATATCCCTCCTAGTGTGTGAGCTCATACTGACGGACTGTACTAACTGCAAAGAATCCAGGACAAGACATGGGGGCCGGGAATTTCTTCCTGCCTCACTAGAACTTTTCTTGGCCAAATGACTCTGCTACAATGAAAAATTAGCCTGTCTCTGCTGCCATTGTTGAAACCTTGACTTCATTCTTCAGGAAATGCTGCGTCTGACCCATAGATAAAGGCAACTCCCAAATTCTAAATCATTTCATTTTACAAACCCAGCAGGAAAGAAATACTCTATCATCATCAGGCATGGCTGAATACACTTATATAATGTGCAGATGAAAAACTAACACTTAGGCCTCTTGCACACGAACGTTGTGGGCAGCTGGGACGGATCGAGACCCATCCAACTTGAATGAGTCCGTGATGGGTCCGTGATCCGTCCGCACCGCAAAAAAATAGAACAATTTCAATTTTTTTTGCGGTACGGAGGCACGGACAGAAACACCACAGATGCACTCCTTAGTGCTTCTGTGGGGTTCCGATCCATGCTTCCGTACTCCATCTCCATGATTGTGGACCCATTCAAGTGAATGGGTCTGCATCCGTGATGAGGAGTGCACACGGCCCGGTGCCCGTGTATTGCGGACCCGACATATGCGGGCCACAATACGGCCACGGGCACACAACATTCGTGTGCAAGAGTCCTTAATAGTAAGTAAAGGTGAATAGTCTAAATTGTATTTGCACTTCCAGTACTACTGGGATGTTTCTACAGAGCCAATGGATCTAAGATTTCTTTGCAATGATATGATATTGGTCTTTATGATGTTTTTAACTCATAACATGTTTGTATGTTGTGTGACATTAAAAAAAGGGCCTTTTTCCAAAAACAGTGCCACATTTGTACACAGGTATTTGGTATTGCAACTGGTATATTGAAGTGTAACTGCCATTCTATTTCTATTTTTGTAATGTGTAGGGGCTGTGATACTGACCATTTTTGCAATATACTTTAATTACTGAAATCATGCATTTCTATTCGAAAAGTAGCTCTAAAGTCACCCATTTTCAGCCTTAGCAATGCTCCTCTGTCTAAATAGAATGGCAGTTACACTTTAAAGGGTTTTTCCATGACCTGTCCTAAGGTTAGGTCATCAATATCAGAATGGTGGGGGCCCAACTCCCCAAACCCTGGCCGAACAGCTGTGTAGTAGACGTGCCTTGTTTAGTGTTCAAGTGCCTGGTTCACGTCAGCTCCTGCAAGCAAGTGAGCATTGGGAATGCCAAGAGTCAGATCTGATATTGATGACTTATTAAAGTCCCAGAAAGCCTCTTTAAAGAGGACCTTTCACTAGATTAAAACTTCTAAACTAACTATACAGACGTGTAGAGCGGCGCCCAGGGATCCCCCTGCACTTACTGTTATCCCCGGGCGCCGCTCCGTTCGCCCGGTATAGCCTCCGGTATCTTCATAGTTAGGCTCCACCCAGGGGAACCTGCCGGCGTCTCTTTCTCCCAGGCTGTAGCGCTGGCCAATCGCAGCGCTCAGCTCATAGCCTGAGAGGTTTTTTTTTCTCTCAGGCTATGAGCTGAGCGCTGCAATTGGCCAGCGCTACAGCCTGGAAGAATGAGACGCCGTCAGGTTCCCCTGGGTGGAGCCTAACATGTGAAGATACCGGAGGCTATAACGGGAGAACGGAGCGGCGCCCGGGGATAACAGTAAGTGCAGGGGGATCCCTGGGCGCCGCTCTACATGTCTGTATAGTTAGTTTAGATTTTTTATCTAGTGAAAGCGCTTATGCACTAGGGACAGTGTTGCTGAAAACTGTTAATAGAAGAATATTGGATAGGGAGAGTGCAGGGACAGTGTAGAGACATAGTGGGGAGAGTTTTTGAGACTGTAGGGAGAGTATAGGGAGACTGCAGGGAACGTGCAGGTTGAATTTAATCGCTGTGTGCATCTTCTTGAACTTCTGCCACATTCCCAGTTAATCGGTTAGTTTATATATAGAATTACTGTGCCTCATTATTAAAGGGTGGTCTAATATATCACCATCTGCATCTTGTTGAACTGCTGCCACATTCCCAGTTAATCTGTTAGTTTATACATAGAATTACTGTGCCTCAGTATTAAAGGGCAGTCTAATATATTGCCGTGTGCATTTTGTTGAACTGTTGACACATTCCCAGTTAATCTGTCAGTTTATACATAGAATTATTGTGCCTTAGTATAGAAGGGCAGTCTAATATATCACCATGAGTACCTTGTTGAACTGCTGCAACATTCCCAGTTAATCTGTTACTTTATACATAGAACTACTGTGCCTCAGTATTAAAGGACAGTCTAATATACTGCCACATTTATCTTGTTCAACTGCTGCCAAATTCTTAGTTAATCTGTTGCATTACTGATACAGTTACTGTACACTATGGCCAACAGACAGTTGCCTGGGCCCTCGAAAGAAACAGGCAGTGGCAAAAAAGTTGCTTTAGCCGGCACAAGAAGCAGCAGAAGAAGAGGGGTTGGTAGCAGTCGCAGCAACAGGCCAGAGCTGCCACTGTCATCCAACAATGGCATCAGTTAGTAAAATTTATCTTTTTTCCTGTGTCCGTGAAAAACAATAGATGTGTCCGTGATTTTTTTATTTATTTTTTAGGCTGGTGGTACATGACTAGATAATTTTAGTGGTAATTATTAGAGATGAGCGAACTTTAGCAAAATTCGATTCGGCTGCTTCGCAGAATTTTACAAAATTTTTTTCTTCGTGATGAATTCCTACGTCAAGAAGTGCATTTTTTGTAAGTAATGGGTGCAATAACAGGGATCTGCGATAGTGCTGCTCCCCATCATTGTACCCCTCAGATGCCGCGCTCATACATGATTGCGGCATCTGAGCGTAAACAGTGTAAAATTAACATTAAAAAAAAATTAAAACAAACTTAGCACCTCTATTTGCTCTCAACGGTTATACGTCACCACGCACAGGATTTTTGCTGAGATCTTCAATCAAGATGGCGGCAGACGACCCATCATGGGCAAATGGAGGAGGTAAGTATGATTTTTTTAGTTTTTTACACTATTTCAAGTTAAATCAATTCTCTAACACAAAGCATTCGGCTTCGAGTCTAATCGAATTTATCCTAAAATTCGGATTGAATTTTACTTTGTGGGATTCGATTTGCTCATCTCTAGTAATTATCATCATTTTACAGCTCACAGTAAGTACTGGTAATGAGTTTGTACCAGTATATGTAGTTATAGACATGTATAACTTATAATCTTTAGCATTCATTATGGTTTTTAAATTTGTCCTTAAAAAGTGTTGGGTGTCCATGATTTTGGGTAAAGTTATCCAGAAAGAAGAAAATATCTGTTTGGCAACCCTGACTGACATGGCCCAGGAACTGCCTCTGTGCCCTCAACTGTTTTGAACATGCCTCTTGCTTTTTCTGCTCCTTCTGCTAGCCAAGTGCCAGTTTTGCTCCACTTTTCAGTGAGGATGAGCTTTGCAAGGACAGTCAGCAGTTACAGGCCAGCAAAGACTTGGAGGAGAGGCCCACTGCAGACTCCTCTAGGTATGCAACTACAGATGATGACAGTCATGTGAGAGCACAGGTTGCAAGAGGTCAGGGACGTGCACAACAGACAGGTGAGGGTGACACAAGTGACAACCAAACAGATGTATATGAAGATGTGGTCAATAAAGTGGCGTGGGAAAACCGAGCCACTCATTTAGTGTTACAGCTTGATGCAGCAACCACTGCATCTCCCACCGGCCCACGCCCCCTCTCCAGCAGTCAGGGCTTGACAACGTCAGCAGAAGGAAGCTGTCATTCCTTCCCATCAACTTCAATGTTGTTCAACAGCAATCGATCACCAAGGCAATTGCAAAAAGACAACAGTATGCATGCATTTATCCAACTGTGCAGAAGCTTAATGTGCACCTGGCCAAGATGCTTGTACTACCGTCCTTCCCTTTCCATGTGGTGGACTCTGCACATTTTAGAGAACTGATGGCTTGTGCCCACCAAAGATGCAGTGACTCGAGCCCTGCACATGAATGTTGAGCAGAATGTGGGCCAGTCCTTGGGCCTCTCAGTGTCTGGTAGAGTTCATGCCAGCCATGATGTATGGAGTTGTAACTATAGTCAAAGACAATGTACATCATTCAAAGCCTACTGGGTAAATGTCTTTCTGGACCAGGCACACCAGCAACTTGGCCGGATGATGGCAATGCCACCTTCTGTGCCAATGTCCTACTCTGCCTCCACCTTGTCCTCACCCTACCCTCTAGGCACAGTTCATAGTGGTCCTCCAGCATATCACCTATGCAAAACTAGGCATTGTCAAGAGGTTCTGCACCTGGTTAGCTTGGTGAATTAGCCACACCGGGGAGGAACTACTCGGAGTCATCAATAAAGAAATCGAACACTGGCTGTCTCATTGCCAACTAGAGCTAAGAACTATGGTTACTGATAACAGGAAGAACATTTTATCTGCGCTGCGCCAAGGAGGGTAGACCCATGTGCCCTACTTGGCGCAAGTCAATCTTGTCACCCCGTCACCCGGTTCCTCAAGTCTGCCACTGCAAGAGCTGCTAAAAATGTCCAGGAAACTGTGCATGCACTTCACCTACTCTTACCGTGCAAAACTCGCTCTCCTTGAACTGCAAAGGCAAAATGCTCTTCCCCAACATCGCCTGATATGCAACGTTTCCACCCATTGGAACTCCATGCTTTATATGTTAGACCACCTGTACGAGCAGAGGAAGGCAGTCAATGATTTTCTTAATGCAGCAGACGGGCAGGTCTACTCCCTGGCGTAACTTCCACGATAGCCAGTGGCAGCTCCTCAGTGACAAGTGCATTTTGCTCACGTTCTTTGAGGAGGCCACTTTATTTGTCAATTGGCAGAGGAGCTGGAGGGCAACGGCGAAGGCAGATGACCCGACATACCGTGGCAGTATACAGTGGAGATGGAGGCAGGTATGTAGTCCTTCCAAGTCCCAAATAGCCAGATGTATGCTGTCATGTTTGTGTAGTGACAGCCGCATTGTCATGATTCGGCAGAGGGATGACTATGGCTATCCACATTGTTAGACCCTTGCTATCACTCAAAAATGGAATCATTTTTTTAGATCTTCTGATGGATGCAAAAATGCACTACAGAGACATGCTGTGTAGTCAGTTAGTCACTGCCTATGAGCGCCATCGCCTGTCCACAGGAAGGTATGACTGGAGGCACCCTCTGCGCTCACACTCCACTGCCATGATTGGGGGGGAGGGACAGGAGCAGCACCAGCTCCATATGCAGCAACTTCAGTCTTGAGTCTGTGATGAGCAGTTTTTGTCAGCCACCTACTGAGGAGACTACCCAGCAGCAGCAGTACATGAAGCAGAACCTCAACCAGCAGGTTGTGG